>NC_081192.1:14319407-14919407 GCF_902713425.1 Acipenser ruthenus | reverse complement strand
TTAATTGATAAGTAAGGTTTTCTTAAAAGGAAAAAAAAACTAGTTTATCACTCTTTCAGGGTAGTAAAAAACACCAGGGGTGCGCATTCCAAGTATCTGGCACTTATCATTATGTCTTTCACATTCATGTGACTGGATGTGAGAAGTGTGCTCTGTGGTTGCAAATACATAACATTTTTTTGTGGAAGACTGTTTTTGCATGACCCTCCATGGTTGTGTTGAGCGCCGGTATGGCGGTGTATCCTGCTGGGGCCACGTGACTACAAAACCTCAATAGTCTGATAACTAACAAAGTAGTATGTGATTTATACTAAAAATATAAAACAAAAGTTTATTTGTTACAGTGTGGAAGTGTTAAATACTGTAAAAAAGAAATGCCCAGCATTGATTGGTTAGAAAAGGCTTTGGAGTTGTGTTGTTCCTCTTCGCTCTCAAGAAGAGTTGTTAAGCCCTGCGCTTGCCTTACCGTGTGTGGCTTGCCTCTCCAGGGAATGACTTTGTTAATGATGGGTTCTGCAGAGGCTCTGCCTGAAGAACCTGTAGTTCGGCCAGTCTTTGTTGAAGACATGACAGAAGAACAACTCGCATCAGCGGTAAGTACTGCTAAACGCTAGTGACCGAGGGTGGAGGATTAGCGAAATGACGGAGACCTTAAACACTTGCTATTGAAGATTTTAAAATAAAAGAAGTACCATAGTCCATTAATGACAGGATGTTCATTATTAATTCATCACTAATTGCAAGTAAACTGGGAATTACAAGAGCTCTCTTGTTAATTATGTATTCAATTAGCTTTAGTTTCTTGTAACTGCAGTGTGGAGCCTACACATTACTAACTGACCCCCAATGCTGGACACCCATGTTCTGCCACTAGTTAAAACTGAAGTTGAAGTGGTTACTTGTAGGGGTGGGCACCAATATCGATATTTTGATATGATGTTGATAATAATTTCTATATCACGATATCGTGGGATTAAAAAAAAAATCACATAGGCTCGCAGAGACATACTTTTTATTGCTAATACTGCTAAAAATACAGATGCAGTATAATCAAGTTTATTATATATTAAGATATAACAAACCCTATACATACCAATCATTGTTGGTCTCGCAGGCAAACATCACACATAAAGTATTATTTAACCATTTTATTCCATTGATTGGCATTTTTCTTTTTCTAAGAACCTGATTAACAAATGTATTTCAAACATTCAATAGGTACAAATCAAGAACATGTGTACCCTCTCTCATGTGCTCTACTCCTGTTTCTTCATCTGTTTACTCTCACCAGCCAATCCCCTACCAGAAACTATGTCCTGTTTTCAAAAAGTACGCGCATCAACTCATTAAGAAACAGGACCGTCATTTTTAAAGGGATACACACCTAAAAACAAACTTAACACAAACAAACATTATACACAGGAAAATCGGCTTAAATAATTTGATACATATATGTTATTTTTTTTCTTCCATTCAAACATGCTCAAGGTACCAAACGCTAGTTGCATGCTGCATTAAGCACTATTGGGATTATTTTGAGATGTGTGCATGCGTCAGTGGTTCATTGCATTTTTTTCCATGTGATTACCTACACTATTAGTATATTTTTAAGTATTTTTAAAATGTGAACTATAGGCATTATAAATTAGATGCACTTTTTAAACATAAAAAACACATCACGAAATAATGCAACATTCAGCATGACACTGTAGGCTACTTAATACATTTAGATGTGTCGTGCATTAGAGAAGATTAAATTACTTCTGGACTGGCTAGTCTGCGCAGTGAAGTACAGTATATAAATATTTCAGTTTTGAGGTAGCTGATGATGACATGGAATAGTAAAACAATATAACTATACCTTGTTTTTCTCCACGGATATTAAGATACTAAGTTAAAGTAAGTTATTGCTTTTCTTATGTAAACGTCTATATGTATATGTTTCATGTTGCAATTGTGTCCAACAAAGGGGAACATTGTAAAATATATGCAGTAATGTTTTAGTATGTTAAGATAACATGCCTTTAACCACCCAGCTGCCCATTTATTTTGGCAATTTCCATGTTTGTTTTTTTTTTGCAGATTTTTCATTCTTAGCCCCCCAAATAAGCAATTTCAAAACAATTTTTGCTATTTTTTTTAAATACACACTTTTTTATTGTGATTATAAGCGGAAATACAGTATTTTAATGGAATTTAAATAACAACAATGTGTTTACAGTTGTAGCATTATAATATAGATCACAATATAACATCATTTTGTTTTTTCCAATGGCAGCATTATATAAGTATAAATAACATAATTTTTTACAATGGCAGCATTATAATATAACATTATAATACTTGTGCAGGCATATCACTTTTTAGACATTATTTTTGTTGCGATAGATATCAAAGCAGATGCACTTCAAACTCTCATCAATGCTAATGTCTTTATCTAGCACATATACATCAGAAAACTTGCGTTGCAAATTTTCAATCACGTCGTATACAGTATCTTCCCCAGTTTCAGGCATGGGTGTATAGCGCTGTTATATGAATTATCTATGAAGTGTAGTTACAATAAATAAATAGTTTTGACTGGCACCAAACCTGACAAGGCTTCCCTACAACCTGTAACACCAACAAATAAATAAGGAAATCTCCTCGTTTTATTCTCTGTAGATACACAGGCATCCATTTTTCACTCTCAGCTATGTGTATACAGATCACCTGGTCTGTCAAGCACATTTCTTAGGGACTGCTGCCACCTGCCAGTAAAAAAAGAAAACTGCACACACTTTTACAGTACAGTTCTTATTTTTTCATTGAAGCACGTTAAGAAGACTTGTTAAACTTTGCAGATGCACGTATAAGCGCCTGCACGCTATTTTCACGGGAGTGACAAATTTGAACTTGCATGTGCTCCACGTGGAAATCGTGGGATAAGCAGCTGGGTGGTTAAGACTTACCCTCACCTAGACAGACTGTTGATATGATATGTGTGTGTAACTGATGATCAGTGCCTATATATTCTCCTATTCAGCACACCCAACTGTGTACACTGACTGCCCAACTAAGGCATCTAGGCCATTGTGTATAGGCAGTCTGAGCTATTGCAGTCAGAGGCATGCTGTCTTTTATGATTCGGTACATTGCTGTGGGGCTGTGCTGAGTTTGTGTTGTGATTTCAAACTAAGTAACCAAACTCTTGATTTGCTGACAGATGGAGATGCCCAGTGGACTGACAAACTTGGGCAATACTTGCTACATGAACGCTACTGTTCAGTGTCTGCGCTCTGTGCCAGAACTCAAAGAATCCCTAAGGAGGTATGGCTTTTTTCACTAAAGGAACAGAATTTTGAGTAAATGTTTTCAATCAGCCGTACATATTTTTTTATTCCAAGGTCATTATTTTAGAGAGATGTGAGTATTGTAAATGTCTTTATTTTAGTTGAATTACCTGGGTGCCTTCCATAATATGACAAAACATGTTACATCAAATGTGTATTTTCATTTGAAAAATATAGGTACTATACTGGATTTAAGGCATTTTTAAGACTTGCAGTTTGTTTGGTATTTTTTGATCATTTCACCTGAATTATTCCCCACTCCTTCAAGAAGGCCCTACATATCCTTGTTTGTCAAGACCTGGGATACAATGTGTAGGACTTTTCAAAGTTGAAATAAATACCTCTGAAAATGTACTTATCTTCTGTCTGATGTCCAGAATCATGTTGATTAAATATGTTTCTGCAATGTTGACTGCTACCTAAGTGATACCTGTCTTGATAGTAACCATTACAGAAGCATACTGTGTTTAAATATTTCTGGGAGTGAAATGAAGAACAATTATCCCACCCAGTCATTCTGCATTACTAGTAAATGGATAACATTTGGGGACATTTGACCAACCCCAAACACAATGAACCAGCAGGAGTGTTTAAAGACCTTTCAGTAATGTGTTTCTGTATTACACAGCACATGCTTTCCATTAACCACCAGTGGTGTCCTTCTGTTCTTTTCAGATATTCAGGTGCTTTGAGAGGTTCGGGGGCAAATGCTTCTTCTCAGTATATCACAGCAGGTCAGTATGGGGGTGATGATTTTAAAGGAACTGTTTACTGCACTTTATTATAAAAGTTTGGATTCCTATGGGAAATCCACATTCTCCATTAAGAGCTTTATGATCATCATATTGCTAAATATAGACAGTTTAGATTTCCCAGTGGCAATAACAAATCTGACTCCTGATACCTAATCCTTGTAATTTAGTAGAGATCAGTTATTTCCATTGCAGCTGTGTTGTTTGTTGTGTAGATTTCTTCAGCACAGGTGAAAATGCTTTGGGTGAACCTTTGCATAAACAAATAACTTGGGTACACAGTTATTAAAGTGAACATACTAGACATATAGCACAGTTTTAAGCTCCTTGCTCTTTCTGTTTTTTGTTCAGCTCTTCGTGACTTGTATGACTCCATGGATAAAACATCCTCTAGTATACCGCCTATCATCCTCCTGCAGTTCCTACACATGGCCTTCCCTCAGTTTGCAGAGAAAGGAGAACAAGGACAGTATCTTCAGCAGGTGAGCAGAGACCCTCTGCCTGAAAGACGAGGACTTGAGTTACTGCTCTTGTTTCACAGTCTGATTGGACACAGAAGTTATTAATTCACTTGTCAGAGTGTGTATAGAAACCTTCCTTACCCATTTAAATATTCCCTTATGTGTTAGCAAAAAGGGTTCTTTGTATTTGTATCTGAAAGAGTAAGGACATTCTGAATGTATTCAAATATTTGCATTTAACGGTGAATCGTTTGACAATACTGGCAAGCTAACACTGATTGTGGTGACCTCTCGTGTGTTTGTATGTCTTCTCTTTCGTTATGTTTGTGCCTTTCTTTGGTATTTTATTGCTTTGTGTCCCTCCTGCGTACAGGATGCCAACGAGTGCTGGATTCAGATGATGAGAGTATTGCAACAAAAGCTGGAACCACTGGAGGGCGAGACTCCCATGGAGGTATCAGATTTTTCCAGCCTTTTGTGTTTGACTTGCCATAGGTTAAAGGTGTCTATTCAACATACTGGTGTCTGAAAGACTAGTATTGATGAATTCTGAGCTAGTGAGGGACTCCAAAATGGCAGACATAATGTGGGGTGTAGAATCTATTACAGTGCACCAATATACACACACACAGTGGTTTGCAGAAGTATTCACCCCCTACCAATAATGTCACATTTTGTTGAATTACAAATAATTTATGCACAGTTTTTCAAACAAACTTTTTTTATTCAAAGCTGTAGTGGTTAAACTGAACAGTTATATGAGGAGGAGGTTACATGTCAGCAAAACTTGCAAAGAAAATGTACAAAATGAATTTTACTGGTTGCATAAGTATTCAGCCCCTTAGTCAGTACTTGCTAGAAGCACCTTTTGCATTGGTGATTGGTTAAAACCTCGTCATAGGAGAAAAAATAGATTGAACTATTGCCCTAACATCCTTACACCACTAGGCAATAGTCTCCATGTGTCATGTGATTGGTTCACTTCAAAAACATTTTATTTTATTTATTTATTTACTTAAGCTGTATCAGCTATATTTAAACAACATATATAAAGTCATATTTACTATCCAACCTTGCTTCACTTATTTTCTTGACTGATTCATATATTAAATATGTACTGCAGACTCAGCCATATGCAAAATGAAATGCCCCCCACGAATTCGAGAAGACTGAAGTGGGAGCTTTAGGCACAGTATTAAAATTTACAGTGGAAACACATTAAAATGGAAATGGTTATACTGGGTACTATATTTTCACAATTGTGGACCCCACAAAAAGGACTGTGCGCTGATGCTAAGCCCTTTATGCCACAACCAACACATCTATAAGAAACGTAAATAGAAGTTTTTTTTTTTGTTTGTTTTTTTTAAGGTTTACAATTCCTAGCATGATATAAAAATGCAGACAGTGTCATTGCTATGTTTTTGTCAACTGATCACGGAATTCCAGGTTCCCTTTTCCTGCTGTAACTAACTGATTACAGCAGATTAAAAACAGTAGTGTGAATGACTTCAGCACTGCTTTTTTGTTTTTAATGGAGGCAGTTTCCAGTTGTGATTCAGATGCACGTTCCTAACATACTAGTTTTATTTTCTTTCAGACTGATTCTGGGACAGCAGCAGAAAGTGGGGCAGCAGCCTCTCCAGCCAAGAAGTACTTTATAGACCAGTTCTTTGGTGTGGAGTTTGAAACCACGTATCCTTTCACTCCTGAATATACTTAAACCAGTAAACCACCAAACCAACTACTTTCTTATGCCATCCAGTTTCTGATCAGTTTTATCTAAATCAGTGGCTGAGACATCTGAACCCAGGATCGCTTTCATTTTAGTCCTAAGTGCTAATGTCTTAAACGTACAGTGTAAAGCCCTGCCTAAGATACATACACTTCAGATAAGGAACTGATTTGTAAGTCTGGATATAACTCCAGGGAGGGTTCTGTTGTTGTTTACACCAAATCTCTTTCCAAATCTATTTATTCAGCTGTTTGTAAAGTGTAAACCTACAGGTGAAATGACTAGTTTTAGTGGGAATACAGAGTTCCTCCTTAACCCTCCACTGTTTAGTATGAAGTGCGCAGAAGCTGAGGACGAAGAGCCAACGAAAGGGAAGGAGAACCAGCTTCAGCTCAGCTGCTTCATTAACCAGGAGGTCAAGTACCTCTTCACAGGACTCAAATTGGTTAGCATTGCTCAAATACCTGTTCTTTCGCTCCATATTTACACATACAGCAGTTTGAAAAACTGAAACTCTGTGTTCTGTTTCCAGCGTCTACAGGAAGAAATCACCAAACTGTCTCCCTCCTTACAACGAAATGCTTTGTACATAAAATCTGTAAGTACAGCATTAATTTGGTGGAAACACCAGTTCAGTCCAGTCATTTATGTCTCATCTTGGCGTTCAAAAGAGATAGATGAGAAAATCTAGTTAAAGTTTTGTCTTAAAAGTAACAGAATTTAACTACTTTTAAGGCCAGAAAACCAAATGAAAGCGACACTTTTAAACAGTTTGCTCAGTGTTCTTTTGTATGAGTAAGTGTGAAGACTGGTGTTGCCGGTGACCACACGTTTTTTGTGAATGTGAGTTTATAATACTTTTGTTTAGCCACAGCTCATTAGAAACCTTGCCTGAAGTTGTGGTACCTGTCACATTATTCAATTATTGTTCTTAATTTGATTTTCAGTCCAGAATCAGCCGTCTACCCTCCTACATGACTGTTCAGATGGTTCGATTCTTTTACAAAGAGAAGGAGTCTGTGAATGCCAAAGTCCTCAAGGTAAGTCAGTGAGATGTTAGACTGTGTATTCAGAGACCACCAAGAAAGATGACATTAAAATACTGTATGATAGATTGGCATTATGAGAGTGAGTAGACTTCAGTCAATATCTTAACATATTTCATGTAAGCTCATTAGCTTTGTTAATACTTGTTAGATATAGTGAATTCTGTAAATTCAATACTGTTTTAATTGCAAAAAAACATGTTTGTTTTATGGCATGCATTTGTTGCCTTAACAATCGTATATAGAAATTAAACCCTAAGAGTCATCGTTATAGATTTCTGCAATGAATAGGAAATATCACATTGTCTCTACAGTTTCTGTGACGTTTCCTGTTTAACTGAATTTCATCTCACTGATTTTGTTCCCAGGATGTGAAATTCCCCTTAATGCTCGATGTTTATGAGCTCTGTACAACAGAGCTGCAGGAGAAAATGGTGTCCATCCGATCAAAGTTCAAGGAGGTAGAAGACAGACTTAACACGCAGCAGCAGCAAAAGGCAAGTGTGGGCCAGGAGTGTTGAAAAGTGCATAGTTTACAGTTGCATGATAAGAACCTTTTATAGTTCTTCATCCCAATAGAAAATATAAATGTATTTCTATCTGTTGATCTTGTATTCGGTATCTGTCATAAAGCATCCCAGTTAGAAACCATTTGAGATAGTGACTTCATATTTGAAGGACTATATAAACCCTGCATGCTAAAAATGTTGCCGACCATGACACTGACCTCTTAACTGATAAGGCGGTCATGTGACTTTGAAGTTTCAGCTGCACAGAGGAGGTACACTTTCAGTTATTCAGTCTGTTTGGTACACAGCTGTATTCCTATTTATAGTTTCCTAAGGCATTATGTCCCCCACTGTGCCCAGTTGTTAATTTAAGCATGTCAGTACAGTAGTCTCCAGCAAAGAGAACACTCAGGAAGCAAGCGAAGTGTTCCCTTAGCCGAAGTGCTCTTTAACCCTTTGAGTAGTGAGTTCTAAAATGCACTGCCGGCTCTACAGGAGTGAGTTTTTTTTTTTCTATCTACTGCATGCACGTGATTATTACGAGTACAGCGTACAAACAAGCTGAAAGCTATATGTTTGTATGTATGTAGTGAATACTGACGAAATACAGACACACAATTTTTACTGTAAATAAATAAAAACAAATGTATTTTTTTAGTCATAGGGAAAGGTTTTGACTAAAAAATAACATGTAGGCAATTAACAATGGTGTGGAACAACCACGACAACACATCCTAACAAAAAAAAGGGCGAAAGAGAGACAGAGAGGGCGACAGGAATAAATCATATCTGGGGGAGGAGGGAGTGAGAGTGTCTAATGCTTCAGCATATGATACTCCTTGAAGCATGGATCAATGCACAGAGCTTGGTTCTGCCTCTTCGCTGTTACTTGATGTTGATGGTAAATATTCTTCACTTACGTCTTCACTGACACACTCGCTGACATCCGATTCAGTGGAAGAACTGTATGTATTTGAATTTAAATCAGAATCTGAATTCAGTATTATTACTAATACTTTCTCACTGAGCGATTTATGCCGGTTTACAAACACTGTTGACATTTTTGTGAATGGGTTTATTATATGCAATTCAGTCTATCTGGCAGAGGGCGCAAGAGACCAATAAAAGGTGTTACAGAAACCTAGTGTTTAAAATATGATCAGGTCTTTTGTAGGCTCAGTAATTCAAGTTTAAAGTTGCAGAACGTACCGGTACGTTCGTACTCCCTAGGGACCAGAGAGCAGCTAACATATATCGGTACATTCGTACTACTCAAAGGGTTAAGACGGAGTTGACCACCAGACACAATATGACTCAATAAATATGTATTACTTGTCAGGATGCACGTGCATCAACATATGAAATGAATAAGTAAGAGAAAAGCAATAGGCAAGTTCATGCTAATAAACTAACTGTCAAACTAAATTAACACAGCCCCCTACAGCAGGGCAACAGTATGGAGTAGTGGTTAGGGCTCTGGACACTTGACCGGAGGGTCCTGGGTTCAATCCCAGGTGGGGGACACTGCTGCTGTACCCTTGAGCAAGGTACTTTACCTAGATTGCTTCAGTAAAAACCCAGCTGTATAAATGGGTAATTGTATGTAAAAAGAATATTGTTGTATCGTGTAACAATTGTAAGTCGCCCTGGATAAGGGCGTCTGCTAAGAAATAAATAATAATAATAATACACACATTAAAAAATGCAGCAGCAGCTCTAGATTAATTATGAATACCTGTACAGGAGCAATATTCAAGACATGCACAAAGTTTTTTAACAGAATGGTGAAGCAACTCACCAGAATGGAAAGCACCAAATTGCTTGGCAACTTATGTCTGATTTCAGGTTTTTTTCAGGAGCACGAACAATTTCCAACTTCTTGTAACGAGAAACAGCGGCGCATTTCACCGTTTGTTTCATGCCATTTGTTAGCGATGAGGTACACTCGTGGAAATCAGAATAGAAAACGAGCCAGTGATATGATGGCGGTTCTGGAAAGATTGAATAAACCAATCAGTGTGCCTCAAGATACTATCGCGATGACAAGTCACATTTGAAAAGATTGAGTAAGCTATTTGAATTTAAGTTTCACGATGATGAGTTATCAGGATACAAAACAGTACTGTATCAGTTGTGAACCAAATGCTAGCGGTGCCAAAAACTTCTTTTAAGTGAAGTTCCTGTTCCTTTAGGTGGAGCATTTACAATGGAAATAATGTTTCAACACAAAGGTGTTCTCTTAGGAGGTGTTCCTATACGCGAGACTACTGTAGTATACACCCCCTGCCACTGATGTAAATGAAAAATGAGTGGTTCCACTTCTGGCCACATCAGCCCTGGCCGGCTGCAGCCGCTTTATCTGGCCTAGTTTGCTATATTGTACCTGATGTGGACAGACCTGGCCACAAAAGAACTACATTATCACATGTGCTGGTTAAGGAGCTGACAGGGAAACAGTCGGACAAAGTCTAAAATAATATGTTGAGCGAAAATATAATAGTGACAGACTTTCTTTCAATTGCAGCAGGTTTTTTTCTGAACGTAGTACTGCTGCAGATTTCTTTAAAACACAGCACAATACTATCCCACAATCCCCCTCAGTGACCTTTTGATGCAGGATAAGAACTTCCAAAGTTGGCCACGTTTGGGGGGGAAAGCACTGAAACACATTTTTTCTTGGCCAGGGCCAGCCGCAGCCGGTCCTGGCCCGTAGTGCAATTGAGGCATTCGACAGGCAGTTCTTCAGGTATATGCATAAATATATAAGAAGAACATAAGAAAGTTTACAAAGGGGGCCATTCAGCCCATCTTGCTCGTTTGGTTGTTAGTCGCTTATTGATCCCAGAATCTCATCAAGCAGCTGCTTGAAGGATCTCAGGGTGTCGGCTTCAACAACATTACTGGGGAGTTGGTTCCAGACCCTCACAATTCTCTGTGTAAAAAAGTGCCTCCTATTTTCTGTTCTGAATGCCCCTTTATCTAATCTCCATTTGTGATATGTGACAACTGGCCACTATATCTGCTTTGCAGGGGAGTCCATCCTCAGCTGGGGGTAATAAAGGAGCAATCTTAGTTCTGCATATATATTTAACACATGATCTTAGTTTTGTATATGTTTAACACATGATCTTAGTTCTGCATATGTTTAACACATGATCATAGCTCTGCAATTATTTAACACATATGAAATTCTCTTTAGAACGATTGGGCTTATTTAAGGGATGTAAATTGGTGATACCTTGCTCTGTGCTGACTGCATTTTTAACTTCACAGGTAGATAAGAAAACCGGAACTCCAAAAGAAGTGAAATATGAGCCATTTTCATTTCCCAATGGTGAGTGTGCAGTGTGAAATGAAATCGTAACATTATTTAAATAGTTTTCTTTACTGGGATAACTATTCCTCAACAAAATAGGACAATGAAATACAAGTGGAGAAATACAAATGCAGAGATTTACGAAACATGCCAGTTAGAATCACACGTTTACAATTAAATATCCAGCATTTCTGATTTTGATGTTTGAAATTTGAAGATCAGATGTTGCATGCATGTGAGTTTTCATTATTTCTTCCAAAATTCACAAAGTAATGATTAGTCATTATAGAGTGAATATAGTGCTGGTTGGTTTGAGAGAGTCAAACTGAAATAATAAATTGTTAAATTATTGTAATTTAAAGAAAAGCATATTTTAATCAGTGATAAGTAAAATGTGTTACTGTATTGCTTACTTGTGTGCATTTTGTTTTATTTGTTATGCTTAGAGTTTTGTTTAGTCTTCAGCTTGAATGCTGATTAAAACAAATCTTTAAGAGGAAATTACACCTGTCCTTGCATCCCTATAGCTAATGTTGGCAGCTTTTAGATTGTGATGTATATATGTAATGGCGCTTTGGGTTGACCTCTGTCTTTTAAAGTCGCTATAAAAATCCAATGTTTCTTACAGATACTGGCTCCAACAACAGCGGATACTATGACCTGCAGGCTGTCCTAACACATCAAGGACGATCTAGTTCATCAGGTCATTATGTGTCCTGGGTTAAGAGGAAAGCAGGTAACTAGATTCTCTTCCCTTGGGCTTCAACTGGAAAAGCAATGAATTGTGTAGTGTAGACTTGACTAAAGAAAATACAATCCATTACTGAGTGAATCATTTCATTCTTGTTTTCTATTACAATAGAATGATACAATGCAGGCAGTTGGACACATTTGGTTGACAGCATTTCAGTAGATTATGTCAGCGTGTTTGAATAAATGCTGTATGGAAAATGAAGAGGCAGTTTTTATGACTGAGATTTATATTTGAGAATTTGTTGTGCTGGCAGTGCTGATGGAACATTTCTGTTAATGTGTTATTGATTGATCAGTTGAGATGCAAATCTGAGATTTCCTCGCTACCAATATCCGTGTAGGAATCTTTTTAAAATAATTTCCCTAACTGCTGTCTGCTTTTTTCATAGATGAGTGGATCAAGTTTGACGATGATAACGTTAGTGTTGTGTCCCCTGAAGACATCTTGAGGTTGTCAGGTGGTGGAGACTGGCATATAGCATACGTCCTATTGTATGGACCTCGCCGGCTACAAATACTTGAAGAGCAATAATAATTATTAAAATAAAAAATGCCATTTCCAAGCACTGTCTGTGTAGATGTGCAATAAATATTTGTGTCTTTAAAACTCATGACCTTAAAGACTTGTTGTAATTGGTATACTATACATCTACTGTCTTGCACATCCCTTTGTGCCATTAAAGAGAAAACACCTAATAGTTTGTAAACTGGCCTCCAAGTTAAGATGTAATGTCAGAAGTTATCAAGCTTTAAAATAATACCCTGAAATTCTTTGAACTGAATAAAATGGAATGTAGTAACTAACAATTGCCTGTCTAGATTATACATTTTATATATTTTTAAAAGCTTTCGACCCATTTTCTTGTTATGCAGAGATGGTCATATTCATAAGTTGGTCTCAACATAGTATTTTCCCTGCAAACAAATATATTAATTACAAATGTATTTGTAGATTTTTTTTTTTTTTTTTTTAACCTTGCCGAGTTCTATCAGTACATCTAAAATCTACAGTCCGCAAGACATTGGTAAATGGAGACTTCTCAACATTTAATTTGCATTAATTTGGGGGTCCCTTTGATATCTGGAAGTATCGGGAAATCTTGCAAAGGAGCGAGTACTTGATTCTGTTTCATATACACAGTATGAACAGAACAAAATTTACATACTAGCAAAACATATTTCCTTAATTCCCTTACAGTAACATGCACCATTTACTTCTAAATACATGCATAAAAAAGCCTTTTTAATTTTAAATCTCCAAGGAATTTTGGCCTAAGTATTTCCATATTAAAAGTACAGTGGGTTCAAATTTATAAATAATTTACTATGACGAAGTGCAAATGGTGTATTCTGTAGAAATGGGTAGATACACAGAAAAATAAATATTTACTCCTATGTTTAACATTCATTTGTCTTAACTGTTGCATGGGTTCCATTCTACAATATGTATAATCCCTCACCTTCCTTTGCCTTACTCATTCTGTAGGGAGGCAGATGGAAAATTGTTGCCTCTCTTGTAACTCCCTGCTGCTGCCCAAAGTCTAAACAACCATATTGCCACAAACAAGTGCAAACCCAACAAAGAGGTTTTTTTGGGGGGGGTTTTGTCATAAATTATTGATGGCTGGAAAAAATAAATAAAAAAAAATGTTTAATGGAGTTTTGTGTGATATATGTTTATGTCCAGAAGGTAGTGTTTTACAAAGGGGGTGTGCGATAAATCAAAAATTAAACCTCAGTTTTATTTATTCTTTTATTTTTTTCATGCAGAAATCTAGCAGTGATTAACTTCATATCATTAAACGGTAGTGAAATCTCATTTTAGCATACTTTGCATTCATTAAACCCAGTGCTGAAAAGACTGGGTGGATTGCACTGTTCCAAATTACACTACATTATTAAGCAGACAGGGAGCTTGACGTTGGCATAAACCCAGAATTCAGCTGTTTATTTTAGGTTTGAACATACTTTCTTTCATGTTCTGATTATATAAATATATTAATACTTGTCCTGTGATTCTTGAAATGTATTTTTGTTTACGACTGTAAGTCGTCCTGGTTAAGGGAGTCTGCTAAGAAATAAATAAATAATAATAATAATAATAATAATAATAATAATAATAAAACTGGATAATCTATTCAATAATTATTTTTTTGTACCATGCATAGTTAATAACATTATTTAAGTTTATCAAGGGAAATGTACCTAAGCCCTGCCTTGCTAGTTACAGTATTTCTGCCACAGACACGCAGTGGGCGTGCTCTTCTTCTCCTGCTCGTGTTAACCAGCATCTGATTTGCTGGTCCCATCCTACCAGAGAATCCGTTTTGAAAATGCTTTGTAAGTACGTCCCTCTGGGTGTTTGGTGTAAACAAAAAAAAAAGCGCACCGCCTTGACTCCAGAGCAGGACCACTATGGGGTGCCATGTGTAAAAAAACATGTTAATATTTTAACATGTCTTTGTTTCCAGATTTAACTTAAATGTTGTATTTTTTCGCCAGATTTATAAATCTTGTGAAAATAAATAAATATTTTTTTAAATGTGTACATTCAGATATAATTTATAAATCTAGTTAGAAGGTTTACCATTTAGCTACATATTTAACTAAATATTAAATCTCTTAACAAGATTTAACATTTAGCTAAATATTTAACTAAATATTAAATCCTTAACGACATTTAACATTTAGCTAAATATTTAACTAAATCTTAAATCTCTTATCAAGATTTAACATTTAGCTAAATATTTAACTGGCCAGCTAAATCTGGAGTTTGTATGCAAATGAGCTCCGCCCACTTTGGGACGTCAGCATTCTTAAGAAGGGCGGGCAAATATCCACGGACTTCGGTTAGAAAGACGTCATGGCGGATTCCAGTAACTTACATGTAATCATCGAGTGTGCAGTTACTGCTGGTGTAAGGGCCGCGCTACAGGCTGGAACAGCCAGCGGTGCTCAACCACCAGAAACTGAGGGACGGGGTAAGGATGTCATCCGTGGGACTATGACAGTCACATTCGGTAAGTTTAGCGAAATGTCATTTAATCAAACCAAGTAGTGTAAGAAGTTGTATCGTTCATGACGTTTTTCAAATCAAGGTTATTTGTGTATATAAAAGACAATTGTGCAGCCAGTGTCGTCTTAAAGGCACTCAACATGAAATCGTAAAGTAATTTAAAGTCGGCTAAAAACGTGGCAGCGGGCTGTCTCTTTAGCGCGCACGCAAGAACTTGCAGACTTTATACAACTGTTGAGAATTTAAAAAGAAAGCATTTTATGATATTTTTAATTAGAGGGGGGAATATGACTGCACGCCAAATTAAACACAGAGTATAGCGATGTAGAAACAAACTTTTAAATATCCCAGTCGATAATCCACTTGAAACCCATGATACATGCATCCGAGGCACAAATCCATTGGGTGACTAAGAGGAAAAAACAAAACAACGTAAAAAAAAAAAAAAAGCTTTAAAACGTAACTGGTATTTTAATTAAAATATTTGGTATGACAAAAACATTTATTAACCCATTATGCAACAACGGAAACAATTGTGTCCCAACAGCCAATCGGCTTTGAGATATAGCAGACATCTAAATGTCATAGCTATTTTTCATGCCACAAACAAAAGAAATTCCTGAAGTTGTTGATGCCTATCAGTCTGGAAAGGGTTACAAAGCCATTTCTAAGGCTCTGGGGCTCCACCGAACCACGGGCAGAGCCATATTGTCCAAATGGAGTGTTTGGGACAGTAGTGAATCTTCCCAAGAGTGGCCATCCTGCCAAAATCTCTCCAAGAGCAAGGCATAAAATTGTCCAGGAAGTCACAAAGAACCCTAGAACCACATCCAGGGATCTGCAGGCCTCTTGCCTCGGCTAAGGTCAGTGTTAATGACTCCATCATCAGAAAGACACTGGGCAAAAATGGGATTCATAGCAAAATAGCAAGGCGGAAACCATTGCTCACTAAGAACAACATGAATGCTCGTCTCAAGTTTGCCAAAAAGCACCTGGATGATCAAGAGTTCTGGAACAATGTTCTATAGACAGATGAGTCAAAAGTAGAACTTTCTGGCCGACATGGGCCGTTATGTCTGGTGAAAACCAAACACTGCATTCCACAGTAAGAACCTCATACCAACGGTCAAGCATGGTGGTGGTAGTGTCATGGTTTGGGGATGCTTTGCTGCATCAGGACCTGGACACCTTGCCATCATTGAAGGAACCATGAATTCTGCTCTGTATCAGAGAATTTACAGGAGAAAGTCAGGCCATCCGTCCGTGAGCTGAAGCTGAAGCTGAAGCGCAGCTGGGTCATGCTACAAGACAATGATCCGAAACACACAAGCAAGTGTACATCAGAATGGTTGAAGAACAAGAAATTTAAAGTTTTGGAATGGCCTAGTCAAAGTCCAGACCTAAACCCCACTGAGATGTTGTAGCATGACCTGAAACTAGCAGTTCATGCTCAAAAATCCACAAATGTCACTGAGTTGAAGCAGTGCTGCATGGAGGAGTGGGCCAAAATTCCTCCACGGCGCTGTGAGACTAATCAATAACTACAGGAAGCGTTTGGTTGCAGTTATTGCTGCTAAAGGCGGCATAATCAGTTATTGAGTCTAAGGGGGTGATTACTTTTTCACACGGGGGCATTGGGTGTTGCATAACTTTGTTTAATAAATGAAATATGTATCAAATTTGTGTTATTTGTTCACTCAGGGTCCCTTTTATCTAATATTAGGTTTTGGTTGAAGATCTGATAACATTCAGTGTCAAAAATATGCAAAAATGCAGAAAATCAGACGGGGCAAATACTTTCACAGCACTGTATTTATATATACATACGTATTGTACACATTTTTTCAACACTGAAATTAAATATATAAAACATTTTGGGTAGACCATTTAATACTTTATTAGGAAGTAATTAGGAAGAGTTTACCTGAGCAGGTCTCTGTATTCCAGCCAAAATGTACAGACAAGAGTTAGAGCAAAGGGTTGCAACCTCTTCCCCTCCCCAGAGGAAATGCTGCGATACATTTGGTTTAGTCAATTTTTTTGACCCTCTACTGTACTTAAATATTCGAACGAGAACGTTTTGTGTTCTGCTACATTAAATTTGGTTTTAAAAAGGGTGCCGATCTCCTCTCTCATTTGCCCTTCTGACCATTCATTACTAAAGGAAATCTTGCCAATAAGGCCACATTCAGCTAGTCGAGCTCTATTTTCCCCTCTGGGTATTGTGAATGAAGACCCTGAATGGAATGGTAAACACACAACATCCTTGGTGTAAAATTTGTGTCTTCTGCAAAAATTCCCACGATGAAAGTTGGCTCTTCCCAGGGGTGGAAAAGAAGGGAGTGGAACCTGCAATGTAGGAAAAAATACATTTCATACTTACTAATATCACCAAATATAATATTATCACATATTTCGGATGAGACATTTAACCAAGGTCCTGACTCTCGTGGTCATTAAAGATCCCATGGCACATTTCCAAAGGAGTAGGGGTGCCAACCCCAGTGTCCTGGCTAATCTAAATAATAATAATAATAATAATAATAATAATAATAATAATAATAATAATAATAATAATAATAATAATTATTATTATTAATCCTATAATTTTACCACCCCCCCATGATCATAACAATATAAATGTAAATTGAAAAAATAAATATAATTGATATTGATAGCACAGATTTTCTAACCTCCGTCAAAGAAAGTTACGTATGTTATTTTTAGTATTTTTTTTTTTACCAGAGAAAGAATAAGGACTTTCATATTTTATAGTTGAATATGGTATTGTATAACAGAGACAAAAAGCAAGATGTTTTATTTACTTTATAAAAAAAAATACAAATACACCCAACTTTAAATAAAGCCTTATCTTTATCTTACACAATTATATATTTATATATATATTACATCTTATCAAAGCACAATCAGCTTAGAAGTGACATGAAGAACTTATAAAATCATACTTTTTTTTTATCGTATTTAATTTTAGCCTAATAGGTGTATGGAGCGGGCATGTTATGGTTGTGACAATATTAAACTAATTAGTTTGGTTAATTTAACAAAATTATAAAGGCCATGCGCTGTCCTTAAATTTATAATTGAAACAATTATTTGCAGAAAGTAGGCCTATTATTCTTGTCTGGCAACATAGGCGTGCAATTTTACAGAGGGAGGGCGCCAAGCAGGACCGTAACTACGGCGGGGCGAGCGGAAAAATGACTTCGTTTAAAAAAAAGAAAAAGAAAAAAAGCCAGATTTATTAACCCTCTGCTGCCGACTACAGTTCGAGTGTGTGCTCATTGGTTGGTTGCCTCATTATTTTTTATTATTTTATTAAATTTTCTTAACAATGCAAATTTACAAATAAAAATAGGCAGTATTTATATCTACATACAATACATATTATATAAGTATTATACATATCCTAACTCCTATAACGTCAAAAAGAAAAAAAATGGGTAGGGGGCGCGAATATTCTTGCTCGCCCCCGGTTGTTAAAATACTTAGTTACGGCTCTGGCACCAATGGAAGACGCGGGAAATGTCATTGTACTGTATGGTACACTTATTACATATCGTGCCCGCCTTTTACATTTATTAAATCGCGACACTCATTCAATCTGAAATAGCTTCGGACCAGTGTTAGAGCTATAGACTACACCAGGGGTTTTCAACCTTTTTTTGAAACTGCACCCCTTGTCTGGAGGTTTCAGGTCGAGTACCCGTTTACAATTTTCGCTCTACTGGATGGCACAACAGCTGCAATAAAAGGACAAAATAACAAACAGTACGCTTAGTTCTTAAAATTTTTAATAAGTATTTGGATGCACAGAATTAAGAGACATGTATTTACTAATCTATTTGGAAACAGTCGTATTCGCTTTCTATTTGGCAAAGTTAGTATAAATAATAGTGTGCATTGTAAACGTGAACGTTTAGCGCGCCCTTACACCAGCAGCAACTGCGCACTCGATGATTACATGTAAGTTACTGGAATCCGCCATGACGTCTTTCTAACCGAAGTCCGTGGATATTTGCCCGCCCTTCTTAAGAATGCTGACGTCCCAAAGTGGGCGGAGCTCATTTGCATACAAACTCCAGATTTAGTTGGCCAGTTAAATATTTAGCTAAATGTTAAATCGTGTTAAGAGATTTAAGATTTAGTTAAATATTTAGCTAAATGTTAAATCTTGTTAAGAGATTTAATATTTAGTTAAATATTTAGCTAAATGGTAAACCTTCTAACTAGATTTATAAATTATATCTGAATGTACACATTTAAAAAAATATTTATTTATTTTCACGAGATTTATAAATCTGGCGAAAAAATACAACATTTAAGTTAAATCTGGGAAAAATACAAGATTTAAGTTAAATCTGGATAAAAAGACCTGTTAAAATATTAACATGGCACCCCATAGACGACAGGCTTGTATTCCTGGCAAACAGCCTGTAAATAAATTGTGCACGTTGAAGAAAACTGACTATATATAGTGTGCGCTTCTTTGGAATTTCAAAATAAACTGTTACTAAATAACTGTTAATAATGAATATTTAACAACGTTAAATAAATAAATAAATGAATAAATAAATAAATAAATAAATAAATAAATAAATAAACGATCAGTGATGTTAAATGCAATTTTGGAGTAACGATCAGCTTCACCTATAGCGGGTATGCATATTGTGGTTATGTAAAATGAATTTATTATTATTATTATTATTATTATTATTATTATTATTATTATTATTATTATTATGTTTTAGGCAGGGATTTTCACATAGTGTGTTTCACAGATAGTGAAGGTTAGGTGATATAGTATTAACGACGCAATGCATGATGGTGCAGCTGTCACTGAATAAAAAAAAGACGGTTTTCATAAACTCCTGTCTAGCTTACATCGAATCCATTCCAAAGTACCGTAAACTGTTTGGAATAAATATTTTAGTAACACTCCTGTAGTATGTTAACCCTTTGCAGTCCATTTAATAAGTGCGTGTCAGGCACGTCAGGTCCAATTTATTTTCACACACGCAGTTAATTTTAGACACGCTGTTTAAAAGTATTTATTTTCCACAGTCAAACGGGTTTAAAAGGCCCTGCATATCAACAAAGCACTCACTAGGCATCTCCAGCCCCGCCCCACCCTTTCGTTCGCTATAGCTTTCACATATGCTAATAATAATAATAATAATAATAATAATAATAATAATAATAATAATAGTCGTACATACCGATCAATCATCTCCTGGTCACTCGTTTTATCACCAAACGCCTCAATGATGCGATCCAAGTCATTATTTTATTACTATAACATATCAAAAAAGCTCTGCAAATGTCCATGATATTCTCTGAGCGCTGATGCAGTAGCAGCCAGCTTGTTTCCTTATGGCCGCCGTTATCTGATGCCAGGGGCAAGTATGACTATTCATGAGATACGGCCATTTTTTTTTATTCCGGCTTGTCCCGGCTCCTGTCGCTCCCACTCGGCCATTGAATGGTTTTCTCGGCTTTTTCCGGAGAAAAAACTAATAGAAACCCGTTTTTGGCGTCTTTTTGATGATGTCGGACAGGGTCCGACATTGGACCGGATAGGAATAATTGCAATGTCGGACCAGGTCCGACATAGGACCGCGTAATTACCCCTCACATTCAATTGTTGTGCACAAGCTTTTACTTAACTGCAGTGATATTAAAATAATCACATCGGGGGAGAAGAATGGGGCAAAAATGTATGTGGGCAGTACAATCGTCGATATTTATTCAATCTCCAAGCGGAGCGCCTTTGGATGCGCCACTCAGGAGCCCCTTTGGTGTTCTCTTTGACACAAGCATTGGGAATTGAGCTAGGATTATAATGGTTTTCAAACAATACTAAAAAAACAACAATGCATTTTTTTTTTCATCCCTGATCTCCTTAAGCTGGGAATGCATGAACGACTATAGATGACTATAAAGAACATGAAAAATAAAGAAAAATAAACCTGGATATCTTTCTGCAGGCACATGAGCAGTTTTACGTTTTATGATGTCATTAAAATGAGCTCTGACAGGCCAAAAAAGGTATGTATGGCCAAAGCATGAAAACATGTATATTTATTTTATGTGTCATCTAATCCACTAGACTAGACCAAGCTATGTGACTGTTGATTGCAACTAATAAGAAAGACTGTGTATTGGCCTCGCTGAATGAATGTAACTCCTGTCCAACTATCCAGTCAGCTAAACACTCATCTAAATGATTCTCCAAGAGACAGGGTGTATCTTTAGAGGCTTTACTTGAATAAAAGTTTGAAACTGCAAATACAAATCACAAATGCGTACTCATGTAAGTATACATTCTCACAACAATGTAAGTAATATTCACATGACGCTGCCTAAGTGCAGTAAAATAACAGCATGAACTACACATAAAACTGATGAGTGTAAGGTAAGTATTGCAGTAGCTACGAATAACTAGTACTAAATAGCTAGCTAGCTAACTAGCTGCTTATCCAATGCAGCTTACATGCTAAATAACATCAATGAAAAACATCTTAAAAACATGTCAAAAATAATGACTTCATTCAGTAATAATATGTTAATATCAATGATGTCTGAGTAAATAATAAACGTAGATTGTTGTCCCTCAACAAGGTGGCTGCATTGACTAAAATGTCCAGCAAGACTGTCACCCGGGTGGTCCTGGAATGGCAAGTTATGCGGAAAACTGACAGCGGAGTCGTGGGACATGACAGATTAAGCCCACAGACAGGTGCCACGTACAGTATTGTTAAATCCAACAGGCATGCACAGAAACGTTAAACACAAGACAAGCCAGACTTGTTGCCACTTAAACAATTATTATTATTACAATAACAGCTATTCTAGACGCTTCTGTAAAACAAAGTGCATATGTGAGTGACCAACACTTTGTTTTAAAGTAATTCCTCATATGTGGTAAGACTAAACTAAGAACAATACCATCTTGAGTCAGTCATTATAAACTGGTGGAACTTTGCCTGTACCTGGATGACTGGCTTGAAACCTTATCAACATTCTTTATGAGTCATTGCTGACAACAAGATATGTCTGTCGTTTCTGTATTGAGCAACATTATGTTTGCTCAGCTTATATTACACTGGCAAATAAATAACAGGAATAATAAAGTTGTTATCTTAGGGGACTGTGGTCTGGATGGCTGCAGGGGTGACGTCAGACCAGGGAAATGAAACCAAAAACAAGGAATGGAGGGATGAACCTGAGACGCTACGACGCTCAGTGCTTTTATTAAATAATAAACACATTCAAACAAAAGGGCACGTTGGCCAAAAGAACAAACAAACAGTTTACGAACAGACATACAAGTATCGGGCTGGTTGATAGCCAGCACCTATAGAAATTATTAAGAATTACGTTTTTGTTTTTATTTCTCCTCTATCACCACACCCGTTCAGCGGAAGCGCTGTTGCTGGACCGAGCACAGCCAGAGAAGACCAAAATAAAAAGAAAGAAACAAAGATTATTTTTTAGTAGCGGGGAAAAGACTTGTGCAGAACCCCGGAGAGTATCCGCCTAGGTACTGAGGGACCCAGTTAGCGTAGAATGGAGAATCGGGCCATGCGGGTAGCGACGGTCGGGGTGAAGCTGCAGAGTGCAGCACCTTTATTTTGTAGTTTTATTACTGTGTTTTATTTTCCCTTTTTCTTTCTCCTTTTGGCATTTATTATTATTATTTTCAAAGCACCTGTGAGTGCAACCTCATTCGTGAACTGTTTACCCGTGTTGGTATTCCCGTGGACATGATTACCATTGTCGGTATTCAGGCCACGGCCAACAGCGCCCTCTGCGGACTAAAATAAAACAGCGCGCCTGAGCGGCATTACAAATAAACTTCTGTCTCCTGTGTGCCAGTCAATTGTCCACCACCCTTCCACAGTCTGTTTTCTAGGAGATATCTACTATATACGTGAGTGTATATATATATATATATATATATATATATATATATATATATATATATATATATATATATACATACATACATTACAGTATTGAAAATAGATGCAACTTTGAAAGTAGACACTTTTCAGCTACTGCATTCATCTATGTTGAGTATAATACCACAAACCGAATGCTGGGCTTAAGCTGAAACATTTGTCTTGGTTTCCTTGTACGGGTACGTTTGCATTGTTCTATTAAGCAAGTAAATGAAATGTAGGAGGCAAACATGGCCACCTTATCACTATTAAAACAATTTTGTGTCCAGTTTGATTTGTATTCAAAGGTGTTTCATTAAAAGGATAAGTGAAGATTGGCACTGGGTTTACATTTGGTGACAACAAGCCCTCCCTTACAGTATGTGAGGCTTGTGTTTACTGTAGTAGCCCGTGTAAATACTGTGTTTCTTCTCCCTCTCCTGTGCACCTTAATTTTCCCTTATTTACATTTACAGTTATGGTAGTGACTCCACCAAGTTGGGGGGACAACAGACAATCAGAAGTCAGCTGGAAATGCCACTGCCAGAAATGACTGACTCAGAGATGCATGTTTTTATATGATATATTGACTAGCAATATTATCGCTGCCCCACCCTTTCTTCTAATGAAATTTTGCTTTAAAAAAAAAAATGATGCAAAACCGAACTGCTTTTTCCTGGTACCGGTACCTAATTACTTCTGGATCTTGTAAAGCGCTTTGTGATGGTGATCCACTATGAAAGGCGCTATATAAAATAAAGATTGATTGATTGGTTCTGGCACAGCAGGGCAGCTTTACTCCAATGGTCTAGCTGTGATTAAGTACCTAGAAGAATAGTAAAGTTTCATAGTTTTAAAGCTATGGATGAACTAACACAAAGAAGAGTCAGGAACTGTTATTCAATTGAAACTATCATCTACCTTGTTCCGTTAACACACTATGGAAACTTCTTTTTACATAAAAGAACAAGTGAAGATATAAATGTTTCTCTGCACAATGAAAGGGGGAAAAATGAAGAAAAATAAAATGTGTTTGCACTTTGAACATCAGGAAGTAAGGTGGAATTGTCAGAAGAACATATGCAGTGCTTTCAGTAACGTAAGTTGCAAAGAAAATGGCCCAGAATGTATTGCTGATTTGTGGACACGTTTGCCTTAAAAGCGTGACCAACCCCACACTATAATGCACATGTAATGCAGACATTTTACAAGGTTGTTTAAACACTGTAAGGTTAAAATTAATGATTTAATTTCCATCAAGTCTTAAATGGACATGTACGGGATACAAGCTTATTTGATTTGAAATTACCCAGTGGTGTGTTTGGGTAAAATGGTATAATGCAAGGCAGAGTGCGTCAAATGTTTTCCCATTGCGTTTGGTGATATTGCTGTACTTATTTTGGTGAAATAGTTAAAGGTCATACACTTGTCAATCACTGTCTTTGCTTGGCTGTATTACATTGTCCTGCAGAAATGCGTAATGTTTGCAGTACCTCGAATTACTTATTTTCCTCTTCCGTGTTTGATCTCTTTTCACTGGTTGTTCTTTTGGTTTATTTACGGTAAGCTGGACCAGTAATGTCCACTATGTGTGTGATCAGGTGATCCACCAACTACGGAACACAAGCTGACTAGAGAAAATGCAAAATGGCATATAGCAAATGTGAGGGCATAATTTACTCACCTTTTAGACCCACGTTTGGATTCAAATCCTATTTTTGAGCAGCAGAGTAATAATGAAGCGCTAAAGCATAGTGCTTTGACTTGTGCGTAGAATGACTGCGTTTTCTTGTATTTTTTTTTATAAATATATTAAAAAGAGAACATGGGGTCGTGTTACAGTCTGCGTCCGCGTCTATTTGGTGAACCTAGTGGATCCATCTCTAGTACCTCGGACTCAGAGCAGCCGCCCGACACTGCTGTGCCGCTCAGTGGTGGGGACCGCCACGGGGATACAGGGCGATATGGCGAGACGGTGCCCCTCCGCGACGGCCAGATCCGCCGTGGGGACGCCGGCAAGCTTTCCGCTGGGGACCTCCGCCGTGGGGAGACTACTGACAGTGTGCTAATGCAGAATGGAGGGGGAGGAGGAGTGAGAAGCGCAGGAGCGCAGCGCGACCTGCAGTTGCAGCTTTTGCAGAAGCACAGCAACCAGAAGCAGCAGAAAAACTGTGACAAACTGCGTGTCGAGGAGAAGGAAGCCCAAAAAAAGGCAAAGAAAGTCAGCAAAAACATTGACAGAGCACTGAAGGAGCAGAAACGTGAATACAAGCAGACCCACCGGCTGCTGTTACTGGGTAGGTGCTGCAAATGCGCTTCTCTGTGTAGAGAGATACAAGCTGTCACGCTGTACTATGAGTCTTCAAACACAGTTACCGGTTCCATGGCATAATTGTACTATTATTGTTTTATTTATTTTTTATTTGGGTTACGACATTCTTCGGTTTACACAGATGGAACCTCGGCATGTGTGACAACAGCTTCATTTAGGAAGATTATTCGAAAAGCCGATTCTATAAATGGAGATACTGCAGCGCTGAAATTTACGACAGGAAGTGGAGTGTCAGAATCTCAAAAATATATTTTTTTAACATCGTTTAATAACACGTATTGCAGATGCAAATCAGGACATCCTTCCAATTATGCGCTGAAGATGTCCAAGTAGAAATAACATTTAAATGTAGGGTTATCCCTTGTTTTGCAAACTGTAGTGCTGTCATTTTATTGTACTACTTTCTGTCTGAAAAGAGGAAAACGCGCACTCGTGTTACAAAACTAGAAATAAACACTTTAGAAATGTACTGTATTAAACAAGTATTAATGAAAGTATTCTTTACGTCATAATTTTGTAGTTATGTAATATCAACAGGTGTTTCCCTATTTAAGAGCAGCCAAATTCAAAGAACGTCCCACCAAGACGCACAAAACTACCTTTTTTAAGTACCTACACCTTTTCTTAATTTGGCAATAATAGGACTATATTTTAATGATGTAATTGTTCCTTAACTAGTGAAGCAATCGTTTTAATTTTTTAGCGTGCCTATTCTCAACCACAACGTCAACATGTACAGGTGCATAGCAGGTTCACAGGCATGATGGATTTCAAAATAGCAACACCTCAAAAATTGCCTGACTTCAAGTCAGCAGCACTGTTTGTAATTCAACCACAGCTTGACATGCCTGTGAACCTGCTATGCATCTGTAAATAAATACATGTTGAGGTAGAGAATAAGAACAGCCAGGGGCGGGGCTTGGGTAGGCTGAAGCCACCCCAAAGTTTACCTTAGCCCTGCTGCCACCGACAAATTAAAACGGAATATCTCAAATTTCTGAATAATCGGTGTGATAAAGTTGTGTAAGACTTTTCTGAGACTTCCTGTGGGTTTCAACAATTGAAAACCATTCCAGGTACGTTTTGAACAAGGCGACTTTAATCAGGCACCAACAATACAGTTCAGACATTCAGCATGAACTCAGGACTGGGCGCTTGCTGTGTGAGCACCGGCAACAAGCTGCTCGCTTTCATGCTGAGGGGTGAACTGCGTTGCTACTAAACATTCCCTCCAGGAAATGCTATCTCACAAACTCTTGTGTTGATTCCATTTCAGTACTTTCAGAAATTCCTGCTAGTTTATATATAAAGAACACATTTAGCAACTCTTATTTGTTTACTTTTAAACATTATATTTAGTTTAACTTTCGGTTGTTAACAATCAATGTTATTTAAAGTTTCTAATTATGTTAACTTCTACCCCTTGCTTAAACATTTAAATATACCCAGTGAATGTTAGTTGTTTGTCCATATCGTGTCTGTTTATTTTATTACAGTGGGCAGTGTTGTGTGATACCCTACCGTTACAGATCCTGCCCTGTGTCGGTGAGATGAGATGACGTTAAAAGCTCTAACACCACGACTGTTTTGCACTGTGGTTTAGACGCTCGCTTGAGGTGCGCAGGGTCGCCTGTTCGCGCACAGCCTCGGCCCTGTTACAACAGTATACTGTAACCCTTGTAAATTGTGTTGGATAAAGTACTATTATTATTATTATTATTATTATTATTATTATTATTGGATTCCACCATCCTATTATTGAAGTTTTGCAGTTGAAGACATACTGAAACATTGACACTATACACGCCCACACAGAGTGGAGTGTAGCCCACTCAGATTTTTGCTTCACCCACCACAGCCTCCTCACCAGGGAGAAACTGCCGTTGCCACTGAGAACAGCAAACAAAAAAAAATTATAGCGTCAGTAGTTCTACAGCAGTTACATTATGAAAATGTAAAATATTTTGTCCACATACTTCACAGTTAACTTTACTGGTAAATAGACAAGACACGGACTTCTATGAGAACTCTTTTGTACATACTAGTGGTTATTAGTGTGTTTCTGAGGTGTGGCCATCTCTTGATTTATAAAAAGTTGTTTAGCTTTTAAGTGTGAGTACTTTGTGCCATGCTGCCTGCATGAGTTTAGCAGGAATAGAAGCTCATGCTAGTCTTGCACCTGGTCCTGGACTTCAGAACTAACATTGTTTAGGTATATATTTTTTTTAAATGACCAGGTGCCAGCAGTCAGGCATAGCTAAATCTACTCGGATGTGTTTGTACTCGCAGCATGAAGAAGCCTCACCTGTCTGTAGGTTCATGCAGCTATAGGGGAGTGTGGCAAAGTGGTTAACTGTGTGTAGGTGCAGGTAATGCAGCAGTGATCAATGAACGGACAGACAACGATAATCCAGGTGCAATGGTGTTTATTTTTATAATCCAATTGGTCGGATGACCCAAATACAGCAAACAATAATGTTAACAAGCAATACAGCGGCATGTATTGCTTGGTTGTAATCCGCGGGTTGGTCCCGAAATAATAATAGTCCCGTACTTAAACACCCACACGTATACACAAATCCACAGTGTGTGCTAAAGTGCTTGTGGTGTATTTACAGTTTATTCGTGACACAGTGCATTGATGTCCAGGAAAGTGCTGGCCTTTGTTGACAGCTCCGGATCGTTCAGTCGTCTAATAATAACAAACAGTGTATTTTTTAGACACGACAGAACCAAAACAAAATAAACACTCACGATAACAATTCTCCCGGTTCACCATTAACCATACAAAGGAACAGATCCCGTTGCTTCGTCCTCTTTTCTACCATCAGTCATGACCCCTTGGTTAACGAGTGCAACAGCTCCTCCAATCCGCGGCTGAAACATCGTTTCCCTTCTGGGTTGATGATTTAGTGTACCGGAGCTCCACCCCCTTTCTGGATGACCAACTTTCGTACCTTGCTCAAGGGTACAGCAGCAGTGTCCCCCACCGGGGATTGAACCCACAACCCGCCGGTCAAGAGTCCAGAGACCTAACCACTACTCCACTCTCTGCTTGTATTTGTTCGGCAATACCAACTGTTGTCTTGTTTGTTTTGCGATATAGAACTTGCTCAAGCTCAAATAGTCAGTAATTGACTATTTCAGAGCTAACAACTCTAACTTCCCAGAGTGCAAATTGTAGTTTTTCTCTGCTGGAGTGAGAGATCTGGAGCCATAAGCTATCACTCTTAACTGACCATTCTGATGCTGATATAGCACTGCACCAAGCCCTTGACCTGAGGCATCCACATGTAAGATGAATGGGAGTGTGAAATCTGGGTAGGCTATTACTGGTGGCTGTATTAAACAATCAATTAGTTGGTTCAACACATTTTGGTGCTCTGATGTCCATGTAATAGGAAGGTGTGAAGAGACCTGGGGTGCGTTCAATAGCCAGAGCACTACAGAACGTTCTGTACTGTTTTCTATTGAATGCCCTGTTACAAAAAAGCGCTCTGCTTATTGAACACAGACCTGGCCTGACACTCTACTTTTAGACTGTATTTTCTTTTAGGTCCCCTACGATTTGGGCTCTCTTTCAAAGCTGGTGAAACACTCAACAGATCATACAGAGACTTAGATTTTTTTTTTACAAAAGTCATTGATGTATTTTCGGTAGTAATTAAGGAATCCTAAAACTTTCCGGAATTCACAGACTGTTGATGGTGTCTTGTCTTTAAGTGCTTGTACAGCTGCTGTGTCATTTGGATCCATGTAGTAGCCCTGTTCAGATATAAAGTATTTAACTTCCTTCTTGAAAAGCTCACATTTATCTGGTCTTAGCTTAATGCCATGTTCTTGAAGTCTGCAACGCACTTTTCTAAGGTTTTCTACCTGTTCGAAACGAAACCTGTGTGTGCACTACACTTCACATTGACTGTTTCGCCTTTTGGAATTGTCAAGCCTCATTTTCGAACTTTTACTACACACAAATATTAATATTGATTACTCTGGATGATGTTAACAAGGTTGCAGATGCTGTTAAGTTTTACATGAGGCAAAGCTTTTGTCAAGCTATTAACTAGTTGGTGAGATGAAGTATCTTGAGCCTTAGAAATGTCCCTTTTACAGTCTCTTCAGTGACATTATATCCTATAATTGGTGTTTCTAAGTTGTAGCTACTCACCAACACAGGCACAATAAGAGCTTCATCATGTGGTTGCAGCTGAAACTGAATTTCAATCCATCCTTTGAAAGGAATTGATGTACCACTAACAGCTCTGAGGTCAAGTCCATTTTTAGTCTCCATCAGTTCCTCTAGCTGTCGAACCTGCACATGTGGCAACTTTTCTCTCCACCAGTGTTCCGAGACCATACAAACTTGAGCTCTTGTATCCCACAACACTCCTGTTTTAACATCATTAAGAAAGCACTGCATTATACATTTCTTCCCCACAATGTTAGTTACTTTAGAAAACTGTCCAGGTGTTAAATGGCAAATGTAAGCAGTTACCTCTGAACTTTGAACAGAATTTATTACTTTAACTGATTGGTATTGCTGGCCTTGATTTTCACTCCCAGTGGCATTACAATTTAAAGCTTGCTTTGGGTGTTCTTCAGCATGCTGAGGAAGGGACACTTTAGTATGGTCAGTCACTCTTGGTCCTGTAAGGATGACATCCCTTTGTTTCCCGATCTGACTGCTGATTGAGTATTTTCTTTCTCACGACACCCTGCTAAATAATGTTCTCTACTCCCACATCTGAAACAATGGTCACACAGATCGCCTTTCCCATCTTTTTGGCAGTTAGGGCAGCCTCTCTATACAAGGTAACACCAATCGGAAGTAAACATTTCGGATAATTTAGTTCATATTCTGAGGAAACGAGTAGAGCAAAAACAGCCTTAATTTTTCGTACCAGTCGGAAACAGTAAAATTGTTAAATTGCCCCTGTTTTGCGATTGTATCACCTTTGGAAACTAAAGATCTGATATAAATTAAATGAGCAAAGTGCTCCTCCCGTCCCCCTGCCTTTTTCCACAGCAAAATGTAAGAATCTAAAACATGCTATTAAAAACTGGAGCAATATCTTCAATAGCTGCCATCTTTCAAGAATGTTGTAAACATCCTGTTCACAGACCATATAAACTAACCGAGTGCACTTGCAAACTGCATTGTGAACACAAACAAACTTGTCCCTGAAAATAAATGGAAAAGGACCAAAAACTTTAGCTCTCATCCAAACAAACCCGGTCCCTTTGCTCACAGATAAGTGTGAACAGCAAGCACATTGATACATTGTTTCAAATGAAACGAACCAGACCGAGTCCGTTTGAAACAGAGCCAGTGTGAATGCAGCCTCAGTGATTAATTAAGAATATACTGCATGGGGTATCTAGAGTATGGATTTGGGAAGTGCCAGAACCACATGATCAATAAGTCCAGGTTTTCAATTAAAAGAAAAAAATACGCTTCAGTCCACTCACTTGCAATGCGTGTTTGTGACTGGTGAATAAGGATTCTGCCATCTTAGGCCCCCTCAACCTAACCTACTAATTTCCCTATCTGTCAATCTGACAATAATTCTAATATTTGGAGAGAGTCGGGATGCTTTATATTGCTATAGCAAGGCGATCAATAAGGAATGCAATATTTCTTTATTTGCATTAGTACAGTATTGGTACAGGTTTTTAAAAACATTATAAATATATAGTATGTGGTATGCAGGCATTTTGTTAAGTGTAATCCACAGCCATGTTGTTTGTGGTCAAAATCCAAATAATGTTTATTTTTATTGTAAGACAGTATTGTACAGTACTTCAAACATTACAGTAGTTAATGCATACCCGATAAGCTAGCATTGAAGTACCTACAGTATTTATTGAAAGTACTCATGCCTGTGAGGTAATGTTGCATTTTACTTTATCTAGAGTGTGGCTGATAAGTCATCGATATTGATACTTCTAATGTAAAAGACTACATTTTTATGGAATGGTACATCAGTATTGCAACAGTGTATGATTTGGTGGTGCTGTATTCCTTATGTAACATAGTGTTCAAAGGCGGCACTGTTTTGGGATATCTTTTCCCTTACAGATGTGTATGTGTGTGTTTCTTTTTCCAGTCACTATATTTTTGTTCTCCGTGGTGCAGCAGATGTTACTGGTGTGCTGCAGCTGAGCAGGAGAGAAATGCATTAACTGATTTGTTTACTATTTGGGAAATTTGTGGCTGGTTTTGTGATCAGCTTATCTTTAAAAACCATGATTTTAAGGTAATGATCAGTAACAATAGTTAGCATTTTGACTTTTTTTCAGTCTTAAATAGAAACTCTTTTTAAACATTTTTTTTTACAAACAATTCTCGGATACTTTAACAGAAGTTAAAACAACAACAAAAGTAACTGCTCTCAGATTCCAAATAGATTATGAATTAAAGCTTAAAAGATAGTATATTATTTAGACAGATGTTTTAACTTGTGCCTTCATCAGTGTAATGCTTTAGATTGTATGTGGTGGTATTATGATGTAAGTAAGGAAGGGTGGGAATATCAACAAATTAATGGTGGGAGATTATCAGCGATTGAAAAAGAAGGAAAGCTAATGGAATTTAACAGAAGCGATTACGGTAGTGTATAGTAGCAGTTTTGGATGGGGAACTATACAGTAGATCAACAGTTGAAAACTAGTGGTGTGTTTGAAATAAGAGAAGAAAAAATAAGGAGAAAGGAGATAACAATATTTTCTGGCGGTGTAACTTTGTTAATTCTATAAAGACGGTAAAAAGCTTTGCTGTTAGTTTTTGTTCTTTGCATTTTTGATTGCTTGAGTGCAGAGAGCTGCAGGCTTTTATGCAGGTGACCATCTCCCCATTAGCAACAAATTAATCACTTAATTAATTGGGGAGATGGCCACCTTCTGCACAAGGTTTTTAATTACCGTGGAAGGGCTTCCCATCCACACTGCTAAACAAAAACAAATATTCGGCTACACTGTCATATTTAAATACATAACGATAATAATAAATACAAATAAATCATACACCAAAACACACGGCTTTCGCCGTCATTTAAATACAATAACTAAATCATAAAACACAAATACAAAATAACACAGGGGCGCAGGGGGAGATCCCGTTCTAAAAATAAATAAATAATCCATTTCAGCAGCAGGGCTTTCTACCTCCCTGCTACACCAACATTCTAAACGTTTGGTCACAGTGAAGCTATACCTTGTAAAGCTAAAGTTCCTACAGAAATTAAAAAACTGTCTCAACCCGTAGAAAAACGCAGCATATAAAGTGTGTTACACAGACTTTTATAGCATACATTTACAAGTAAAAACAATATGCACAGAACAAAATATTAGATAGGTCTGAGCTCTGCCCCTCTCCTGCTTCAGTACAGCTGGACTCAAGAGTCACTGGAGGCAAGGCAGATGGGCCCGCTTCGTCCTGCCGCGGAGACTTAAGCCGTCGATCAGGGTACTGTGAACAGCATTTATTAAGGGTTTTCCTCTTGCGCCCCATTTTAATATCAAACTAGTAACTGTCACCGTATATACCTATACCAAAAGCTTACCTACACCTTAACCCGCTAATTTCAAAGTAGGTGCTTTGAATGACAAACGCTGTAGCTGGCAAATGAAAGTGCACAGTCGGACTTAGTGACTGACTGACATTTAAACGAATGAGAGCATTCTAGTGCTGCTTCAGCCAACGAGATCTGTCAGGACAGGATGAAATGACTGACTGTGAAACTACACTAGCCTATTAAGGAACCACTGATTTGACTGACAGCGACCCCTAGCCATTCAGAGCGGAACAGAGACGGGACAGACAGCAAGTATAAAAACTGTGTTCCAGCTTGCAATCATGAGACAAGATGTTAGATGAGGAACAATAGCTGTAAAATGTTGTACACTGTTTAAAAAAAAAAAAAGAAGGATATAATAGAAATAAACAAAAGAGAAAACATATTTGTCTTTGCAGAATTTGATGGAGCCTACTGTAAATATTGCTGCATTTTGGTGGAAAAATAGTAAAAAAAAAAAAATGTAGAGAAACTTGAAAGGTTATAAACAAGTCATTTAAAAATCTGGGGATCATCAGTTACAAAACTGAAAGAACGTCAAGAAAAATCAGAATTCCACAAAGCAGCAGTAATGGTTTGCAATGATTTCATATCTGTGATGCAACAAACTAAAACACCTGTACATCATCAGGAGTTGAATTCAGCATATAGAGAAAGAGTGGGAAAAAAAAAACAGGCAGAAGCTATTTTTATATTTGAATTGCCGTTTTTCACTTAGCACGGTCACAAAGAAAAATGCAATGCATTTAGCTTTTACTTAATTAAACCCTTGTTAAAAAAAACCCAAAAAAACACGAAAAATGCTTCACATAAAAAAGAACAGTCCTACTACAGTAACAGGTGCAGTTTACAGTGCCTCTGGGTTTCTGATCGCTTCCTGATTTTTTTAAAATCCTTTGATGGAAATGTCCGGTCTCCTTTTAATCACTGCCATTCTCATATCCACTTTGGCATCTGACACATTATTTCCCTTGTCCGGCGCTTCTTTAACCTGCTCTACATACCAGTCTGCCAGAGGTATATGTACTGCATGAAACAAATGCGAAAGAATATCTAGATGGATTTATCTTTTAAATCATTGACAATTTGACTGCAATAGCATCTGCAGCGATTGCACGACCTTTAACTCACAAGTATTTCCTGCCCAACTCACACGATAACTCGGGTAACCATGGAAACGCCTCTTTTTTCACCAACTCGAGTTGTCCATCGGGCACACTCGAGTTGACTCGAATTGGCTGTCTATTGAAACAAGGTAATAGACTGGAGAGGAGGCTCATAGTGGGAAACTATAGCCCCCGAGGGAAGAACTATAGTTACAGAATATTTTGTTGTTTTAACTATACCTACCCAGCACGTGCATTTGCTATTTGGTAAGGCCTTAGAGGAGGTTAGTTTGACGTTGCTAAGGCAAATCTGTGCCCAGTCTTTAAAATCGCTTCGATGAACATGTTAATGAAGCCTCCCTGAATTTTGGTGGTAGCGCAGGATTAAAAACAAATGTCAAAGCATGGTACCAAAGTCACTTCACTGGAAAAAGTCTGATTGTGGCCATGTAGCTCCCTATAATCATGCACTAACAACATTTGCATTAGCTTTTGGTGGCTTGCGTTATGATCAGAATTGGCCCCTGGTCTTTATAGTTGGTACGCAAAAAAAAAAAAAGTGTTTTCTTTTGACTCATAGGATGTGATAAAAACAATATTGCATTCTGTAAATCTAAGCTACTATTCAATGTGATACAACTTTGTCAAAAGCTATGCGAGTTTCAGATTATGTGAGTTTATGAAGGCAGCTCCTCTTGTCTGTATCTTAAACTTAAATTTCTACATGTGCATACAGTTTCTAAATGTCATGGGGATCAACTCTTTCAGTTTTCTTGGTGGCTGTACTATAGTTTGTGGCTTGGGATAAATGCCACTCAGAAGCTTGTTTATTTTCTTTCAAAATGCCTTTCAACACTGAATTGCAAAAATACCTACGTATTTGCAGTGCACATATTTATCAGTAACAAAAGTTAGCATTTTGGGTTGGTTTAAAAAAATAAAATGTTTTTTTGGTTTTTAGTTTTTTCGGAGCAGTTGTGGTGATATCTTTCTGTTCGCATGTGTTTGTGGCAATCCCTGTGCAGACACTATGAACAACTCTCAGGAACCAGAAAGTTTGAACTTTTTATTTATGGTGTTTATACATCAGAACTATAAGAAGTTGTGGATGTTGCAGACACAGACAGATCTGTTCAGTCTCTGATAGCACAGCGTTTTTTCCAGTCTTAAATAACAACTGTTTTAAACTGCTTTTACAAACAATTCTCAGATACAGTGTCCTAGTTTTTAACAAAAGTTGAAACAACAGCAAAAGGAACTTCTCTGCTACCGTGTCTGCTCAGCAGCCAGCAGCACAACGACAAAAAACAACTTCCCAGACAACAGGTCCCAGCCTATAAACTGTACCTCAGCCAGGTTTTACAATAAGATTCATCAAGAAAGTAACGCTTTTTTTTTTTTAAATACACTCTCACCAGCTATCTGTACATATGATTTACACAACCAGACTGTGGATGTTGGTCGTGGTGGTTTACTTTCATGGTTCTGATAGTTATGTGATTGTATTTACAGTTGTGTCAGGGGTACTTTAGTCTAATTTGGATCAATACAATCCACATTTCACACTTAACGGAAGCAAACATGGCCCATAGCAACAGCAGGCATACCTTCCTTCCTTCAAAGCTATTGGTCATGTGACTGATAGTCAATTCCAAGTCTTACTGTACTGCTATAGTAACTTCCTGTTTGCTTTTAGATAATATCTCCTTAGGCAATAAATGGAAAACAAAACGTTCTAAGATTTTTGATATGAGCCTGTGACGGGGTACTGCCCCGTCTTTATGATCAATGTTGGGACTGGCAGGGAGGGGGTTAAAATTCCTCCCTGCCAGAAAAAACATGTGAGAATGTGGCTGGAGCCCTAATTGACTAATTAGCAATTATTGATTAATTGGGCTCCAGCCACAGGGAATAAAAGTCAGGGGAGAGGCCCTGGCTAGGAGAGAGAGTAGGAGAAAGAGAGTTCTAGAAGAGAAGAAGTGTGTTTGTGTGTGCTGTGATTTTTTGACCAGTGAAGGCAACGCCCAGCCTGGAAGCTTTATTTTGTAAGTTTTGCTTTTTGTTTTGTGTTTATTTTATATATATATATATATATATAATGTCGGAAAGTAATCTGACTATTCACATCTCCTACCTGGTCACAAAGATAATTATTTAAACATATAAAATAAAAATAAAAATGTTAGGATTAGACAATGATTGTTTAAAACCGGAGAACAAAGATATATTGTCCACAAAAAGAGAGGACAAAGACTTGTCAATTTAACTGGTGTGTATACTCAATTACAACTAAATATTTTCGTTTAATTGTTTAGGAAAACTACCAGAAAAATAGCAGAAAGACTCGATTTACTGAAAAGCACTGTGTGGACTATTATTGACAAACACAGGTGAACAGGAACTACTGCAACTAGCTCCAGGTGTGGAAGACCAAGAAAGATTTCTGCAAAATCTGGAAGAAGAATCGTTCGAGCTGCCTGGTAAAATCTTTGGATTAGTGCAAAAGGGTTGACACAAGAATTGAGAGAAGATTCAACAATACCTTAACAAGATGAATGTTCATGGTCGAAAACCTTCAGTAGAAACAATACACAAAAGAAAGCGACTGGAGTTTTCGATTGAATAGTTGAAGAAGCCTGATGATTTCTGCAACCAAATTTTATTGTCAGACGAATCCAAAATATAACTCTTCACCAAGAAGGCAACGATATGTTTGGAGGAAGAGAGGAGAATAATTTAAAGAAAAGTTCATCATGCCCAGTGTTAAACATGGTGGAGGTTGTGTGGTGGTATGGGCTTGTTTTTCTTCCTCAGGCACTGGCGACCTTTGTAATGTAGAAGGATCAGTGAATGCTGCAAAAGATCAAGAAATTTTGCACTCTCATTTGTTACCCAGAGCTAGAAGGCTTATTGGATGGAAGTTTGTATTCCAGCAGGATAATGACCCTGAGCATTCTGCAAAGTCTACAAAGGCATTTCTGAAAAAAAATGAAGATCACAGTTATGGATTGGCCATCTCAGTCCCCAGACTTGAATCCCATTGAGATGTTGTGGATTGACTTGAAGGCTGCTGTTACAAAAAGGAAACCAAAGTTGACTGCAGAACTCAAATCTGTATGTGTTGAAGAATGGGCAAAAATGCCTACGGAAAGCTGCCAGGAACTGGTTTCAAAATACAAAGAAAGACTGCAAGGGTGGGCACACAAAATATTAATGTAAGGGTGCCCAAATACTTTTGTCAAAGTATGAAATTGAATTTGCATTTTATGCTATGTTATAATTTTATGTTATGTAATAATTTGTTGTTTTATTATAAAGTTGTGGTTTTCTCTTTTTTTTTTAACTGCCCAAATATTTGTCGGCGACCTGTATTTAAATTATGCTGAGTGTGAATTACTGTTATCTGCCTCTAGAGGGAGATATTCACAGTTTGAAGGCTTAAAACACACCACAAACTACAGTATTGTATTTGGAAATCTGGGGGTTAAAACAGCAGTACAGTTGCAGGAACAATGATTTGCATGCAGAGTTGCTACATGCAGATCTCTGTTCTAAATAAAATTGAATTTGCATATCTCTTTTCATAAATGTTAACAATTTGTCCATCCTGTGCAGCATGAGTACAGAAATTAGTTTAAATAATAATGTAATATGTATAGCTGGGGATTATTACAATCAAAAGTATTATATGGTAGTAGGGTAAAATGGCATGTATAAAATAAGTGGACACAGTAATATATATATATATATATATATATATATATATATATATATATATATATATATATATATATATTTAAAGTAAACCCAAAACACAAAGAAAAGTCAGCATGTGCATTATACACCGTAAATTGGTAAATTGCGTTACAAAAGGGTACATGTATTTACTGAAGATGTCTCGTTTCGTTTTGTTTATTGCTTAACTCTCTCTCTTTTTTTTATATCCAGAATTAATACTTTATTTAAAATGTTAAGTATCAATGTAACTTACTAAAGTTACAATTGTTCCCATTTATTTGAATTGTAAACTGTACATCTTGGCTACATGCAGGACATGTTTAAATAATACATTTTTAAGACACTGAACAGTAATTACAAACCAATCTACTAAACTTTCAACTGTGGTCTAGCGCAGGCTTACTGCACACATCCCAATGGCTGCTATTGTTGTTTGTATAAATCTGCAGTACATATTAATAAGTGCTCTGACTGGTATTTGTAGTAGAGGAGAGGGTTTTAAGAATTTTTTCAGTTTATGTTCTTATTCACAATAACAATGAAGGTGTTTCTTGACATTTTTGCAGAAATCTTAACTATCCTATGATGTGATGTTCCAGTTCCACAACGTTTCCAGTACTGGAGTGTCTGTAGAAGGGTCATTCCACGGCAACTCAACCAGGAAAGGGACATTTCGTTGCCTGTCCTTTTCCTAGAAAAATTCACCTGGGGGTTTTCTGACATGCTGAGTTCAGAAATGATAGCCATTTTTTTTTTAAATGTCCCCTTCAACCTGTGACCTTGCAAAGGTCAACCTAAAGTGAGAAAGGAACTTGACCAGAAAAATCACCCTGGGTGCAATTTAGATGCTACCATCATGTGTAGCACCTTGTTCTACTCGTATTGAATAGGGCTTTTCAGAAACAAATACTAGGAGCACCCTACTCACTTCTGGCAAATTGCCAGACGAGGGGTAAGTGACGAGTTTTATTCGAACTTCAGCCTAACCCTTTACCCTGTAGGGGATGTGGGTCCTAAAATGTAAGTATTGCTGTACCAATTCTGTGAAGAACATTTGGTTTAAAGTCCCACCAGTGGTCATTGAACCCCCTTGAAATTTGAATTTTTGCTATTTGTACCAAGTTTAGGCCGTAATAACTTGCGTGGGGGGTGACTCCAAAAAATCACCCAAAGATATGTTTGGAGAAATGTTAATGAGATCTACAAGCATCAAGCTAAATATTATGGTGTCCGGGTATTTTGGATTTTTGGCAGATTTTTGAAGTTGCATTTGTCATGCATTCAAGCATTGGTTTATGGCCCACTTTGGTGAGGCTAAAGTGCCACATACTGGCTATTTTGGCTAGAGGAAAAAGTAACAGTATATGCTTCCACTGGCCCTAGCTTGGAGCTGAGGGGTTATGAACTTGCATATGGGACTTGGGACTTCTTTGTTACGATGACTCATTTGAAACTACCAAAACCTTACTTAGTCTGGTTTTAAAAACTAAACTCATGGTTTTTCGTAAAAAAAACAAAAAAACAACTTCCCTGTTTACAGCACCGTTTAAATACGCCTGTCTCTGTCATCGAAGACCTCCTAAACCAACTTTCAGTTTCAGACTTTCAGTTGTGCCTGAAATTGACTGACTGGCTAGCATGAGAATGCAGCAAATGGCTTTTTCACAAATGGTTGGTAGGTCAGTCAATTATCCCCCTAGGTAGGCACCACAACTTATAAAAAAAAAAACAAAAAAAAAAAAAACTTTACTATCACTTTTTGGTTTTTAAAATCCAACTAAGTAAGGTTACCTGCATGGACCTCTCAGAAGTACTTTTCCCATCACCCTCCTGCTCACTGGTAAATCTATCTCAGTTACATATCTGAGCAGGAGGATGATGGGAAAAGTAGTTCTGAGAGGTCCATGCAGGTACATGTGAAGCCATCTTGAGGCAGGGAATGCAATTTAAAAGACAAAAAAGTAAAAAAAATGTAAATAAATAAAACAAACAGTACACACACCTTACGTAAACAGTTGTTCCCACGTAAACATGGGAACATGTAACACAATAAAATATTAAAAATAAAAAGGTCCTTATGTACGCTTTAAGTATCTCTATCAATCTGTAAGTCTGTATATCCATTTTGTTTCTACAGTGCCCTTACAAAGTACTAGAGAATCCCCCCTCTAAATATCAGAGAATATTCTCTAATATTTTGTAGGGCACTGTGTGTCATTCCACTTTTAGATTATGTGTTAGACTTCCTTATATTACAGACATGGGGGATTTAGGATCTGTTTATTGGTTTTAAAGGTATGTCCTGTCATTCCGTTATGTCATCGTTTTAGTACGGCTTGCATTAGGCTGGTTTCCAGGAGCAGCCCTGCTCCACTCTTTGTATGTATTTTTAGACTTATTTTAATGATTTTTTTTTATTTTATAACAAATATATTTATTGGCACATTTCTGCATTTTCAAGCTCGTGGTTCGTGGAGAGGTTAACAAAAATCAACCAGGAAAGGTCTTTTCAGAAGCGACGGGAGACCCCGTCGCAAGGATTGTTTTCACATTAAAAAAAAAATACAAAACATAATATATTTTTACATTTGTTATTTGTTTTAATTGTTTATTGTTATTTAATAAAGTAAAACATTGGAAGATGGGTTGTTTAGGCAACAGCAAAACTGAAGATCAACGCATCGACGAAAAAGCACAAAGAGAAGCGAATAAAAAAATAGAAAAACAGTTACAGAAAGAAAGACAAGCTTACAAAGCCACACATCGCCTTCTTTTATTAGGTAAGCTGTAAATGTATCTTTCAAAACTGTATGTCAGGGATAGGCTTTGTATGTATTGCTACGGTCTTGGTTTCAACAGCATTTAATAAAAACCAGTGAAAGGAAAGTATGATGTTTTTTTTTATTGTTCTTTTTTTATTTTTTCATTTAAGGGGCTGGTGAGTCTGGAAAAAGCACCATTGTCAAACAGATGAGGATTCTGCACGTCAATGGATTTAATCCAGAGTGAGTGAACTATATTTAACCGCATTTGACGCCTAAAACGACGTTTGTTATGTTGCATTGTAGGGTATATTCTGTTGTAAATTATATTATACGTGGCATGACATTACATAGATAAGATGGAATAGAAAATGGATACATGTAGATTTTCATTTTTATTTGTGTTATTACTGCAGCGCTTCTCGGGCCCAGAGTATAGCAACAACATGGCGACTAGTTTTTACTGATTACTAATAACTCTTAACCTGAAACATGGGATTTCTTATGCTATCACATAGGCTACTAAAATAGCTAATAATGAGACAATATATGATCATATTTCAGCTGTCATAACTGGATTTAATTCTAGTTTTGAAAAGTGTCCCTAAATCTAGAATTGTCAATGTTCAATTAAACCCAATCGTTACATTACTGTAAAGGTCATGCACAGATAATGCACATTTCTAACACTTTCTAATTTTGCTTTTGGAATGGTCACAAATTCTGGAACTGTTGTAGTTCAACATATTAAAAGTTACTTAAAGCTGGGCTGAGTTGAGTGGGGGACGGAGGGGGGTGATGCTGGGACGCCAGAATCACCGTCGAGCCCTCTTGAGGTGTCGTGGGCTAGTCGACGAAACACTGAGGATGGAAGGTGCCCACTTGAAAACCCCAGAGATGTACCCTACTTAGCTCAATCCAGACGGTTGTCATGCTGATGCGCTGGGGAGGCCGCACTTTGGTTGATCCCCGGAGCCAGCATCGCAGCCGTTGTGTGTGCTGATGCGCCAGGGAGGCAAAATAAGCTGATCCCTGGAGCCAGCATTACACTTCAGCCATTAACACCAGACAGAAGGATATCTACATCATCATATGGAAGAAAACGTAAATGGAGGGAGACACATATGGATCACATTAGTTTACTGTAAAGCTACGTCTTAGTTGGTGCTTATCTTGGCGAGAGCCGAGTTCAAATCAGCATGAAGTTTTAACATCTACTCTCGTGTAATGGAAATAATTATATATATATATATATATATATATATATATATATATATATATATATACAGTACTGTGCAAAAGTTTTAGGCAGGTGTGAAAAAATGCTGTAAAGTAAGAATGCTTTCAAAAATAGACATGTTAATAGATTATATTTATCAATTAACTAAATGCAAAGTGAGTGTACACTTGCACAAAGTCAGGGATTTTGTAGGCATATAGTCAGGTGTATGATTAAACAATTATACCAAACAGGTGCTAATGATCATCAATTCAGTATGTAGGTTGAAACACAATCATTAACTGAAACAGAAACAGCTGTGTAGGAGGAATAAAACTGGGTGAGGAACAGCCAAACTCACCTAACAAGGTGAGGTTGCTGAAGACAGTTTACTGTCAAAAGTCATACACCATGGCAAGACTGAGCACAGCAACAAGACACAAGGTAGTTATACTGCATCAGCAAGGTCTCTCCCAGGCAGAAATTTCAAGGCAGACAGGGGTTTCCAGATGTGCTGTCCAAGCTCTTTTGAAGAAGCACAAAGAAACAGGCAATGTTGAGGACCGTAGACGCAGTGGTCGGCCAAGGAAACTTACTGCAGCAGATGAAAGACACATCATGCTTACTTCCCTTCGCAATCGGAAGATGTCCAGCAGTGCCATCAGCTCAGAATTGGCAGAAAACAGTGGGACCCTGGTACACCCATCTACTGTCCGGAGAAGTCTGGTCAGAAGTGGCCTTCATGGAAGACTTGCGGCCAAAAAGCCATACCTCCGACGTGGAAACAAGGCCAAGCGACTCAACTATGCACGAAAACACAGGAACTGGGGTGCAGAAAAATGGCAGCAGGTGCTCTGGACTGATGAGTCAAAATTTGAAATATTTGGCTGTAGCAGAAGGCAGTTTGTTCGCCGAAGGGCTGGAGAGCGGTACACAAATGAGTGTCTGCAGGCAACAGTGAAGCATGGTGGAGGTTCCTTGCAAGTTTGGGGCTGCATTTCTGCAAATGGAGTTGGGGATTTGGTCAGAATTAATGGTCTCCTCAATGCTGAGAAGTACAGGCAGATACTTATCCATCATGCAATACCATCAGGGAGGCATCTGATTGGCCCCAGATTTATTCTGCAGCATGACAACGACCCCAAACATACAGCGAAAGTCATTAAGAACTATCTTCAGCGTAAAGAAGAACAAGGAGTCCTGGAAGTGATGGTATGGCCCCCACAAAGCCCTGATCTCAACATCATCGAGTCTGTCTGGGATTACATGAAGAGAGAGAAGCAACTGAGGCTGCCTAAATCCACAGAAGAACTGTGGTTAGTTCTCCAAGATGTTTGGGCTAACCTACCTGCCGAGTTCCTTCAAAAACTGTGTGCAAGTGTACCTAGAAGAATTGATGCTGTTTTGAAGGCAAAGGGTGGTCACACCAAATATTGATTTGATGTAGATTTTTCTTCTGTTTACTCACTTTGCATTTTGTTAATTGATAAATATAAATTGTTAACATGTCTATTTTTGAAAGCATTCTTAAACTTTTGCACAGTACTGTGTGTGTGTGTGTGTATATATATATATATATATATATATATATATATATATATATATATATATATATAATGTAATGTGTATGTGGAAGAGTCGGAACTAGTCACCCATTATTTAACAACTGCAGAAGAAGTTCCAATGAGAGCTCCCATTTTCATGAATATATTACTTGTTAAGTTCTGTATCACATATAACTGTCCTCCTCTTTCATGCAGAGAAAAAAAACAGAAAATCCAAGACATTCGAAAAAATGTGAAGGATGCCATAGTGGTGAGTGTCCTATTTAATTTTTTTTTTTTTTTTTTATAGTCTTTGTGGTTGGTTGCCTAGAATTGCACACTGCAATCCCATTTTGCTGATCAGACTGGATTATCCTCTTATTTTATCCTGTATTTATCCAGTTTAATGATTGTGTTTTTGTTTTTATCCGCTTTATAGACTATAGTTTCAGCGATGAGCACTTTAATACCCCCAGTTCCATTAGCCAACCCGGAGAACCAGTTCCGAATGGACTACATCAAAAGCATAGCTCCGCTCTCAGACTTCGACTACACACAGGTGAGAAGCATGGGAGTACCACCTCCACTACCTCATTAAGTATGCAACTTGCTGGGGAAAAATACCTGTTTTTTAATTTTTATAAAGGTTATTTATTTTTATTTTTTTTGCTGTTGCTAAAAGCAGTTTGATGGCAGTTTTCTTGTTTGTTTTAGATAAAGTTAAGTCAGGCTTTTTAGATGCAACTGTTTTATTTCTAATTGTTCAGGTCCTGTACCATCCTGCTTAAAGGAGGACGTTGGCAAAAGCTCCTCAGATCTCCCCAGGCTAAGGACTAAAAATAATATGTTCAGTCTTTCTGTTTGTTGTCTTTTCAGTGGTTGAGTTTTTGAATTCTGCATGCTTTGATTGCATACATGGGTGATTTCAAGTGTATGTTTGGGTTTTCTGTAAACCAGTATGGTATTATAGATTTGCATGTGGGGTCTGCATTCCCCTTGCTGTTTTTGAGGTTCCAGTGGTACGGGATGCTCCGAAAAGAACAGCAGAAGACTTTAACAAAAGCATTGTAGTGTTCTAAACATTAGGTAAATTGTTCTTGTGCAAACTAGTTAATTTTTTTTGATGTGCCTGTGGTGTTTGAATCAAACAGTTCACACCATATATATTGTAAGACAGCAGGGAGGGGGTTAAATCCTCCCTGCAGAAAACATGTGCGTCGGCACATTTGTTTAGTTTAGTTGTTTATTGTTTGATTAAATTTGTTAATTGTTTTATTGTTTAATTATCCCCTGCACCTGGTGATTATTATTAAATTAGAGCCAGGTGCAGGGTATAAAACAGAAGCAGTTAGTTTGCTCAAGGCTGCTGAGTAGACGGAGGCTTGTTTACATATGGTGGCAGCGGTACCGAGCCCTACAGACCCAGTGCAGATTTAAAATAAATAAAATGGAAAGCATACAAGAATTAATAAAGACTGGAAAAGGATGCTGCAAGGCAGCAGGAAGACTCCAGGAGGTGGAGGCAGGAGATGGGGCTTCCGGAACCGGAGCCCACTGAATTAGACCTGCTGATCCAGAACTGGAAGCCCATGAAGGTCCCGCTGTCTATAGTGCTAGAGCAGGTGGAGCCGTCGCCTGCAGAGGAGCAGGATGGGCTGCCGCCGGTGACAGAACAGGAGCTGTCACCTGAGGGGAAGCAGGGAGAGCCATCGGCGGAGACTGAAGAGGAGTTGGTGAGGCAACTACCACCACAGCCCCGACCACCACCCCTACAAACCAGTCTGGCGCTGCCGAGTGTGGTCCCTAGTCCCGGCATCATGGACACCTTGCCGGAATGCCCGGACCTCCCTCCACTTGTCCTTGTTCCCAGGGCGCAGCACCGCCAGGCACAATTGTGCACACAGTCCCTTGCTGCGCTCCCCTTGGAACCTGAGACGTCACGTCGTGGGCGTCAGACGTTGCATTCGCTCCCCCTTCCTTCCACTGTGTTCCCCCTGAGGTCCCAGATGTCGCTACGCCGGTCCTGAGATGCCCACTGGTGCCTGTCGCTCCTTGCTCCCGTTCACCGGCCTGCGTTTCGGTCGCCCAGGACAAGCCGTCTGGGTCCTTCATCACCGGATCAAGGTTCCTCCCTTGAAGTGCTGGAGGGACCGACCCAAACTCAAGCCCGCCCGTGGATGAGGGTGAAAATTGACATTTCGGGACTTGAGTGTGGGTGGTCTTTTAAGGGTGGAGGGAGGTGGCCGTCGAATGGCAGGTGTCTTGAAAAGACAAGGTGGGGGGGATGTGTAAGACAGCATGTGCGTAGGCACATTTGTTTAGTTTAGTTGTTTATTGTTTGATTACATTTGTTAATTGTTTTATTGTTTAATTATCCCCTGCATCTGGTGATTATTATTAAATTAGTTGCAGGTTATAAAAGAGAAGCAGTTAGTTTGCTCACGGCTGCTGAGTAGAAGGAGGCAGAAGAGGTGCTCTGCTTCCGAGCAGTCAAGAGGAAAGAGTGTGCAGTTTAAACCTGTGTGGTTTGGGTGAAGCTTTTTGGTGTTACAGGTAAACGGCCTAGCTGTCCTGTGTTAGTTAGGTTCCTGTGTGTCTAGTTAGTGCTCGTATAGAGCTAGGTGTTTATTTTGTGTGTTACTTTGTTTTTTGTTGTTTATTAAAAATTAGCGCAAAAGCGCTTTCAAACCCTCCATCTTTGTGTCTGGGTCAGTATTTTAAAGGGCGAAACGAACCCGAGCCTCAAGGCTCATTTACTATATATATATATATATATATATATAATATATATATATATATATAATATATACACTAAACAAAAAACCTTCTGTGCACTGCAATTTATGCCAACCAGCTGGGAATGTTTCAACAAATCTTTATCCTTATGATTCAGGACTGCAGAGAGAACTTGGTCGCACACCTTGCAGTTTTTCTTATGATCCACACTACTCAAGTTTTTCCAAGATTCAAATCAATTTATTTCTTTTATTGAACAAAAAAAAATAAAACATTTTAAAAACATTTCTGATCCACGTCCATGACACGTTTCAACTTTTAGTTTTCATCAGGTGGTGAATATTATCAATTAGAGCACACCCTATTTATACAACTCTTCATTGGTTTTAATCACATTCAATTATTTCAATTGTTTTCCAGGTTAAATGGTTTAAATAATTAATTTTCTGAAATCTTAATGATACAATATTAACACACGAACATGATTATCAAAAATGAAAATATTCATTATCTTAATACAAACATACATAATTAACAGTGACATACAAAAAATATATCTCATAAATGGCATAACTAGCACTAAAACAGCTATAGTTGAGTCAGATATTGAATGGGCTTCATATGTTCAAACCTTGTTATTAATTGGAGCACAATCTATTGATATGCATCATCTTCATATGTAATCATATTCAATTAGAGATTTACATTGATTACTAGTATACTTGAATTGGGTACAATTTTATTAATTACAAAAGGAAACTCTTAATACCATTAGAACCAATGTCACAACATGATCGGTAAAGATTTTAAAAAACTGATGTCGGACATATCTTATGAATTTCCAGACAGTAATAAAGCTTATTCTAATTACAAAAGAGCCACCTGTCTTGTTAATGATATCATTCTCAAATCTCCAACCAGTTACCACGAGACTTCAACCAGATTGCATTTACTAATATAAAATAAAGCTTCACATGAGATCCTTAATTAGAACTTTTCAAAAAATGATCATAAATTTTGTTAATACTTACAGATATTAAATGTGATCATAAATTTCTTTAATACTTACAGATATTGAATAGATTTCCTATATTAATAAAATTAATTACAAATATAGACTGAGGTCTAAGTTTTCAATAAGACCGTATGGCTCCATTGTTTTTAAAGTAATTATCCAGAAAGCCTCCCTTCTCAATAATAGTCTTACTATTCCCCCCCTCCCCCCCTCCCTCTTTCTGGCACAGAAACTTTTTCCAAACCAATAAATTTCAAACTGGATGCTGAACCATGCTTCATCATTTGATAATGTCTGGCAACTGCGTAATCTAAATTAGTATTATTTCTTTATATAGCACCTTTCATAGTGGACCACCATCACAAAGCGCTTTACAGAGGTAGGCTGTGAACTGTACATTATATGCAGAGTCACTTACAATAGGACATTGATTTAACATGTCATCCCCTGGATGGAGCACAAGGAGCTTAAATGACTTGCTCAGGGTCACACAGTGAGTCAGTCAGTGGCAGGTGTGGGATTTGAACTGGTGACCTTGTGGTTACAAACCCTGGACTTTAACCACTGGACCACACTGCCTCCTATAAAAACACATTTGTACAATCACAATAAAATATACTGTAATAAACCATGGTTCCCGCAGGCAGGGACTTCTCACAGGCGGAGGTTGGACGCGAACCCGGGACATCTCGCATCGAAGCATGGCGCCAATACCACTGTACTAAAGAGCCTGCTATTATGAATAGCTGTCTTATGTTCCGCTCTTTGAATTTTAAAATTCCTTTTTGTTTGACCAATATATGCTTAGCTGTGTTACAATTAATCAATCCCTGAATTTTGTCCAGTTTGACCATGTCCCGAGCCGTAGGTGAGGGCGGTAACGAAAGTCAAGGTCATCTGCCACACATTAGAGCCCGCATCGAGAGGGCGCAATCGCTGTTAGAAAATGATTTATTTCTTCATGTTCTCTATTGAGTCGGACTCGAAACTTGTTGTTGGAGGCGGGGTGTCAATCAAGCTGGCAGGGAGTGGATTGGCTGGTGCAGAAAGAACTGAAACAGGATTGGCAGTTTGACTGGTTGTTTTTTTGAGGCAGGGTGTTGTTTGGAAGCTGATTGGCTGTTCGCACTCAATAGTTTTTCTAAATATATAGATGGATAGATAGATAGATTCTTGAAATGTATGCAAATCCCTATTTTTTAAAGAAAATTACAAAAAGCTTTACAGGATAATAGGGGCCCTGTAATGATTCTGCTCACTACCAAGGCAGGTATCACTTTGGATGTTAAGCCAGTCTTGGGGGTAAAACAGAGAGAAATATCCCACCCACTAATTTTGCATCTGTAGTAAATGTGTAGCATTTGGGCTGTCTTGCTTATTAAAATACATTTTGAAGATGGGACAATTATCAATTCAGGGACACCAAGATAGTTAACAAGCAAGTGGTGTGAAAAGGGTTAACAGGCAACACATGTACCAGTCAAATGTTGTTGAAGCTGACACCCTGGGATCCTTCAAGAAGCTGCTTCATGAGATTCTGGGATCAATAAGCTACTAACAACCAAACGAGCAAGATGGGCTGAATGGCCGCCTCTCGTTTGTAAACTTTCTTATGTTCTATGTTCTTATTTGTCAGTCCTAGAAAATTGATAGCTTTTTTGGGCCACTTGTGGGATGACTTGTCCATTTAACCCTTTCAGGACCAAGCATTTTTCAGTGGAATGCTCCCCCAGCCCAGGACCAGGTGTTTTTTGGCTGTAGTTGACTGTCTTCCTATAAAAATTCACTAAAAATCATTTTTTTACAATAGCATCTTGGAAATTGTGTCCTTTTTTCAGAACACTCTATGAGGAACATTATAAAGTACTTCAGAAACCATATAAACGTTTCGCTTTTTTTTTCAACACACTATTCTGTTTTTTTGGGGGGTTTTTTGTAAGTATTTTTTATTATGTATTCTGCTTAGAGATATGTGTATAAAATGTGTTATTCTATGACCCGAGGGACCTGCCATTACTTTCTGAAAGTTTTGGTGAAAAATATTGATGTTTGGGCAAATTACAAGACATAATACATGTTTATTCTTTTATAAGCAATAATGGACATTACTCTCTCCTTATTTTCTCAAAATAAATATTTATAAATAAAATAGTTATTCATTCCATTATTATCAGTAATAAGGAAAAAAAAACTACCTGATACATTTAGTTCATGAAATAGTATATGCTTATATCCACTTGTTTCTTGATATTTATAAATATTTTTATTAGCTCTAAACAAGTGTGATGTTTTGTTTCTGCTTTTGTCTCTGCGGGCTGCTGTAAACTGTCTCCGCCCTTTAGAAGCTAAATGCCCCTCTCAGTGACGGCGCACGAAATAAAAAGTGAACGTCAGTCCCTCCCCTATCCAATGATATGTGTTTCAAGCCTGTACTGCAACGAATGGTGGCCGTGTAAGTCATCAAAACAAAGTGCTTTTTATCGTGTTTACACTATCGCGGTCCTAGACGCCCACTTCAGTATGAGCGCGTTAACATGATCCCGGTCCTTAAAGGGTTAAATGATATATTCTGGATACCAAAATATTTTGTAAGTAAGCTGTGTAAGCAGTTATTTTCATTACTTAAAATAAACACCTCAAATGCATCAATGTACAGTTTATATTATACATTGCATGTTCATTTCAGACTGATTAAAATCTCACAGTTTTATTACTGCAGCTCAGACGTACACATTGTTTTCCAACTCAGCAAAAATAATCTTTCCACACTATAGTACAGCTGTGGCCAAAAGTTTTGCACTGCTCAATTTTAGCCTTTTATTTTACTTGCAGAATACATTTTTACTATGGAAAACTAGGATCCCTAGTGATTTAGATGGACTGAAACCAATCATCCGATACAAGCCATAACCTAGCATTAAACGTATCAGGAAGATTATTCTTCATCTGAGAGCTGCCTATCGTCTCTTCATTCAAGTTTATTGGTGTGTGTGCTCTGCCCTCATCAAATTCCCCCTCATTGTGTCTCACACTTCCTTTATGCTCAATTTCCTGATTTCAGTCCTGCCAATTGGACTGAGTATTAGAAAGAGTCAACAGGAAGTGGAGAAGATCAGACAGCAAAGCTGATCCACACACTGTTATTAGAAGAAGGAAGAATAACAAAAAAGAACACCACTGTATCAGATACAGAGGGGAGGGCATAGAACAGGGGTTCAAGTGTCCAGTTCCTGGTTTCCATAAACATTCAAGGTGTTTGCTTTCCCCTGCCATGAAAGATAGTATGTACAGCCTTCATGTTTGTTGGACAAGTTTGTTTTTCAGGATTGGATATAAAGGTTTTCTGGGTAAACCAAAAACCTGCAAAAACTGCTTTTTGCTCACCAGGAAGTGGAGCTGAGAACCAGTGACTTCAGAGATGATGATTTCCTGTTCACCCGGTTGTTCAAAGGCAATGACTGCTGTACTGTACCCATTCTGGTTATGTCTCTCAGTTCAGCTCATTAGACACACACAGGAACTACTATACTTGTTTTTCACTTGGACTTTGACTCACTGCAGTCTAAAGGGTGACACTTGGGATAAAAATAGATTGGAAGGTGAAATATTACACTGTTGGCGTAATTCTTTTTTTTTTTTTTAATAATTTAGTCGTTGCCAATTATTTTTATTATTTTCTCCCCAATTTGAAATAGCCAATTATTTTTAGGCTCAGCTCACCGCAACCACCCCTTATGAAAATGGTTGAAAGAACTACAGTGAATGAATCAATTACAGTATACTGTACAAACAACTCATATAGTTCGATTGAAATGAGAATTAATAAAGTAACTACAGCATTATTATTTATGAAAACAATCCAACCACAAACTGTGCACAAACTGTTGACTGTACTTTTAGGTATTGACTTGTACTGTCTAATTTGACAACTTAAATAGCAAAAGTTAACAAATGTACATTATACAGAATTAACTCGGTGAACAAAAACAATAATAAACAACTTAGTTTCACACAGAAATCGAGCAATTACGTGGCATTAAAATTTGGTATGGACAAGTTAAATGGACAAGTCAGTGATTTGGTATAAAACTGCACTACCTGATGTGATCTAATTTAGAACCGGACTCGAGACTACCCCCTGAGGTGGTCTCGAGTACATTTAATTTTTCATTTAAAGGGGATGCTTCAAGATGCAAATAACGTTTTATTTTCCCTAAACAGGAATTCTTTGAACATGCGAAGAAACTGTGGGATGATGAAGGAGTAAAGGCATGCTATGAGAGGTCGAATGATTACCAGCTCATCGACTGTGCACAGTAGTAAGTACCTAGGTTTTTCATTATATGTGTGTGTAAAGCTGTTTTAAGTGAAAAATTGTAAAAATGTGTGGTAATAGATTGCTACACTATTTCACCATATCTCCCACCACCCCCACTCTTAAAACAGATTCTTGACAGCTCCCACTCTTCAGGTGCTCACTGCAATAAGGAGATTGATCATAACATTACTGCAGTTTAACAGTGCGCTCACTTCACACTCTCTGCGTTTTATAAATAGTAACAAATGTATTGAACTGCAGCCTTGCAGGCTGTGCCTATAGAATGCTGCCGTGGGTCCCAAATGGTAAACACTCATTGCCAGCTAAAACTATACTTTTCATAGATAACATCAATATGTGTCACCTTTTTACCTGGAACACATTGCTATGTCCACAGTTGTCCCAGTTATTGATTTGGGGAATGGTTATAGCAGAGGTTTTCAAACTGTGGGGTGGCGCTATGAGGTTATTACTGCAAAATACTTTTTTTGACTTCCTGACGATTTGTAAATGGCAGTATCTGTAAGAAGCTATTTATTATTAATATGTGTTCGTATGTTTATCGGACAGTACTGGACGGGTTTTAGTCACACCCAATAGGAGTGCATGCCTGAACGCAGTTGTGCACCCGAGTGATTGACAGAGACTGTCTCAGGTTTTTAGGAGAAAGTTCATGTGTTTTGGTTATATTTAGAAAGACCACTGTAGCTGTATATGTATGTATCATTTTTAGGTTCATTTCTAAATCTGTTTAATGTAGCTGTCAGAGAGCAAAACTACATATAATCTTTCTCGTTTAAATTCTCTGTGTCTTAATTTATTACAAAGGATAAAATAGACTGTACATTTCAGTTTTTTTAAAAACGTGTAAAAAGTTAATTGAAGAACAGAAAGCTTGGTTATATAAACAACATTACATTGTGGGTTATCAGGTTTTTACAAGACATCCCTCAGTTTGAGACATGCAATAGTTATACCAGAAATAGTTCACCACCAATAGTTCAGCCAATAGTTCACCACCTCTCTGTCAGTGCCTTTCAGTTTGGTGACCTGAAGGTCTCCCTCCCTGTATTACTGTAGGACAGCTCTCACTCGGTGCCTTTGATGGCCATAATAGAGGAATCCCACTATAATATTCCACAAGGCAAGACAGCCAGACTGGGGATTGCCTCTCTCTTGTGTTACTGCTATGTTGCCACACATTACTGAGAAGTACCTATGTACAGTAGTCCATATTTCTGATGAGTCCCATGGTTAAATATCGTGCTGCCAATTGGAGCTATCTAGATATATGCCAGCATAACTGCACAAGGAAAATCAATACCTCACAACTTTTGGCAGTCATTGGACGAGCATTCGAGTACCTAGTGTTTGTAGTGCTTAAGTACTCGAATTGGTTTTAATTCGAAATTTGACATCTGTTTATTTAATTGAAATTATTTACTATGGATGCAATTAGAGAAATTCCTTTCAGCCTACGATACAGCAGGCTGCCGGTGTGACTGCAAGATGAACATACACACACAATATAACAAGTCAGTGTTTTTTTTGTTTTTTTTTTAATTTAGTCGTTGCCAATTAGTTTTTATTATTTTCTCCCTAATTTGAAATGCCCAAATATTTTTAGGCTCAGCTCCTACCGACCTAACCCTCCCTCCCCCCGGACGACGTTCAGCCAATTGAGCCCCGCCCTGGGAGCTCCCGTCCACGTTCGGCTGTGGAATAGCCTGGACTCGAACCGGCGACGTCCAGGCTATAGAGCGCATCCTGCACTCTAGCGAGTGCTTTTACTGGATGCACCACTCGGGAGCCCCCCAGTGTTTATTTTAAAGGTTATTTTAATGTGGAATTGCTTTCTCATCTTTATAGATGAATAAGAACGTGTTCAGCATGTGTTGGAAGCTGTTGGTCCCTGTTTGTTGTGAGTTTAATATTATACAGTACAGCACTTTGCTATGGGACATGTTTTAGCCTACAGTACTGTATTATATATATATACACACACATAATTTTAAATAGTTCTGAAATGCGATCTTGGTATACAATATTTGGGCAATTGGATTTTAAATTGCTTCCTACCAAAAAAAATAAATCTTAATTTGAAACTACATATAGAGCTTCAGTGGTCATTTTGTAAATTATAGTGATGAGATCCAGTGCCATATTTGTAATCTTTATTGTATTTCAAAAGATTACCCGTTTTGGACATTTTTGTGAGATTTGCAGACAAATCACCAGATGCGGCTTAGTTTGCTTTTAGTTTCAGTTTAAGGCAGAGGAGAATGTTTTGGTTTCACACAGGAAACAAACCTGTGCATAAAAGAAAGTCAGTCAAGATGTAGTAATATAATATTGTTGTGGATTTATTACATCTCTGTATTTAAAGTACCAAAATGAGTTACTTTTATTAAAGGGATAATAATCCTTTAACAAATATGTTCTTGACACCTTAGCTTAACAGTTTTGTTGTAGATCCCCTTTCTGATTTTAGATTTGAAATTCTATTTAACCCCACCCACCCACCCCACTGCTATCCAGACTTTGTGGCCTATGTCATGTGATCCTAGATGATTGTGTAGTAAAGCCAAGCCAGGGTAAACTGGACGTTCACTAACCTCATAGGTCAATAAGTAACAATGGACACAGTGAAGGTACAAGGTCTGTTCAAGCTGGCAGGATGATACTGAAAAATAAAAAAAATAAAAAACCATTCACAATAATGTGGCATGTTGGGAGGGTTAATGTACCTGTGGTTTGAAATTTTCACTGCACTAAAATATTGTACCAGAGTTGCCTCCTTTTAATTGCAGGCATCATTTCATATTTGATGAGAGGAAGTCTGCTGGAATCAAACAAAATCCAGCAATAACTGGTTTAAGTAAAGTGTTTACACTACATGACGCATTTGTTCCTGAGTGACCTGATTGTTCCCCTGATTTCCTGACAGAGAACACTTTTAGAAAATGTGCACAATAAAAAGTTGTGTACTGTGACACTTTCATACTTTTATATCTTTTTCCAATGGGAACCAATACAATAGTGAATAAAAACAGTCCCTTTAGGTGGTGTTGCAGGCTGGATAATTACAGCTAAGGTTCCATGATGTCTTGTTGTCTACTTGTTTTGTGTTTTAATAATGTTAAGTGGACAAACGCTGGCCAAGAATCTCACAAAAGAAGAGAACACAGCATTACACTCTGCAGACTGTTGATGAATTATTCAGTTTTGTCTCACTTCTCTCTAGTAAGTTTATATCTGAGTACACAGATACACACATCCTTTTAATTCACAAACCCTCAGTCACACACAGTAACAAAACTATTGAAATTAATGCAGCAATACTATTACATTATTACAGTAAATTTTGTCGCCAGCTCTAGGAAGAACATTTAGCATAATAAAAATTACAAAAAACTTTTAACTATTTTATATGTAACGGTTTAGCCATTTTATTTTTATTTTTTTAAAAGCTACTTAATCGGGTGGTTGGCAGTAGGTTTGTAAAGATATAGATTGACTTCATTATTTTGAATACAACTTTGAAGTTACTCCATAGCATTGCACTGTTACTAAACGAATACCTTCTCTGAATTCTGACTCGACTCTCCACGGAGTACCCTCAGTCTCTCACAACTCAGGATGCTGTGAGACTGACGGCGTAACGCCCACTGAAACAAAATCATTTGTCTTTATCCAATGGCCATATAGGAAACCAAAACATATTAAACAAGTGCCATTGCCATTCTTCTGGGTAATGTAGTTTAGAAACCAATCCTTAACCCATTCTACCTGTTTAGCATAACGTGACTTTCGGCCTGTGTATCAGGACAAATATCCACTGAAAGTAAACCATATTATACCTTTCTAAACAGCTGAGAATCTGAAGATTATTAAGTGAATAACATTTCCATTCTGTGATGAAATATACCCTACAATTACCTAGTTTGAATGTAAAAAATATGTTTTAAAATGTACTCAAAATCATTTTAATTTAGAATCTTTTAAATTTAATTATTTTTGTTTTGCCATGTGTCATGCAAAAAAATGAGATGGACTCAGTTTTGGCAAGTATGTTTGGACTGAATTATGTTTTCTTTATTTGATTTTATGAAGCAAAAATGATTATTAATCACTAATTGATTGTGTTCATTGTTTAATAAAACAAAAATTCTACAAGTTAAATTCTACTTTTTTGTCTGTGTTTTGTGCGACAGGGAGGGGGCAAGTAGATTTTTAAGAAGGACTGTATGTGGCAAACCTAGGAAGAGCAATTTGATTTGTTTAACTCTTGTTTACCTGCATTGGTTAGTTGCAGGTTACACTTTATTATTTTAATGTTAAACCATGACAAGTGTGATACAAATTGTCCTTTTAAAGAAGATGTTGGTTTGATGATGCAATACCTCACTCTGGTTTCTGAAGTAAATTGGTAGGTAGGTGATTTAATTATTTGTTTCTGTGTAATAAAACTATATTGAAATAAACTGTTTGTGCACATTGTTTCCTTGATCAAAATTAAAAAAAAATGAGAATATATAACTGAAGTCCTTTTATTGCTTCCCATTTGCAAAGAAAATTGGCATTACAGACTCTTTACATCTCTATTAACAGTTTCCCTCATGCAGTAGTCCTACAAGCTTGGCGATTAGAGCTCTAGGGCAGGATGTTTTCAGTACTTGAGGATTTTTGATGGAACCTGCAAATTTGCTTTATTGAAACAAGTTATTTGAATGAGGGATGTCCTTTATGCCCCTGGATCATCCTAGTTTTTAGGTAAATGTCCCAGGGTCCTGGGTTTTAATATCAAGCCACATGCAGCACTGCATAAGACTGCTCAAGAGCCTTATCAGCTGAATCAGTTATCAGATGTACTGTTGATATAGCATCATGCATAAAGCTGTGAATGCCTTGCTTTCTGATAACATATCACCATGATACAATACTGCAGTATACACACTATATCAATTGTTTGTTGTCAGTAATAATATACAGTTGTAATTTATGAGATTAATTCGATTGTATACCTATAAAGCAACATTGTATAGTTTCAGTGGTTCTGTTGGGTATTGTACTGTATGTAGCTCAGAGATACCATTCCACTTTTAACTCGAAACGTAAAAGCACCAATAACTGATGTTGGATTACTACAACATGCAATACAAGTGTTTTTTGTAAACCACCCACTCCCATCCCTGAGGTTATGTGTTTGTAAGTTATTTCTTCTTCCTAATCAACTGTGCCTGCAGTATATTTTGTTCATGGCACTGGCCTCTAGTACAAAATGTTGGGGGTGGTGTGGGAGGGGGAGATAGACCTGGGACAAAACAAAGTGTTCTGCTTCATACATCCTTGACTGATTTGGTGACAGATCAGCATAAAATATGGTGAACTGTGCAGTGTTATAATGTGAACTTGCCGGCCTCTTTTGTTTTCTGATTAGCTCAGTGTTAATAGTGCTGCTACGTTGGCCAGGTCGGGGTCAGGCTGCTGCTTCTGCACTCTGCTTCGCTACACAACTATTTTTTTTTTTTTGTAAATAAAATAAATAGAAGTGTCATCTCATTTTTAAACAATATATATGTTCTACATGTACAGATATCTGACATAAATCAGTCTAGAATAACTATATAGAACTGTTTAGTTGAATAGTTTGGCTTGCAGCCACTGGATCCGCAGAGCTTCTTTGTATTTGATTCACTCATTGAGATCTGGCAAGTCCTTGTCAGCTGGGAGGGAGAGAGGGGAAGAGGCAAATTTTGTAAAACTGGATGCCCAGTGAGCCTGAATCTTATTATAGCAATATGAACATATTGTCCAGTTGGAAGATAGCTGTTTTTCTTTTCTTTCTCAAACACAATTCTTCTTACATAATTAGAAGCCAAAGTTTGTCAGTAACAGCTGACTTACTGTGTGAAGTCTTTATATACTAAAGCCTCATGTATTTTATTTGCTGGTTCAAGAACTAGAACACAGTAAGAACTTGTAATGGCCCCTTTTTTATGTATTTTTATTATATATTTTCTTTTTCTCTGCTGGGGTTGGGATTTGAACTGCTGAACCTCGGCACTAAAGGCAGACACCCTACAGTTTCGCTAAAGGGGAATCCCCCGTAGCGGGGTTTGTAGTCATGTCTTTTATGCACACATACAATGTGCCTATTTGGCCAGTAGGGGTCATTCATTACAAACTTCAACAGTATATCCTGCTTTCCTGTCTGCTAAATAAAATGACTGCACATGTGCAGCCATGACTATCACTGTTTCTCAAAAGGAGAGAGGGTGGCATTGCTGCATGAGGATTGATGTCAGACTTATGTTACTGCATAGGTAGGTTAACAAAAGTGCAAAATCTAGTGTTTTCTTAAGGATTGTCTGCCCTCTGGTGGCCAATAGTTTGTATATTTACTCAAGGCAGTGATCTACTGTAGATTTTTAGGTAATTACTGTAGCCCTATAGGTAAAAGGTATCAATAAAAGGTGCCAATTCTAAAGCAATAATCCATACTTTTAAGGTCATTATTTTTTAGTCTGTTAAAAATAATATACAGTGTATGCAGATATAATAAGGAAGTGAAATCAATGAATAGTTGATTCATTGGGGCAGCAGTGGGGAGTAGTGGTTAGGGCTCTGGACTCTTGACTGGAGGGTCGTGGGTTCAATCCCAGGTAGGGGACACTGCTGCTGTACCCTTGAGCAAGGTACTTTACCTAGATTGCTCCAATAAAAACCCAACTGTATAAATGGGTAATTGTATGTAAAAAATAATGTGATATTTGTATAATGTGAAATAATGTATAATGTGATATCTTGTAACAATTGTAAGTCACCCTGGAAGAAATAAATAATAATAATAGTATAATGAAAACAAAACCTGTGCTCTAGGTTAACTGCATAGCAGCACATGAAATGCAAACCTTTATCAAGAACCAAAAATGCTGCATATTCACCCAAATGTATAGTGTGCTATAATATACTGCTGCCGCTGCATCTACTACTGCTGATATCTTATAACTGAAACATTGTATTTTCAGTTATGGAAACTCTTTGGGCAAAATCTAGTGGCAAGCTTAACCTTGACATGTGACCTAAGAAGGCCACTACATCAGGGTCATGTGACTTTGGTTTACAGATTATAAGACCTGCTGCAAAGCTTCAAGATATTGACTTCATACTTGGTGCATTCTGTGATTCCCTAGGTCTAGTTCAGATTGTAATGCGGAGGCCATATGAAGGATATGTGACTTTTGAAGTTACAGCTTGCAGAGATACAGTACACCGCTGTATTATTTCATTTTCTTGAGTTCCATTACCAGTGTTGTCCATTAACAATGATCCCTTTCACTGCCTCATTGCGATAACATCTGGCCATATCAATGATACAGACCATATCCTTTTACATAGGGTTTTTATAGTTGGTACACAGCTGAATTCTATGATTCTATCAACTAAGTTCCATTATCAATGGTGTCTGGTGAACATTAACCATTTCAGTGCCACATTCTTTTAACCTCTGACTATATTAATGATCAGACCACTCACTTTCAGACAGGATCTTTACAAGCTGTATTCTGTGGTTGTCACAATAAAGTTCTGTTACAGGTGGTGTTCAGTACAAATTAACCATGCCACTGTCACATTGTGGTGTTTGTATTTATCATATTTTCTTTTCTTCCTTGTGCAGCTTTTTGGACAAAATTGACTCCGTGAGACAGAATGACTACACACCCACAGACCAGGTAAGCTTTGCAATCTAGTTAGTATTTTCAAAATAATTCATTTCATTATTCTTTTTTAAGTTGTTGTTATTATACAGATGTTACAGAAAAAAGTTTATTTCATGCTGTGTATAATCGTGAACAGAAATATTGCATGGGATTCTGTGCGAAAGAGTTCAGTCAACACTTCACTTGGAACCTGGTTGACTGAGTGTGACAGGCCAGAAAGAAACACACACAGACAGGCAGTACTTGCAGTGAATCCGAGACGCTGCGGCGCTCAGTGTTTAATTGTAAAATAAAAAGTTTAAACAGAAAACAGGACACGGCACTTGAGGCCAAAATAAATAGACAAACAAAACGGATTAACACTAAACAAACAGTGGACGAACAAACAAACACGGTGAGTAAAAATAAACACACAAGTATCGTGCTGGTTCTTCCAGCAGGAAATAGCAATGGTATGCTTTGCTTTAATTTACTTTACTTTAATTCTTACTTTCTCCTTCTCTCTCACCCGTTCTCCACTCACCGAACACACAACCCAGAGTGAATGAAATGTGCATCTATATATACTGTTGTGCCGGGATTCAATTACTAATTAATAATTCACTTGAATCCCAGCACGTGAATTAATTATGTGCAACCTCGTGCTCACATATTAAATACTTTAAATGCACGTGAAGTGCAATCCCCGTGCCTAAATACAATTATACATTTTAAATAACTCGTGCTGCACACACCCATTTATATCCCGTGCAGCCATCTCTATTCACCAACATTAACACACCACACGCAACATACAACACAGAAATGCACACAGGGGCGGGGCACATTGCCACACTGAGGTGATAAGGAAAATCTTCCTTAACGGCAAGTATTCCTGACTTGCGAAGTACAAATCCAGCCCATTTTTATTTTATTTAATTTAAAGTTTCATTTTGCAAACTGTATATGAAATTGAAATGTTACCAACGTAAACTTGACGTGCATTGTTTCTGATTTGCTTTAGGACCTGCTCCGATGCAGAGTTTTGACATCAGGGATTTCTGAAACACGATTTCAAGTAGACAAAGTAAATTTCCAGTAAGTATATAGATGGAGATCTGTAAAATGTTAAAGGGGTAGACGTACTTTATTTTATTACAGTAAGTGCTCTCGTCTTGAGTCCACAGTGGTCAGTTATCTAGAAAGTGATGCCCGCTGTGCTGGATAGTAATGTTGGCATATACAGTGGAATGCCTTTTTTCAACAGAGATAGAGTAAGAGAGAGCTGTATCTGAATCTGGGGGTATGTGGAGACCGTTTTCCGTCTGTATGTTACATTTGTACATGTGCAAACAGTGTATATAGGTCATCATGGTGGTCTACTTTTGTTTGCTTGTTTAAATTACATACCATGACTAAAGAAAAGTGATCCCCTCACGAGGTAGCAGTCTACATCATAATTGTGGTATTTTTTATTTTATTTTATTTTTTTACAGCATGTTTGATGTGGGAGGACAGAGAGATGAAAGGAGAAGATGGATCCAGTGCTTTAATGGTGAGTTTTATCACATCATGCAATTGTTTTGCTTGCTGGTAGAGGGGTTCTCGCAAAGTTTCTTTTTTGTTTGTTTTAATTCAGTACTAATACCTATTTTTTCCAACAGCGACATATTGACTTATTGTATTTTGTGCTCAATACTGTTTCCATTGACAAAGAAAAAATCTGCTAAGGGCATTTCTCTTGGCTGTAAATGTTTAGTTGAGTTTTGTAGCGAAGGTCCAGATTTGGAGGTGAAAAAATATGTTTTGTTCCTTTTTTCTTTCATTCCAGATGTCACTGCTATTATCTTTGTTGTGGCCTGTAGTAGCTACAACACGGTGATAAGGGAAGACAACAACACGAACAGGTTACGGGAAGCACTCAACCTCTTCATTAGTATCTGGAATAACAGGTAAAGGTTTCCACAACAGATAAAACTGAACTAGCAGTCAACACATTCTAAGGTTTAAAAAGAAAACCTGAGGCCCAAACCTGAAAAATGTCCTCCGAGTGACCCAATTAAACAGATGACTATAACCTCTCAAATGTGTTTTATTAAAAAAATTCTCAACGCGGTTTTATCCATTCTGAAAGCTCTTGTGTGCACTAAAAAGAGACAGTCAGCTGCCAGGTATGTTTGTACTTCTAATTACTTTACGATTTCAGCTACGTGCCTTAAGATGACAGTGGCTGCAATTGAAGGACTGTGACTCTATTGTAGTTTTTTATACACAAATAAACTTGTGTAATAAGCGGGAGCTCCCAGGGGGCGGCACACAATTGGCCGAGCGTCGCCCGGGGGGGGGGGGGGGGGCTGGGCTTAGGTTGGCCAGAGTGTCTTCGGCTCACCACGCACCAGCGACCCCTGTAGTCTGGCCGGGCGCCTGCTGGCTTGCCTGTAAACTGCCCAGGACTGCGTTGTCCTCCGACGCTGTAGCTCTGAGGTGGCTGCATGGTGGGTCTGCAGTGTGAAAAGAAGCGGTCGGGTGAAGACACACACTTCGGAGGACAGCGTGTGCTCGTCTTCGCCCTCCCGAGTCAGCACGGTGGTAGTGGCGTTGAGCTGAAAAATAATTGGCTATTCTAAATTGGGAGAAAATTATAAAAAAAACAATTGGTGACTACTAAATTTAATAAATAAATAAATAAATAAATAGTGTGTATGCACTGAACAAAAAAATTATCAGCGTGGGGGTGGCACGTCTCCCCTCTGCCCAATGGGTTAGACGGCTGTGTATACAGCCATATTTTTTTTTAATTTGTTTTCTTTGTCCAGCCTTTGCTTTTAGTTTATTTTTCAGCACATATTGCTACGTTGTATATGATGTAGAATACGTGATTGTATGTGCAATACTCTCAAATAAATATGGTTTTGAATGTGCGGTTCTTAAGAACAGTATTATTGTCATTGCTTGTGCTCTGGCACCTCTGTCTGTACAATTACTGACTGTAACCCAAGTAAGAGCATTGAGGAAATGAGTGCACTAAGTGGCCCTGTGACCTACAAGGGTAAGTATAGTGAAAGATTACTGTTATATTAGAGAATAGAAAGCTGGGAAGGCCAGCAGTACCCATTATTTTCTTGAGAACTGATTCACACCAGCTTTGCTTATTGACTAGCTAATTCAAAATAGTAAATAAAAAAATAATAAATTACATTTTAATAAAAAAAAAGACTTTCTTTTATTTTTCTTTAAGGTTCTTACGGACGATTTCAGTCATCTTGTTCCTGAATAAACAGGACATGCTTGCCGAGAAGGTGTTAGCAGGGAAATCCAAAATTGAAGACTATTTTCCTGAATACACACGTTATACTGTACCAGATGATGGTAAATATATATTTTCACAATTTGCAAATATATTTTATTATTTGTATTATACTGTATCGCAAAAAAGCCAAATAGCTTGTTTTGAAGCAGTAATAATTCACTTTTGTTACTGTTTATTTTATTTTGATATATAGACCAAATATATTAGCTATCTACATACAGTACTATATGTTCAACAGGACCAAGTAGAAAAATGAAAGCAGTGCAAAATACAGATTTGCAAAATAAAGTGACTGCACAGACCAGAGATAAGCACTTCAACAGCTTACAATGGTTGTTATAAAATATTAAATGCTTTGTTATTGCAGAGAAAATAAAATATTGTCAGACAAGCTTTATTAAGATATTAATTTACTTCTTGCTTTTCCCAATTGAACAGCAACACCAGATCCTGGCGAGGACCCCAAAGTGACTAGAGCAAAATTTTTTATTCGGGATGAATTCCTTGTAAGTTTTTATTTATTTATTTATTTATTTATTTATTTATTTATTTTCGTTGATGTAAAACGAATGACATGGCATATATATATATATATATATTAGCAGTATTGATATTATTATTATTATTATTATTATTATTATTATTATTATTATTATTATTATTATTATTTATTTCTTAGCAGACGCCCTTATCCAGGGCGACTTACAATCGCAAGCAAATACAAATAAACCTCCAGACAGAAGGGGTACAGTTTTAAAAAGAAGATTGAAAACCACTGCCCAAGGTTGTGGGATCCTTTTTTTTGTTTATCAGAGATAGCTGCTTAGGGATTACACTTACTACCTTGACTTTAGCGCTGTTGTACATTTATAATCTTCAGATGTCTTCTATAACACTATGTACTATTATTCAACCCCTGGCGTAAGGTATGTAGAATTACTAAAAAATGATCAATGTCTTCAAATCTGAAGCATAGATCTTCTTTTTATAACCTGTGTGATACCTAGAGGGCAAGGTTCCAGCTTTTGTTTCTAGACAGGACAGGCAAGATTTACATTATCTAGAAACATCTAAAAGTACAATAAACGGGCATGACATTTACCTTTCTTTTGGTGTTTTATTTCAGAGGATCAGCACAGCAAGTGGTGACGGCAGGCACTACTGCTACCCTCATTTCACATGCGCAGTAGACACAGAAAACATTCGCAGAGTGTTCAACAATTGTCAAGTCATCATTCAGATAAAGTACCTGTCCCAAAATGAACTGTTGTGATTGGGAACACCTTGGAACCTGTGGTTTTAAATGCTTTGTTCTATATGACATTCAGACCTATCCCTGTGTGGGTTTCTGTTTTTCTTTTCAACACTGAAGAATACTTGATGAGGAAAAAAATGATATAATGCACTTTGCATCAGGTTACTAAATACCGTTGAGGAAGTATACACACAATGTAGCAGCACCACAATATTTATCACTCTGTCACAGTTTTTAGCGTTATGAGTTGCAGGTCGACTGAAAAATAACTGACCTCCTCGTGTAAACCGTCTGCAGGCACAGAAGTAGAGTAGATAAGAGGCATGGTAAAGGCGAGAAGCAATTTTTCTGGTGTTTTTTGGAGCTAAAAGTCTCTGCACACCTCAGGCCTTTGAACAGCAGCTGCTTTTAGCCTATTGTGTCTAGGAAGAAATACCACAATCACTAATGTTATTTGTTCAGTCCACAAATTATCCTTTTAGCTTAGATCGTTCTTGGGCAATAGTTGGACAATATATATATATATATATAGAGAGAGAGAGAGAGAGAGAGAGAGAGGTCAATAGTCCTATCTATATATATATATATATATATATAGAGAGAGAGAGAGAGAGAGATCTAGATATATATACAATATATATATATATACACATATATATATACATATATACAGTATATATATACATACAGTGTATATGTATATGTATATATATATATATAACACACATATATATATATATATATATATATATATATATATATATATATATATATATATATATATATATATATATATATATTGTTGTGTCAGTGCCTCAGAGTTTCATGCATTTAAATGAGGATTTTTTTCCACTTATCTACACACCATACTCCACACTGTTAAGGGGAAAAAAGTTATATATTAAAAATACAAAACTGAAAGCCCATAATTGGATAAGTCTCCACCCCCCTGAGTTAATACTTGGTGGAAGCACCTTTGGCAGCAATTACAGCTGTGAGTGTTGGGATAGGTCTCTACCAACTTTGCACACCTAGATTTGGCAATATTTGACCATTCTTCTTTACAAAACTGTTCAAGCTCTGTCAAGTTCCACATGGCTACAGAATATGTTTTTTTGCATACTTCAAACAGGATTCAAGGTGGGCTTTCTTGAGTAATGGATTCCTTCTTGCCACCCTACCATACAGGCCAGATTTGTGGAGTGCTTAGGATATTGTTGTCACATGCACACTTTGACCAGTCTTGGCCATAAAAGCCTGTAGCTCTTGCAAAGTTGCCATTGGCCTCTTGGAAGCCTCTCTGATCAAGTCTCCTTCTTGCTCAGTCATCCAGTTTGGGGGGACGGCCTGATCTAGGCAGGGTCTTCGTGGAGCCATACACCTTCCACTTCTTTATAATCATCTTGACCGTGCTCCAAGGGATATTCAAGGACTTTGATATTTTTTTATACCCATCCCCTGATCTGTGCCTTTCAACAACTTTGTCCTGGAGTTCTTTTGAAAGTGCCTTGGTGCTCATGGTTGAGTCTTTGCTTTGAAATGTACTACCCAGCAAAGGGAACCTAAAGGAACTGCTGAATTTATCCTGAAATCATGTGAATCACTACAATTTAACACAGGTGGAGGCCACTTAATTTGATGTGTGATTTTGAAGGCGAGTGGTTACACCTGAGCTAATTTAGGATTGGTATTACAAGGAGGGTGGACACTTATCCAACCAAGCTATTTCAGTTTTTATTTTTAATTGATTTTCTACAAATTTCTAGAATATTTTTTTCACTTGGAAGTTGTGGGGTAGGATGTGTAGATAAATGAAAAAATATATTTTAAGCATTTTAATTCCAGGCTATAAGACAACAAAAGGTGAACATTTTGAAAGGGGGTGTAGACTTTCTATAGGCACTGTATGTATATATATTATATATATATATTATATATATATATATATATATATATATATATATATATATATATATATATATATATATAATATATATATATATGTGTGTATATACAGACGTGCTCAAATTTGTTGGTACCCCTCCACAAAAAACGAAGAATGCACAATTTTCTCTGAAATAACTTGAAACTGACAAAAGTAATTGGCATCCACCATTGTTTATTCCATATTTAATAGAAATCAGACTTTGCTTTTGATTTTTTATTCAACATAATATTGTATATAAGAAAACAAATGAAAATGGCATGGGCAAAAATGATGGGACCGCTAACCTAATATTTTGTTGCACAACCTTTAGAGGCAGTCACTGCAATCAAACGTTTTCTGTAGCTCTCAATGAGAGTTCTGCACCTTAACAGGTAGTTTGGCCCACTCTTCCTGAGCAAACTGCTCCAGCTGTCTCAGGTTTGATGGGTGCCTTCTCCAGACTGCAACTTTCAGCTCTTTCCATAGATGTTCGATAGGATTCAGATCAGGACTCATAGAAGGCCACTTCAGAATAGTCCAATGTTTTGTTCTTATCCATTCTTGGGTGCTTGTGTGTTTTGGGTCATTATCCTGTTGGAGGACCCATGACCTGCGACTGAGACAGAGCTTTCTGACACTGGGCAGTACGTTTCGCTCCAGAATGCCTTGATAGTCTTGAGATTTCATTGTGCCCTGCACAGATTCAAGGCACCCTGTGCCAGGCGCAGCAAAGCAGCCCCAAAACATAACCGAGCCTCCTCCATGTTTCACTGTAGGTATGGTGTTCTTTTCTTTGAAAGCTTCATTTTTTCGTCTGTGAACATAGAGCTGATGTGACTTGCCATAAAGCTCCAGTTTTGACTCATCTGTCCAAAGGACATTCTCCCAGGAGGATTGTGGCTTGTCAATATGCATTTTAGCAAATTCCAGTCTGGCTTTTTTATGTTATTCTTTCAAAAGTGGAGTCCTCCTGGGTCTTCTTCCATGGAGCCCACTTTCACTCAAAAAGCGACAGATGGTGCGATCAGAAACTGACGTACCTTCACCTTGGAGTTCATCTTGTATCTCTTTGGCAGTTATCCTTGGTTCTTTTTCTACCATTCGCACTATCCTTCTGTTCACTCTGGGGTCGATTTTCCTCTTGCGGCCGCGCCCAGGGAGGTTGGCTACAGTTCCATGGACCTTAAACTTCTTAATAATATTTGCAACTGTTGTCACAGGAACATCAAGCTGCTTGGAGGTGGTCTTGTAGCCTTTACCTTTACCATGCTTGTCCATTATTTTCTTTCTGATCTCCTCAGACAACTCTCTCCTTTGCTTTCTCTGGTCCATGTTCAGTGTGGTGCACACAATGATACCAAACAGCACAGTGACTACTTTTCTCCATTTAAATAGGCTGAATGACTGATTACAAGATTGGAGACATGTGTGATACTAATTAAAGAAACTAATTAGTTTGAAATATCACTATAATCCAATTATTTATTATCTTTTCTAAGGGGTACCAACAAATGTGTCCAGGCCATTTTAGAATATCTTTGTAGAATAAGCAATAATTAATCTCTTTTCACAGCTTCTTTGCTTTATTCTATGACATACCAAAGGCATGCAAGTATACATGATAAAATAGCTTTTAATTTCATCACTTTTCAGGAGGAATGAAGCATTATTTCAATGAGCTGTAAGGGTACCAATAAATTTGAGCACATCTGTATATATATATATATATATATATATATATATATATATATATATATATATAATTTTTTTTTTCTTTCTCCTGCTGGTTTATTATGCTGTACAGACTGTAAAATGTAATATTATTTTGTACAACTTTATTGAAAAAAAATACTTGTAGAAGATCTTTGTGCCTTGATTATGGCTGTACCTGTAAAATGAGCTAAGATGTAAGTATGTTTTTGATTGCGCTGTACAGCTTGATGTCAACCCTATCTGCAGTTGTGACTGTGGGTAGGGACTTTATCTGGAGAGTTTAGTTTTTTTCTGGTTTATAAAAAAAAAGGAAATGCTCTTTAGTAAAATCCTGTATAAATTATGCAAATTAACCACTTACCTACAGTGATGACCAGATGTTGCAGCAACATGCCTTTTTTTCTTTTCTTTTTTGATTCTCAGCTTTAAAACATTGGAATCCATTCAAGTGTCCAAATTGCAACCTGGCGCTGTTTTAATAGGAACCAACTTTTTCGATAGAAAGTATGATTAAAGATATATATACATACATACATACATACATACAGTGGTTTGCAGAAGTATTCAGCCCCTTAAGTCAGTACTTGGTAGAAGCTCCTTTTGCAGCAATTACTGCTATGATTCTTTTTGGATAGGTCTCTACTAGCTTTGCACAGTAGGATGGTGACATTTTTGCCCATTCTTCATGGGAAAATTGCTCCAGTTCTGGTAAGTTTGTTGGGGATCGTCGATGGACTGCAATCTTCAAGTCTCGCCATACATTTTCGATTGGATTCAAGTCAGGACTTTGACTGGGCCACTCAAGAACATTAATTCTCTTCTTGTTCAACCACTCCAGTGTGGCTTTGGCTTTGTGCTTCGGGTCATTGTCCTGCTGAATGTGAATTTCCTCCCCAGTTGGCTAACTCAAACAGGTTTTCCTCAAGGATTCGCCTGTAGTTTGCACCATCTATTCTCCCCTCTATCCTGACAAGCTTCCCAGTCCCTGCTGAAGAGAAGCATCCCCATAACATGATGCTGCCACCACCATGCTTGACAGTTGGGATGGTGTTGGCTGGGTGATGTGCAGTGTTGGGCTTGCGCCAGACGTAACGCTTGGAATTTAGACCGAAAAGTTCAATTTTTGTCTCGTCTGACCACAAAACCTTTTTCCACATGCCTGCAGTATCATCTGCAGGCTTTTTCACAAACTCCATACGTGCTTGAAGATGAGTCTTTTTGAGTAATGGCTTCTTTCTTGCCACCCGTCCATACAGGCCAGCTTTGTGTAGGGACCGGCTTATTGTTGATGTGTGAACACTGACTCCCATCTCAGACACAGAACTTTGCAGATCTCTCAAGTTCATTGTTGGTTTCAGAGTGCCATCCTGAACCAGTTTCCTGCTTGCCCGGCTGCTCAGTTTGGGAGGGCAACCTGATCTGGGTAGTGTCTGGGTGGTATGATGCATCTTCCACTTCTTAATGATGGACTTCACTGTGCTGAGAGGGATAATCAGCGCCTTTTGAAATTTTATTGTACCCTTCTCCTGCTCTGAGCCTCTCTACCACTTTATCCCTGACTTGTTTTGAAAGCTCCTTGGTCTTCATGGTTGCTTTGTTGGATCACTATGTGAGTTGCAGCTTGAAAGTCTTTATATACCTGAGGGAAATTATCTACAAGTTAAACCACTTTGTGTACACACAGGCTGAAACCATTTCACTAATTTTGTGACCTTTCAAACAAATCATTTGCACCTGAGCTGATTTAGGGCTGCAGTAGCAAAGGGGAGTACGCTCAGGTGCCAACAAAATGTGAAAACTCTGCAGGGGGTGAATACTTCTGCAAACCACTGAGATATAGATATATAAATAGACAGTTTTGTAATTCTTTGGTCATGCATAGACCTTCACAATTGCATAGGCATATAGTGAATGTGTGAGCATGATTAAGTAGGCTCTTAAATCCTTGTACCAACAGCAGCTTTTATTGTGCAAGTAAATAGTAAGAGAAAAAAAATAAGGTTTAAACCCTTGTGTCTGGCCTACAAGAATTACAAAATTATACTTTTATTTCTCTTTTAATAAAGAGGCACATTAGAAAAGTTTGTTTTATTTAAAATAGTGTATAGTTGAGATGTGTGACTTTCTCAGATTTGAATAATTTATGAAAATGAAGATTCTCAGAACAAGTTTAAATAATTTAAACATTTAAAGAAGAAAAAAAGAAAAAAATGCTATAGCAATAAGGCACATTCATTTTTAGTAACTATTACAGTGCTTTATATTTTATACATAGGTGTTATGTCTCTGTGAGCGTATGATTTTCATGTATCCAAGATAACCTGTACAATTTGTACAATGTTTAAAATTACAGTTGCAACCCAGATAACAACCTGACATTTGTTCTATGTTGATAGAAGGTCAACAACGCCAGCGACCATCGCAGCAATTGATACAACGTTGACACAACGTTGTTTTTTTCCAATTAATTATTGGCAGTCTTTCTAGAGCTAGGAAGCAAACATTGATTCAACATCGATTCAACAAGGACATGAATAAATAGTTGAAAGTCAGAAATCGAATACATTTACAATATTATTTTAGCGTGTAACATTGTTTATTAATCCGCCTAAATAGTCTCGTCTGGTTTTGAGGTTTATTTCAGTCCTCTTAGTTTAACTGATTTTATATCTTATTTAGCAAAACTCACTAATTTAGAGCTTGCATGAAAAGGAGAGCCATTTAAAATTGAGGTTGGGTGATAGAGTACTGTATAAGGAAAGTAATTATTACTCAATTTACTGAACGAAAAAAATAAGGTGCATATTTAACCGGCACTTTTTGGGGCTTCTTAACTCTCCACTTCACCATTGTAAACAATGTGGGGGTCTCCATTTTGATTTACTTTCCACTGCTGCTGAACATATGAACTGTCTTAAGGTTTGTCTTTCTTAAATAACTGTAAAAGCAAGCAAAAATGATCACTGTTGTTTAAAATCTACATAATGTAGCCTAAGAAAATACTGTAATTACAAAATAGCAGTATTACGATGTTGTGATAGGGAATTGTATTTCTTTATATGTTCGAACTGAACAGTTTGTTTAATGTAAATCTGAAAGCTGTACTGCAATTTCAAGAGTGAAAGGGTACTCTTTATATTTTCTTAATTGTTTTATTTGATTTGGGGATGTTAATAATTACAATTATTTAATACTTGAAAAAGGAAAAAAAGTTAGGTTTTTGTCTTAAGAAATGTTTACATTTATAATACGAAGTTAAAACCTTTTTGAAGATTTGCATATCTAGCATTTTGTTTACATCTCAAATATGTTAAAATACTATTTATTTGAATGTTTAGTTTAATTTGAAAAAATAAGTACATTGATTTTAATCTATGTCTTAAAGTTGTGTGTGTGAGTTATTTGAGCTGCAGGTGCAGAAATTGTAGTAGTTGGGAGTGCTGCAGCAGTGCGTGGTGCTTGCACTGAAATATGATGAGATGACTGAATCTTTTTCTAAAGTTCATAATTAATAATAAAAAAAAAATGCAACAGGATTAAAGTGCATAACAAATAAAATACTGCAAACGTATGTACAATTTCATTTTTAATAACTATAAATTGTTGTAAAAATACACACTTTCAAAGCTCGAGTTTATTACTATATTTCCAGCTGTTTTTTCTCCTTTGGTTGGTACAACAGATATGTTCAGTTATTCAATACCTCATCAGTGCTGATCAGTTCTGAATTACATTTACAGAGTCTGTTTCACAATGTCATCTTAAAATGAAACTTATCATGTCGAAAACTTAGTTTGCAGCTTGACGAAAGCACAGATATCGGGGATGTTGCTGTACTTGCAGTTTGGGTAAGATATCCACATCGTATGGAACACGCTGCTGATGTTATTGGTCATTTTGAGGAATAACTCCTTGGTATAATACCGCTGAGAGGCCAAACACGTGGGTCTGACATCCATGTATCCCTCAAGCAGTAATTTCAAAATAATGATCTTAATTGCATCTGGTCAAAGTTGGTTTCTATTTGTACTGATGGATGCCCTGCTATGTTAGGAAAGAAAGTCGTTTTTCTGAGTTTAATGCAAAATGACCCTGAAATACCAAAAATAATTGTTTTTCATTGCATTATACACCAGGAAGCACTTATTGGAAAGCTGCAAAGTGAACGCATTTCCAGAAACATGGAATTAGCTGTGAGAATTACAAACTTTGTTCATGCACATGCTCTTAATCACCGGCAGTTCCAATCATATATTGAGGAATATGAAACTCACTACTATACAGATCTGGTACTATACAGTAATGTTCATTGGCTTTCAAGAGGCAGGCTACTTGTAAGATTTGTGGATATTCTTCCATGTATTCTGGAGTTTCTGGAGAGCAAGGGAAGGCCTGAGCCTATGTTGGGGGGAAACTGTGTTCATCTTGTATTTAGATTTCATTACTGATGTAACTGTTCACTTCAATGCCTTGAACCTTACTCTGCAGGGAAAGGACAAAACCCAAATGGAAATGTTTTCTGCTGTAAAAGCAATCAAAGCAAAATTGCGATTTTTTAAAGATGATGTAACCAACAACTAAGACACATGCATTTTCCCACATTTGTTGGGTGTAACATTTGAAAAGCAGCACTTAACAACTGAGGTGGAAGATAAATTTGACAGTCCCTTCACAGACATTTTGCAGTTTGAGTCAGCTTTCGCATTTTTGGATGCTCCTTTCCAACACTGACTTTTGGCTGCAGGTACCAAGAGATAAATACCTGTGTTTGGCATCTTCTAGCCTAAAAATACTTTGTACATTCTCAAGCACATCCTTATGTGAAGCTACTTTTTCCGTGATGAATGTTGTTAAAAACAAACTGCAGAATCGCCTGGGATGTGACAGATTGGAGAACTGCATAAGGATCGCCACATCCTTTCAACCACATTACAAGCGTCTTGTGCCAAGGATTTCTTCACAAAAATAAGGCATTTCTTTTTTTATGCAGAGTATTTATGGGATAAACCCACAAACCCACCACATGTGCCCTGGACCCCCTCCCCACTCACCTCTTTCAAGCTGCTGCTCCTGCTCTACTTCCCTTCATCTCCTCCCTTCTCAACACCTCTCTCCTTTCTGGTTTCTTTCCCTCTGCCTTCAAACAAGCCTCTATCACTCCCCTCCTCAAAAAACCTACACTCGACCCCACCTCCCTCCAGAGCTACCGTCCTGTCTCCCTCCTTCCCTTCCTCTCCAAAACCCTCGAGTGGGCTGTACACCGCCAGCTCTCTGCTTTCCTGTCCAACCACTCTCTGCTCGACCCTCTCCAATCTGGCTTCCGCTCTGCTCACACCACTGAAACTGCCCTCCTGTCTGTCACCAACCCACTAAACTCTGCCCGAGCTGCATCTCTCTCCTCTGTCCTAATTCTCCTCGACCTCTCTGCTGCCTTTGATGCTGTCGATCACTCTATTCTACTATCCTCTCTTGCTGACCTGGGAATCTCTGGCACTGCTCTGGCCTGGTTCTCCTCCTACCTCTCCAACCGCACTTACCAGGTAACCTGGCGTGGAGCAACCTCCACACCTCGCCCTCTCTCAAGGGTCAGTCTCGGGTCCTCTCCTGTTCTCTCTCTACACCCGCTCCTTGGTCCCACTCATCACATCCTATGGTTTCTCATACCATTTCTATGCTGATGATGCTCAGATTTTCCTCTCCTTCCCCACCTCTGACTCCACCATCCCCTCCCGTATCTCTACCTGCCTGTCTGCTATCTCCTCCTGGATGCACTTGCATCACCTCAACCTCTCTAAATCTGACCTCCTTTTCTTTCCCTCCTCCTCCCCCTCCTCTGATCTCTCTATCTCTGTTCCTCAGGAATCTACCACACTCTCTCCCTCCTCCTCAGCTAAGAACCTTGGAGTCACCCTGGACCCCTGCCTGTCTTATTCCCAGCACATCTCCACTCTGGCACGCACTTGCCGAGTCTTCCTGAGCAACATCTGTAGAATGTGACCCTTCCTCACCAACTACGCCACCCAGCTCCTTGTCCAGGCCTTGGTACTCTCCCGCCTAGATTACTGCAACTCCCTCCTGGCTGGCCTCCCTGCGTCCGCCACCTGTCCGCTCCAGCTCATCCAGGACTCCGCTGCTCGCCTGGTGTTCTCTCTGCCTCGCTTCTCCGCTCGCATCCAGTTCAAGACTCTTGTACTAGCCTACAGATGCCTTGACCAGACTACACCCAGCTACCTCCAGACCCTCATCTCTCCCTACACCCCCACTCGACCTCTCCGCTCCTCCTGCACTAGAAGACTAGCTCTACCTCCTTTACTCTCCCCTGCCTCCAGAGCTCGCTTCTTCTCCACCCTTGCCCCGCAGTGGTGGAATGACCTTCCTACAGATGTCAGGACTGCCCAGCCCCTGACCACCTTCCGGCGCCTCCTCAAGACTCACCTCTTCAGACAGCACCTGTAGAACTCCTCTGTTTTTCCCCCTGGACACTTGTCACTTTTCCTTAAATGCGCTTTACTTGCTCTTATCGGCCCCCTATTTTATTGCATTTAATCCTGTACTTTAGATTACTGTAATCTGTCAAGTGTTATTTAATCTGTAGTATTTTGTATTTGATTATTTCCTGATGCAACTATCACTGACACTGTTATATGCTCCATTATTGAATCGTATTTTGTCATACTTGTACTTGCTAGAACCAAAGTCATTGTATTTATCTTGCTATTAATTGTCTTACTACTTGTACTGTGATACTTGAAATGTATTTGTTTACGACTGTAAGTCGCCCTGAATAAGGGCGTCTGCTAAGAAATAAATAATAGTAATAATAATAATAATAATAATAATATATGCTTTCTTTGTTGTTGGTCCGGTTTAATGTTTACACCACCTTCTCTTTGTAATCAAATCAATAGTATACATCAGCGTGCCCTCAAAGAGCCAGGGTGGACAGATTTATGCCTGTATCCAAATTACTTTGATGACCACTGCCCTAGTTCATAATGATAACAATCATTTTCTTTTAATGGAGACTTGAAACAACCAATAATAGCAGGGATCTCGATTTAGCTGTCCATTCAGAGAAGAGGGATGCTGACTGCGAGACAGTCAGCATGGTTTTAGGAAAGGGAGATTGTGTCTAACTAACCTGCTTGATTTTTTTGAGGATGCAACATCGACAATGGACAATTGCAAAGCATACGACATGGTTTATTTAGATTTCCAGAAAGCTTTTGACAAAGTCCCGCATAATAGATTCATTCTCAAACTGAACGCAACAGGGATTCAAGGAAATGCATGCACATGGATTAGGGAGTGGTTAACATGTAGAAAATAGAAAGTACTGATTAGAGGAGAAACCTCAAAATGGAGCGAGGTAACCAGTGGTGTACCACAGGGATCAGTATTAGGTCCTCTGCTATTCCTAATCTACATTCATGACTTAGATTCTGGTATAGTAAGCAAACTTGTTAAATTTGCAGACGACACAAAAATAGGAGGAGTGGCAAACATTGTTGCAGCAGCAAAGGTCATTCAAAATGATCTAGACAGCATTCAGAACTGGGTATACACGTGGCAAATTACATTTAATAGAGAAAAGTGTAAAGTATTGCATGCAGGCAATAAAAATGTGCATTATAAATATATGGGAGATATATCTCCCCTGACGACTTTGCCTCCTTCTTCTCTTCTAAAATCTCAGATATCCGCAAACTCTTTGACACCTCTCCCTCCCCCGCACCCCCTCCTGCTCCAACCCCTACACCCACTACATCCCCTACTAACTCGCCCTCCCTCTCCACCTTCTTGCCCCTCTCAGACTCTGACCTCTCCTCCCTGCTCCAGGGTCACAAACCCACCACGTGTGCCTTGGACCCCCTCCCCACTCACCTCTTTCAAGCTGCTGCTCCTGCTCTACTCCCCTTCATCTCCTCCCTCCTCAACACCTCTCTACTTTCTGGCATCTTCCCCTCTGCCTTCAAAAAAGCCTCTATCACTCCCCTCCTCAAAAAACCTACCCTCGACCCCACCTCCCTCCAGAGCTACCGTCCTGTCTCCCTCCTACCCTTCCTCTCCAAAACCCTCGAGCGGACTGTTCACCGCCAGCTCTCTGCTTTCCTGTCCAACCACTCTCTGCTTGACCCTCTCCAATCTGGCTTCCGCTCTGCTCACTCCACTGAAACCGCCCTTCTGTCTGTCACCAACTCACTAAACTCTGCCCGAGCTGCATCTCTCTCCTCTGTCCTAATTCTCCTCGACCTCTCTGCTGCCTTTGACACTGTTGATCACTCTATTCTACTATCATCTCTTGCTGACCTGGGGATCTCTGGCACTGCTCTGGCCTGGTTCTCCTCCTACCTCTCCAACCGCACTTACCAGGTAACCTGGCGTGGAGCAACCTCCACACCTCACCCTCTCTTAACTGGAGTCCCCCAAGGGTCAGTCTTGGGTCCTCTCCTGTTCTCTCTCTACACCCGCTCCCTGGGCCCCCTCATCGCATCCTATGGTTTCTCATACCATTTCTATGCTGATGATGCTCAGATTTTCCTCTCCTTCCCCACCTCTGACTCCACCATCTCCTCCCGTATCTCTACCTGTTTGTCTGCTATTTCCTCCTGGATGCACTCGCATCACCTCAAACTCAACCTCTCTAAATCTGACCTCCTTTTCTTTCCCTCCTCCTCCCCCTCCTCTGATCTCTCTATCTCTGTTCCTCTGGAATCTACCACACTCTCTCCCTCTTCCTCAGCTAAGAACCTTGGAGTCACCCTGGACCCCTGCCTCTCTTATTCCCAGCACATCTCCACTCTGGCACGCACTTGCAGATTCTTCCTGAGCAACATCCGAAGAATCCGACCCTTCCTCACCAACTATGCTACCCAGCTCCTGGTCCAGGCCCTGGTACTCTCCCGCCTAGACAACTGCAACTCCCTCCTGGCTGGCCTCCCTGCGTCCGCCACCCGTCCGCTCCAGCTCATCCAGAACTCTGCTGCTCGCCTGGTGTTCTCTCTACCTCGCTTCGCCCACGCTACTCCACTACTCCGCTCGCTCCACTGGCTCCCGATCACCGCTCGCATCCAGTTCAAGACTCTTGTACTAGCCTACAGATGCCTTGATCAGACTGCACCCAGCTACCTCCAGACCCTCATCTCTCCCTACACCCCCACTCGACCTCTCCGCTCCGCCTGCACTAGAAGACTGGCTCTACCTCCGCTACGCTCCCCTGCCTCCCGAGCCCGCTCCTTCTCCACCCTTGCTCCGCAGTGGTGGAACGACCTTCCTACAGATGTCAGGACTGCCCAGTCCCTGACCACATTCCGGCGCCTCCTTAAGACTCACCTCTTCAAACAGCACCTGTAGAACTCCTCTGTTGTATCCTGGGACACTATCACCCTTCAATTAAATATGCTTTATTTTGCTCTTATCTGCCCCCTATTTTAAGAACATAAGAACATAAGAAAGTTTACAAACGAGAGGAGGCCATTCAGCCCATCTTGCTCGTTTGGTTGTTAGTAGCTTATTGATCCCAGAATCTCATCAAGGAGCTTCTTGAAGGATCCCAGGGTGTCAGCTTCAACAACATTACTGGGGAGTTGGTTCCAGACCCTCACAATTCTCTGTGTAAAAAAGTGCCTCCTATTTTCTGTTCTGAATGCCCCTTTATCTAATCTCCATTTATGACCCCTGGTCCTTTTTTCTTTTTTCAAGTCAAAGAAGTCCCCCGGGTTGACATTGTCTATACCTTTTAGGATTTTGAATGTTTGAATCAGATCGCCGCGTAGTCTTCTTTGTTCAAGACTGAATAGATTCAATTCTTTTAGCCTGTCTGCATACGACATGCCTTTTAAACCCGGGATAATTCTGGTTGCTCTTCTTTGCACTCTTTCTAGAGCAGCAATATCCTTTTTGTAACGAGGTGACCAGAACTGAACACAATATTCTAGGTGAGGTCTTACTAATGCATTGTAGAGTTTTAACATTACTTCCCTTGATTTAAATTCAACACTTCTCACAATATATCCAAGCATCTTGTTAGCCTTTTTTATAGCTTCCCCACATTGTCTAGATGAAGACATTTCTGAGTCAACATAAACTCCTAGGTCTTTTTCATAGTTCCCTTCTTCAATTTCAGTATCTCCCATATGATATTTATAATGCACATTTTTATTGCCTGCATGCAATACTTTACACTTTTCTCTATTAAATTTCATTTGCCATGTGTCTGCCCAATTTTGAATGCTGTCTAGATCATTTTGAATGACCTTTGCTGCTTCAACAGTGTCTGCCACTCCTCCTATTTTTATGTCGTCTGCAAATTTAACGAGTTTGCTTAATATATCAGAGTCTAAATCATTAATGTAGATTAGGAATAGCAGAGGACCTAATACTGATCCCTGTGGTACACCACTGGTTACCTCACTCCATTTTGAGGTTTCTCCTCTAATCAGTACTTTCTGTTTTCTACCTGTTAACCACTCCCTAATCCATGTGCATGCATTTCCTTGAATCCCTACTGCGTTCAGTTTGAGAATTAATCTTTTATGCGGGACTTTGTCAAAAGCTTTCTGGAAATCTAAATAAACCATGTCGTATGCTTTGCAGTTATCCATTTTCAATGTTGCATCCTCAAAAAAGTCAAGTAGGTTAGTTAGACATGATCTCCCTTTCCTAAAACCATGCTGGCTGTCTCCCAGGATATTGTTACCATATAAGTAATTTTCCATTTTACTGCATTTAATCCTGTACCTCAGAATATTGTAATCTGCCAAGTGTTTAATCTGTAGTATTTTGTACTTAATCATATCCTGATGTAACTATCACTATTTAATCATATCCTGATGTAACTTTCACTATTATCTGCTGTATTATTGAATTGTGGTTTGTCACACTTGAGAATTATTGTATTTCTTGTTCTTATTGTATGACTTATATTGTAACACTTGAATGTATTTGTATTTGCTTGCGATTGTAAGTCGCCCTGGATAAGGGCGTCTGCTAAGAAATAAATAATAATAATAAATAATGAAAAAGACCTAGGAGTTTATGTTGACTCAGAAATAGGAGGCTGTGTGGTCCAGTGGTTAAAGAAAAGGGCTTGTAACCAGTAGGTCCCCGGTTCAAATCTCACCTCAGTCACTGACTCATTGTGTGACCCTGAGCAAGTCACTTAACCTCCTTGTGCTCCGTCTTTCGGGTGAGACGTATTTGTCAGTGACTCTGCAGCTGATGCATAGTTCACACACCCTGGTCTCTGTAAGTCGCCTTGGATAAAGGCGTCTGCTAAATAATAATGTAAAATGTCTTCATCTAGACAATGTGGGGAAGCTATAAAAAAAGGCCAACAAGATGCTCGGATATATTGTGAGAAGTGTTGAATTTAAATCAAGGGAAGTAATGTTAAAACTTTACAATGCATTAGTAAGACCTCACCTAGAACATTGTGTTCAGTTCTGGTCACCTCATTACAAAAAGGATATTGCTGCACTAGAAAGAGTACAAAGAAGAGCAACCAGAATTATCCCGGGTTTAAAAGGCAAGTCATATGCAGACAGGCTAAAAGAATTTAATCTATTCAGTCTTGAACAAAGAAGACTACGCAGCGATCTGATTCAAACATTGAAAATCCTGAAAGGTATAGACAATGTCGACCCAGGGGACTTTTTTGACCTGAAAAAAGAAACAAGGACCAGGGGTCACAAATGGAGATCAGATAAAGGGGCTTACAGAACAGAAAATATGTGGCACTTTTTTACAGAGAATTGTGAGGGTCTGGAACCAACTCCCCAGTAATGTTGTTGAAGCTGACGCCCTGGGATCCTTCAAGAAGCTGCTTGATGAGATTCTGGGATCAATAAGCTACTAACAACCAAATGAGCAAGATGGGCTGAATGGCCTCCTCTTGTTTGTAAACTTTCTTATGTTCTTATGAAACATTAGAAGTGTGTACCATGATGGTATTCCTACCTAATGTAGAATTACATCTAACAAATACACATTTGTAGTATAAAGCGTTCAATAGCTGTACCACAGCCTGCATTCACAGTATGTGGAATAAGTTTTTGTAATCAATGTCTTTAAGTTTCATCAGACTCTCGCAAGTGGTTCTTAAAGCCTTAATTGTGCAAAACCAATCAAACGCCAGAACCACACTGTTAAATAATTATGTAAAATTATGTAAAATGCATCAGGGAAACCATGCTTTTACCAGGAATTGTATATTAATTGTAACTTTTCAATCCAATATTTTGTCAGAAAATGAAAGAAAACAGTAGATTATGGTTACCTGTTCTAAGTAATGGTCACATCAAGTAAAATCAGTTGGATAAACCATTCTCAAAATATACATACAAATATAAGTGTGATATATACAGTATATATTGTAAGTACATCTTTACACACAGGTGCTCCACTGTTGAGGATAGGCATCAAATGCAGGGAATGACCATAGCTTCAATTATCACGTTTTAGTTGCTCTTTTAAACACAGAAGGTAAAAAAAATAACAAGCAGTTTATTTTTAGGCTGATGTGGTTTTTTATTGATGAAAACTACACCCACTAATCCTGCAATGTTTCCTGTTCCTGTTACTTAATAAACGGTTAAATAATACATACAATGGTTTTTGTTATACCTTTACACAATAGTACATTTTAATGTATCTGTTTATTAAGGCACACCTTCTTTGTGAATTGTGAATAACAGTAATAGTTATGCATGGTAATATGGCAGGAGAGTGAGGTTCCAGTACAAACCAAAACATTGTTCAATTTCGTATGACTTCAAGTGACAGAGAACACAATGTGACTTCTACAGTACAATACTGCTTCTTAATGGGTCCTAAATATTGGTGAAAACAAAAACAATATACTTCCTTGTGAAATTAACAATTGGTAATTTTATTTATTTGCATCCTCCCTGGAGACAAATACTTGTTGCGTTACTTTGCAACTTCCAAGGTTTGTAACAATATTTAACTTGGACAGTAAAAATAGGAAAAGATTCATAGCCCTAACCTTAACAGTTCAATTCCAATGTAGATAGACAATACATACATTGGCTATGAATTGATATGTATATATGAATTCTGTTTGGTTACTCTTTGAATGTTTTTCTGATTGACCACTGTTAAGGTACACTCATTTTTATCACATTCAATTTGTACCTACATTTAAAAAAAACAACAACAATTAAAGAAATAAAACTATTCAAAGCCAACTCGGCACAAGCAAATGATGGATCACTGTTTTCCTGTATTTATTCTGTACTGAATTTATTATTGTGCAACCTTGGCGTGTTTTATAGTATGTTTACAGTATAAAGTGTACAGTACTTGTTATCCATTTGAAATCCCCTGTACATTATACCACACAAAAGGCATGATATAGTCCACCTTGCCATAAGAGGCACCTTAAGAGGGTATTGCTAAATGTACACAATTTTTTTGAAATCTTGATAATTTATTTAACCAATGAAATGATAAATTCCTCTTAATATTTCCAATTACTATTAAATTATTAAAACACCACATTGCCAGATTCATACTGACCAGAAACAGAAGTCCTGCATAGTGTGAATTCTGTACTGCAAGTCTAAAATAAAGTCTGTGATCATCGGAGCATAAGTAATCTGTCAATGTTTAGTTTTTTTTTTAAAACCACAAAAAGTTTCTTGCGCTGCTTGAAACTTCACCAGCAGCAGGCAGTGGACGTGTCTGCAAGGATTATAAAAATTCACAGTAATGCAACTGTTGCATATTTTCCACATATTCATTTTTAAAACAGCATTATAGCATATCATTTTGCTTCGTTTGTTTTATATTTGAGGGAATATTTTAGTGGGGGAGACTTGACCTTTTTGTATTTCTTATGCTTTTACGAAACAAAAATCAATTTGCATTGTGATCGTCTCGTTCGTAGGTTATAGTCTGAATCTCCTGAGCGATGTAATGGGCCATCTCCACTGTGCCTGCTGCAACAATCCTGCGAGACATGAGGTCCAGCGGTCCTCCTAGGAAAGTGAGAGTATTCCAGCTGTTAGTTTTGAATCTGGGGGCCCTATTCAGAAAACCTGAACTCTCTCTATATTTAAAGACTGTTCGTTTGTACTCTTTATAAACATTTTTTATAGTTAGAGAGTGTGTTTTGAAAGGTTTCATGAATACCAAATGGTATCCAATTGAGCTACAGATATCAAAGTAAGCATTTTTAAATATTGTAAGCAGAACAGAGTTGCCCATTAGATCTTTTAAAATCTCAGCATGTAATTTTATTTAAACAAAATAAATCTAAATCTATTAAATGCATCATGTCAATAAGAAAGTGACTTATGGTGTTGCTAAAATGTATACAGTATTAATACACAGAAGTATAACAAACTGGAAGCCCAGAAATAAATACACTACAGACCTAGATTTATCAAGGTCTTGCCAGAAAAATGCAATTTGCTACATTTCTTGTGCCAGAAAAATAAATGTTTCAGTTACAAAGCAAGGAACAAAATTGGCACAGTCAGAGTCTTTGATCCTGACACCATTTTACCCACCTGAGGTATCGATCACATTGCCACCAGCTTCTCTGATTATGACTGCTGCTGCTGCAATGTCCCAACAGTGAAGCCCAAACTGGTAATAAGCATCTGCTGCCCCGGATGCCACCTGGCACAGAGCCAGGGTGGCACTACCGATCACACGGATGCTGCAGGCAAATGATAAAGGGAAATGTTTTAACAAGAAGATACTGACCTTCAAAGCTCATCTGTATGCTGTATAACCTTACCAAAAGATCTGCAATTTCTATGTAGTGGCATTACATAGGCGACCCAATGAAGCAATGGTAGCAACAGTAGAATTATAGTAGAACATTGACATACCTTTAGTGTGAACCTATACAATTATACTGGAACACACTGGAGTTTAAAAATGACTGGGTATGAATAAATAAGCCTACAATGTAATATTAATTAGAATATCTTACCCATGGACTTGTGCCTTAAGTAGCCTCTCCATATTCCCTGAAAATATCTTCAGAGTAGCGGGGTCTCGTTTTGCCCCAATTTCAGTTAAAATCAAAGCCTTGGACATATCTAGCAAGGTTCAAAAGACTAAAGTCATTTTAAGTTAGCCTCTGTTAAAATACTGTCTATTAATAATGCATTAGTTCAAATCATTATTAGCAAAGCAATGTGAACAGACCACTGTTTAGCTTAAACTGTAAAACTGGCAGAGTGGTTCACGGCACAAAAGTGTTACAGTTCAGTGTCACCACCACTCGGCATTCTAGTATCATTAGTTCAAACCCAGTAAAAATGTTCAATTACAACTGTGAGGATATTGAAATGATGTGCACTGGAGTTTGCTCCCTTTACTGATAAAAAAAGTACCACTTGATAATTATGCACTGGTTAAATCTGGACAGGTCTATTTAAATATTTTGCTCCACTTAGTTACAATTTTGCCTTGCATGACTACTGATATCATGCAGCTTTCTTAAACTGGGTTTACAAGAAGGTTTTAGCTTGTGTTGAAGAACCGCAAGTGTAGCCTGCCTCATTTGGCAACCAATGAACAGCCAAAAAAAGGGTTTCTTTAAATAAATTTAACAGAGTTCAATATTACAATACTTTTAATGTAACAATTGAGATTAATGTAAATCTTTATTTCCTAAGTTGAGGTTTAGAGTAACTTTGCATAGAAAAAGTTTACAGTATCATACTAGCCACTCAGCACTAAACCAATTCTGCATTTCTGTGTATTCATTTCACTGTAGTACTACAATAGCACTGCAATGCTGACAGTAGAGATACTGCACAGCTAAGCACAGTGAATACTGTTGTGTTAGTGTTGCGACACTACAGTGGCAAATGGCACTAACAGTAAGCCTGACTCATCTCCTGTGCTGACTCAAGAGAAATGGGTGCACTGTTTATTGCCACACATGTGCATAATCTGCAAAGGAAAAGAACGCAGAGTCCATTGTGGCTTCAAACGCTTGAAGAACATCACAGCTGATCAACTCATTAATTACCTAATCTAAATCAACCATGAAACTGGTCATAGCACAGAAGTCATTCACCAAAACATTTGTCTACTTAACATCTTATACTTTATTCTCAGAAAAAAATAAAATAAATTAGGAGCTGTATGACAAACCTGTAAATGTAGCGTTTAGTTTATCTTAAGTGAAAGATTTCACTTGTTTTGAGGTTCTTTTGCCCCTTTTATACAGACCCTGAAATTGAAGTGTTTAAGCACTTTCATGCCATGTTACTTACAGAAATAAAAGAAATGAAAAACAAAACAGAAATCTAACTCCCCTCAGAGTACTAGCTAAAAAACTTATCCAGTTCATAAAATAATACCACTCACAAAACTTTTATTTTCACATTTCAAACACAAACAACGGTTTACAAACCACCTTTTCTCTTAACCACACAGGTCTCTCCACACTGCCAGCCTCTTGCCTTCACACAGACTGCCCTGAACAAACATTTTACCCTGTTTATATACCTGCCTGTTAATCCCAGGCAGGTGACACTAATTAAATTATAAAACAATTACACAGGTAATCGTATTAAATTAAATAAACTAATTACACATTTATCTGACAGGGACAGAAATGAACCCTATCCCTACCAACCACCAACACATTTTTTTCCAGGCCGGGATCCGCCCTGCCACACTTAGTAGACAAAACCAATTCCGATATCAAAAGTCATGTATACACAGTTTTCGGAAAATGTATCGGAATATTCCGAAAGTCAGTTTTCGGAAAACAGCTCCTAGAAATTTCAGATTAAATTCCGAAAACTAACAAAATGTATATCATGTAAACACACTTTTCGGAACATTTATTCCGATAGCGTACTGCACATGTGCAAACTCTGACCTTCATTCCTGCACGTGGTTTTAGAAAACAGAGAAAATAATAATAATAATCTGTAGTCAGTCTGCATGCGTCCATTTGTCTAGTTAGGGATAAAGTAATACATTTGTCTATATGTATTTGTTAATAGCCCATACTGAAGCAGCGAATGTTTTCCAGTTTTAAAATGACGTGAGAATTTAAAATAATGTCTGCAAAAGAAACTGTTAATATAGAACAGGATGAGCTGTTGGAAAGGCTGATTGCACATTGTGGGGATTCTGAATAGAGGTATAGGATAGTAATCTTTGAATTTAAGACCTGACACTTCGATAAAACACTATATTGGATTGGTCTCCGTTCTATCGCAGAAATGTCCGGTCTTCAAGTCGTATTTAGGCTACTACAGCACTTTGCATGCGAAAATATCCTGCGTTTTCTGAAAACTTCAATCCATGTATACAGCTGAATTCTAATTCGATTTTCTATCATTAATCATGTAAACACAGAAAAGTGACGTTTTAAGAAAATCAGTTTTCTGATTCAGTTTTCCAAAAACATTAGTTTTCGGAAAACGCTTTGTCATGTAAACGTACTGATTGTTTGTGAATGCACTTGACAATCATTTGATTGTAAGGGGAAGTCAGGATTGATGAGGCTGTGTGGTCCAGTGGTTAAAGAAAAGGGCTTATAACCAGGAGGTCCCTGGTTCAAATTCCACCTCTGCCACTGACTCATTGTGTGACCCTGAGCAAGTCACTTTACCTTCTTGTGCTCCGTCTTTCAGGTGAGACGTAATTGTAAGTGACTCTGCAGCTGATGCATAGTTCACACACCCTAGTCTCTGTAAGTCGCCGTGGGTAAAGGCGTCTGCTAAATAAACAAATAATAATAATGTTTTAGGGATACATTTTAATGATCCAGAGTGTTGGATCTAACACTTCCTTTGCTTTGTTTTTTTGCTATTTTTTTATGTAATAATGTATGAGTGGGTTCATAATAAGGTTTAGCCTTGAAACTCACGGTTTCTCACAATTTTGAGGGTCTCACGTCCATGCAATGGATTCTTACAGTTTTTGTTGTCTACCTGGTTTCAGTCTGTTTTAAAAGTGCAGGCCAAATGACCAACTGATCTAACTATAACCTGATTTGTCAGCATAGATATGGTAATGTTTGTGAGACTACGAAACACACTTTGTGCATGATAAAGCGGGAAATCAATTACAACCCTCCAAGGTTATTATTATTTCATTTGTTATGGGGGTGTTCACTATGAAGAGGTGTACATTAGCCTATAGCTGCTATGCAAACTCATTTAGCAACCCCTTTCTCCAAAAATAGACTCGCCTCGTCTGCGTGAGAGTTCTATGTTTCTGTACACAAAGTACTCAGAGCCATCTTACAGCGGGAAATGGAGCCACCTAAGAGGTAAAAGATGCATTCATCTAAATTTTTACCACAGTGGACAGCTCAGTTTGACAGCATTGTGGTGTTGAAAGTAGGGGAACAATATGCTTTCTGCACCGTTTGCAGCTGAGATGTCAAAGTGGCGGCGTCAGGGGTGTATGATCTGAACTTGTACACACTGAGGAAATACAATGACCCTCCATCGATCTGTTAATTACTGTATATGCAATCAATACAAACAATAAAGTGTTGATGGTTTGATTTATTTTCTTGTATTTGATTTAAAATGTTTACTTCTTGGATAATGTGTTTGAATTAAAATATACATGGTTATAAAGTCAGTGTGACACTTTGTAATGCCACTATGGGAAACAAAAACATTTGAAGGTTGCCATCTGTGAAGAGGTATGTTTAATATGTCAACGTTGGAAACCTTATCTGAGACAAATGCAGCCTATCAATGGGATAAAAGATTTTACATATGACCCATGGTGGGAGTCTTATGAATCTTCACACCCATCATTTGGTGCCTGACAACTTTCATTGCTGTGCAGTGAATGTTAGTTCCACAGCAGCATTGCAAACTGGAAAGCCAACTGAACAATCCCTTTACACAATATTATTATTATTATTAGTAGTAGTCGTAGTAGTAGTAGTCGTAGTAGTAGTAGTAGTCGTCGTAGTAATAATAATAATTTTCAGAACAAATCATTCTACTCTTAAGACTCACATTTAATAACCATAACAAAATCTAAACTAACCTGTTTCCTTTGATACTTGAAGCTGTATGCCATTGCAAAATGCCCCATGGCCCTTTCTAGCAGTGTATAAATTCTCGTCGAGGCAATGGTAAATGACACCAAATTCAAGCTACAAACAAAATAAATGAAATGCATGACAGACAATTTATTGAAAGGAGATATAAAGTTAAAAAAGATGATTTGGCAGTGGAAATAAGTAAAACTGAGGTTCCCATAGCTTATTCTAACATGCATGAATCACAACTTATACAGTACGTGTTGTATAACTAATAGCGTAGTACAACCCCCCCCCCCCCCCACACACACACACAACATGCCCACCACCACCACTGGTGAGATAAAACAAAAATCCTGAGCATTTAAGAATTTAAGACAATTACTATCTTAAAAGACATAATTTATACTGTACCTCTTTGTTCACAGCAAATCCAATGCTGACTGCCACCATTGGGAAACTAAAAAATACAAAACTATTACGTTAAAGCATGCAGAAATCGTGTATTTACTAGAAATAAATTATATTCACAATAAGGGTAGCCATGCAAACTAACAGATACCACAATACAGATTAACTTGCAAAGGCATTCTCAGGTTACCTGCTAAATTGTTGAGGATGACCCCAGTCCTGCCACTTAATCTACAACATGTCACCCATTGCATACAAGCTGTTTGCAAACCAAAAACATGGACCAGTCTTGTATTCTATTCTATATAGGTTTGTACTTCCACATGCATGGCGTATGTGACATTTTAGAGGACTTATGAAGTAATTTCCATGTAATGATAAAAAGTTAATAAAAATGGGTATTGAGGTTAACTTTCAAACTCTACCTGTGTATAAAATTACACGTGCCATCTATTGGATCAATAATCCAGGTCGGGCTATCTGTTAGAAGACATTTTTCACCAGCAGCAGATGATTCCTCACCAATAAACCTGCAAAACACACAATTTATTAACAAGTCTAAATACAGTTGCTTCTTTAAACCGAAGACACAATTTTACAATACCTGTGTGATGGATACTTCTCTCTTAGGGAAGAAATAATCAGATCCTCAACCAGTCTGTCTGTTTCAGTGACCAGGTCCACTGGGGAGCTTTTTGTAGAGACTTCTTTCTCGTGTTTAAATGCTTCTCTAATTACCTAAATCATCAAACATTGAATGTTATCATGCCTGAGAACCAGTTATTGAGCAGTTACAGGATGGCAACAACATTTATATGGGGACATAAGATGCAAATGCTGGTTGGCATATGAGGATGCCATTTTCCCTGTATAAAACAATGGAAAATAATGTCAATGACAAATATGTGTATGTGTACAAAACTACTTTTATCAGCTATTTTCAATATGGCATGCATGACGGGATTATAACATGACTCAGAATTGACCCTGTGTACCCTGCGTGATCTGGCAGTTAAGACATGAAGCTAAAATGTATACAATGATGAGCCTAAGCTACATGCCACTACACTACATCAGAAAGGAGTTTGGTTAAAATCAGAAGGTGGAGATGGGGATTACTTGTTTATTCCACTGTTGTGCCTCGTGTTGTGTGCAGTGATCAATTGTTTTGATTTGTTTCAGTTGTTGGCAATCATCTTTAGCGAAAGTCTGATGCAATACCGTGCCATGGTGTTTCATGGCACTACAACAGTGACAACATTAAAACGAAGACATAGCAATCCCCTTTGACTGCAACCACTAAGCAGAAGCCTTACAATGCAGAAACAAGTATTACATTAACTAAGTCGTAAAGCAACAGAAGTCTTTTCCACAAATATTATACATTAAGGGGAAGGAACACCTAGTTAACAAAATGAGGAACTGCGCAAAGTAATACAATTAGCCAACATATGCCAAATAAAATAATAACATTTTATTTTTCACATTCTGAAATGTATTTATTTATTTATTTACTAGTTACAATAATATTTTTAAAAAACTTAACAGCGAATGAATGTCAGCTTAGAAAGTAATAGGGTTAATATTTGTTATTACGAAGTAGAGCCTCTTATATACTTAAAATACTGATAGTATCCAGTAATAAACACGATTTCGCGATGTGAAAAATATTCCGTTACCTGCCCCGCTGTGCGTGCGGTTTGAACTGCAATCTCCATACATCCTTCCCATTGCTTTTTTGAGTACATTTCGTTTTCCTCGGAAGAGGCCATATTTTTGGTTAAAATAAAATGGTGTTTTCTAATTAAACAGTGTAGCCACTTTTCTCAATGCACAACAACAAAACTTCCTTGGTTTCAAATGCTCATTGTATCCTTTAAGAATCTTGATTTTGTGTCCTTGCTCCAGTTATGACTCGTAGTCCCCAGGAACCGCCTCTGCTTCTGTTACACAGAATCACCACAGTCCCACCGTCATACTCCAGCGCAGCGGATTCATTTGTTATGATTTGTAATCCTAAGTGTTAGCAAATAACGTGTGCGCGGCAGCAGCAAAATACTGTCTTCTCATCCAGTATACATTTACTATTTGTATTTGTTTATTTAGCAGACGCCTTTATCCAAGGCGACTTACAGAGACTAGGGTGTGTGAGCTATGCATCAGCTGCAGAGTCACTTACAACTACGTCTCACCCGAAAGACGGAGCACAAGGAGGTTAAGCGACTTGCTCAGGGTCACAAAATGAGTCAGTGGCTGAGGTGGGATTTGAACCGGGTCACACAGCCTCAATATGGCTGTTATTTGTCTCAAAGACCACCATCATTATTAATAAATTAAATGTAAATTAGTAATGCAATGTAGCATTTACACATAACACCGCTTCAATTTTGCACAAAACATTTCTCAATATGTCAAAACTTGAGCAATTCCTTTTAAGTACATGTAGTATTATGGTAGTTTTGTTTCTTAGATGAAAGGGTATTGTAACTTTTTCTCATGGATTTATTTAGATGGTTTTGACGTTTATGACTTAAATGGGGAAGGATATATTTGGCTACTGACTCTAGGACTATATAAAGAAGTGGTTAGGGCTCTGGACTCTTGACCGGAGGGTTGTGGGTTCAATCCCCAGTGGGGGACACTGCTGTTGTACCCTTGAGCAAGGTACTTTACCTAGATTGCTCCAGTAAAAACCCAACTGTATAAATGGGTAATTGTATGTAAAATAATGTGATATCTGTATAATGTGAAATAATGTATAATGTGATATCTTGTAACAATTGTAAGTCGCCCTGGATAAGGGCGTCTGCTAAGAAATAAATAATAATAATAATAAAGGATAGGTCAGTCAATCCCGTGATGCAGTTCGGTACGCCGTTACAGGCGCCATTTGTGGAGCCCACTCAGTACTGAATACATTCCGGCCATGCTGTGTTGCAGCGCCAGGATATACCAGTATTCTTTTAATAACAATACAAAATATTGTTAATATAAAATGACTGACTGAAATTTATGCGAATTAATGCTTGATTATGTCAAGAAACATTTTGCCAGGGCAAGCGCGAATACGTTAAATGCATTGCGAGTGCGCTGTTAAAGTGCTCTACGGGCTCCAGAAATGTCGCCACTGTTTACTAACTCCGCCCACTTGTGACATCATTTTCCTATCATTTATATAGTCCTAGTACTGACTCAGTAAGACATTTTATTTATTTATTTATTTTCTTACTGTGTACGGTAACTCGCCATATCAAATTACAAATGTATTATGGATATTTTTGTACTATGTCTGTACCATACAATGACATAGCTTGTAGATTTCTATGATTTGGCACACAGCGCAGCACTAATTAACACAGCTTCCTGTAATGATCCAACGGATTCAAGGGGTTAGTGAGAAAAAACTAAGTTCACGACACAGTCCGATTTGTACGACCCGGTGTTATGCCAAATGCCGTTGCCAAGTACTGTCACCTCGCAGTATTTGGCACTATTAGTTGGAAATACGGTCTCCCTGCCAAATAGTGTCACCAGCACAATTGTGTCTCTTTGAATATTACGACTAGAGTAACAGATTGTATAACCATCATGTTGACTTGATATTTTAATTGTGTTGCATTCTTTGTTACTCAAATGTAGGACAAATCCTAAAAACAACATTTAAAACCCCTTCCAATGTTTGGTCGTAAGCTACAATCATCGTCAGGGGATGTGTAAAACAAAGTTGACAAAACTGGGCTGCTTCGTATACCATGAAAACTCTTCCATTCAATTAATCTAATAACTTAATGTTCATGTTATTTCAATGATCTTAAGTACTAATAGTGCAAATTTGCAGAACTGCATTCGATGGTTTTATTGTTACCTGCGACAATCGATAGCCCAGCAGACAGTGAAACACTCATTACTGTACGTTTATGAGCAGATCATATACAGAATATGACTAGTCTAACAAATATTAACAATTCTCTATTTATGAAACATGATAAGCATAACTTTTCATTAAGGTGTCAAACTGTTAAAAGAAAAACAGCTGACTAATATGCAGACTAATCTGGTGGAATCTGTAACACTGTTTTCAATACTGTACTCTGCTATCTTCCAAAGAAAACTTGTCGGCATATCTTCTTAAACTTCTTTGTTGATTTTTGCAACAATTATATGGGTATTTACCCTCAGTTAAAAAATGTGAATGTTTTCTAAAACCAGTTCTTTCATTTTCATGTACTGATTGAAAATAAAAGGTGACAGTTTTTGACAAAGATGGAGGAAAAAATATTCTAGGCATGCGCAGATGAATTTGCACGACTGCGCGTGTGTTCTGACTACAAATGAGACACCATTCTTCTGATGACACTATTTGGCACAACACTGGACCCGCCACTACGGTACCTGACCCAAACCCGCAACCTGTTGCAACCGTCTTTTTACCCGTGACCCAACCCGGTAGCAAGAGAACGAAAGGAACATCATCCAGGACCCCATAAACGGTGCTGGCCAGGCAGCAAAAAGAAGGGAGGTCATGATTGTCGGGGACTCCATATTGAGAAACTCAGCAAGTTCAGTGCGCAGTCTGGACCCCCTTATAACAACAGTGTGCTGCCTTCCGGGAGCCTTTGTCACGCACATCACTGAGAATGAGGACAGGCTCCTAGAATGAACAGGAGACGACCCGGTAGTAGTCATCCACATCGGTACAAACAACATTGGAAGAGATAGATCAAGATCCCTGCAAAACAAATTCAGAGAGCTAGAAGGAAATTAAAAGACAAGACCAAAACTGTGGTATTTTCTGGGATACTGCCGGCAGCTGGAAATAAATAATCTAAATGCATGGCTAAAACCGTGCTGCACACAGGAAGGCTTCACCTTCCTTGAACATTGGACCACATTGTACAACAAGGACTGTCTATATAGGCGGGACAGACTACTCTTAAATAAAAAGGGAACCAATCTACCCGGAGAAAGGATCCTTGAGGATGTTCAGAAGCATTTAAACTAGAAAGGAAGGGGGGGAGAAATCAACAAAAAAAACAGAAGGGAGACTACATCAAAACAAGGGCAACAACTCAGGTAAGATACCATTAAATGTGTTTATCTAAATGCTAAAAGACAAAATGTTAGAACTTGAAGCTACTGTACTAACAAGTAACTATGATGTGATAGGTGTTACAGAAACTTGGTTAACCAAGAGTGATTGAGACAAATATAATATTAGGTGTATACACTGTATAGGAAAGACAGGCAGGACAGAAGAGGCGGAGGGGTAGCGCTATACATCAAAAGTAGTCTTGACGCTCAGGTGTTAAATCTGGAAGATTTAACGCATAATCAATATGGGTCAGAATAATGGACAAAAATTCAATGGGCATTATAATAGGGGCATGCTATAGACCAGACTAATGGGGGATTTCAACTTTCCCCATATAAAATGGGAAACCGTGGTGGGGAGCACGACAGCCGCAATTGAAATGGTAGAAATGATAAATGACTGCTTCCTATCACAATTTGTCAATGCACCGACTAGAGTGGAGGCATGCCTTGATTTAGTCTTTTCAAATAAGGAAGACAGAATAACTAAAACAGAGGTCAGAGAACCATTGGCAAACTCAGATCACAACATGGTCTCATTTGAAGTGCTTTTTAAAACCACAATTTTAAAAAGGCCAACTATGAGGGAATGAAGCAGAGACTAACAGAAGTAGACTGGAGCAAAACAAAGCACACATCCACAGAAAAAGGCTATTTTTCAAAAATCTAGTACTAGAGGCGCAAAACAATTACATCCCAAAAGTAGACCAATCAAAATCTAAAACAAAATGGCCAAAATGGTTTAAAAGATCAATTAAAAAAAATATCCAGAGAAAAAAAGCACTTTACAGAACGTTTAAAAGGGACCAAGAACAAAGTACACAGAAAGAGTACTTGGAACTCTCCCAGTGGTTACTAGAGGCCTCATTCCAACTCTTAACATTAGCTGTATTTAAGTAACATTATAAAGGTGGTGTTTTAATTAGGTGATCTACTGTTTGCGATTAGTACCAGGTGAGTGGTTACATTGAATAGAGGCTGATTTGCAATTTGATTGGTTTCCACACAGCGTTTTGTCATTGTGTGATCCCATTGAAGTGCATTGAAACTATTGTATTGCTTAAGTATTGTCTTTAACACAGTTTAGTATAGTAGACAGCAAGCCTATTTGTGCGCCAGCATGAAGCGACAGCCAACCAAACAGCCGCTCTACCAAACAGCCGGGAGTCTAGCTGCGAGGAGAGGCTGTTGGAGAAAATCCTAACCTAGCAGCGCTCTGGAAGACGCCAACTACTAGACAGGTCTGTACCCTCCCCCCTCCGCTCCTGCTCCCACTATTACTGTACCTATCTGTCTCACCTGTCCTGCTATGACTGTCTCTCACATCTGTTATTCTGTCCTCCCACTCCTGTCATCTGTCCGCCCTCTGCCTCTGCTCCCTTAACCCCTCTAAACATCCCTCTGCCTCTCCCCCCTCCCACTATCTCCCCTCCCGCACTCTCTCTAGTGCCCTCTGGAACTGTCACTCTTCTGCTAACAAAGCTGATTTCATGTCTGTTTTTGCTTTTGCCTCCCACCTCTCTCGATTTCCTTGCTCTCACTGAAACCTGGCTCTCTCCTGATAACACTGCAACTCCTGCTACCATGTCCTCTCTCTACGTCCTGTCCCATACTCCACGTCACACTGGACGGGGAGGAGGGACTGGTCTTCTCCTCTCTCCCTGGTCTTCTCCTCTCTCCCTCCTTACTCTTTTCTGTCACCTCTGACCTCTCCTCACTCTCTGTTAACACCTTTGAATTTCATTCACACTGTCCAACTAACCTCTCCCTGTCAACTCCTGCTAATTGTACTGTACCATCCCCCTGGACCTCTCACTCACTTTCTCAGTGAATTTGACTATCTCCTCCCCTCCCTCCCCTCTCTGTCTACCCCAACTGTGCTGTTAGGTGATTTCAATATCATCTACCTTCAACTTCTCTCTCTCTCCATCCCCTCCTACCCACAAAGCTGTCTGTCAACTGGACCTCACCTTCTCCAGGGCCTGCCACCCCTCCACCCTCTCTGTCACCCCTCTGCACCTCTCTGATCACTGTTTTATCTCTTTCTCCCTCGCCCCTCTCTCCCTACTCCACCTACCCCCACTGTCACATCCCGCTGTAACCTCCGCTCTCTCTCCCCCTGTCCTTGCCTCCACCGCTCTCTCTCACCTCCCTTCTATCTACTCCTCCCAACTCTCTGTATACTCTGCTACCTCCACCCTCTTCTCCTCCCTCAACTCCCTGTCCCCTCACCTCCTGACCTGAACCCAACCTGAGCCCCTCCCCTCCCCAACCCTGGCTCTCCTCTGTGCTCTGCTCAGCAAGAACCAGACTGCGCTCTGCTGAAAAGAAATGGAAAAAAACCAAACTCCCTGTTCTCCCTCCTCTCCTTCTTCTCTTCTACTCTCTCCTCTGCTAAACGCTCTTATTTCCAATCTATTATCCAGTTCTCCACTAACAACCCACGGAAACTATTCTCTACCTTTTCCTCTCTCCTCAACGCCCCCCCCCCCCACCGTCCTCCTCCCTCCTCTATCTCCTCTATTTCCTCTGACGACATTGCCTCTTTCTTCTCCTCTAAAATCTCTGATTTCTCCTCTGAAATCTCAGACTCTGACCTCTCATCCCTCCTCCAGGGCCACAAACCCACCATGTGCACCCTGGACCCCCTCCCCACTCACCTCTTTCAAGCTGCTGCTCCTGCTCTACTCCCCTTCATCTCCTCCCTTCTCAACACCTCTCTCCTCTCTGGCCTCTTTCCCTCTGCCTTCAAACAAGCCTTTATCACCCCCCACCTCACCTCCCTCCAGAAATACCATCCTGTCTCCTTCTTACCCTTCCTCTCTAAAACCCTCGAGCGGGCAGTACACCGCCAGCTCTCTGCTCGACCCTCTCCAATCTGATTTCCTCTCGGCTAACTCCATTGAAACTGCTCTCCTGTCTGTCACTAACTCACTAAACTCTGCCTGTGCTGTCTCTCTCTCCTCTGTTCTAATTCTCCTTGATCTCTCTGCTGCCTTTGACACTGTCGATAACTCTATTTTCCTATCCTCTCTCGCTGACCTGGGAATCTCTGGCACTGCTCTGGCCTGGTTCTCCTCTTACCTCTCTGACCACACCTACCAGGTAACCTGGCGTGGCTCAACCGCCACACCTCACCCTCTCTCAACATGGAGTCCCCCAAGGATCAGTCTTGGGTCCTCTCCTGTTCTCTCTCTACACCCGCTCCCAGATCTTCCTCTCCTCCCCCCCCCCCCCTGACCCCACCATCCCCTCCCGTATCTCTACCTGTCTGTCTGCTATCTCCTCCAGGATGCAATGAAAAGAAAGAGAGAATTACATAACATTGGGATTCCAAGGGCAGGGGATAAAGCTAGCACTGTTGCAGGACGGGAGGAGATGTTGCTTGGAAGGTGTGTTGCTGGGAGGTGTGGTTGAGCTGAGCAAGAGAGACGGAGAAAGAAAACAAAAAGAAGTTTTGAAAATATGGCGGCTTGCTACTGAAGACAACAAGTTTAGCTGTGTTTTGTTTAGTTGTGCAAGTTTAGCTGTCGGATGTTTCAATATAGAGTAAAGAAAAATAAATAACTTGGAGTGAGCTGTGTTGCGGTGAGGGCTGTGGCCGGAGCTTGTGTGCCGAATCTACATCGGGTTTGACAAAATAAACTTTTTTTTTAATTCTTTTTATAGCTTTTTCCTCGATACTGACAATTGCATTGACAACGAACTGTCTTAAAACTATTTTATGCTGATTTTGAGTGTTTTTTGGCTTTGTTTTTTTCTTCAGTTAAACAAGCTAGAGAGTTTTTTTTTTTCTCTCTTGACTACGGTGAAAAAAAGAGCATGTACTACTAGCCTAATTGCTCTTAAACTAATGGAAATAATCTACTTCGATTTGTTCCTATGCACAAATGCACTTTACTTCCTTTTCTTTAGTTTCTCCTGCTTATTTGGGCAAACGTGCTGGAACTCTTGCGCAACATTAATTCACATATTGTTTTGTTGGTTTACAGGTTATGTAATTGTAAACCGTTTTCTAGTATTGCAATGCATTGTAACTAGTTAGTTATGCTATATAGGGCAGCAGTGTGGAGTAGTGGTTAGGGCTCTGGACTTTTGACCGGAGGGTCGTGGGTTCAATCCCAGGTGGGGGACACTACTGCTGTACCCTTGAGCAAGGTACTTTACCTAGATTGCTCCAGTAAAAACCCAACTGTATAAATGGGTAATTGTATGTAAAAATAATGTGTCAAAAAAATAATTGTATGTGAAAATAATGTGATATCTTGTAACAATTGTAAGTTGCCCTGGATAAGGGTGTCTGCTAAGTAATAATAATATAGTTTTCTTTTATATGCATAGCATAAGTGGGCCTTTGACTCTAGTTTTTATTGACTATTGTAAATTAAGAATAGTGGCAGTAGTGTTAATTAAGAACAAATTATAAACAATATAACATAATGAATGGTCTTTCCTAAATCATGATTAATTGATCACTTGGAATTTTGAAATTGAAATGCTGCTTGTGATTTAAATTGGCGGTTTGAGACAAATCATTAGATTTGGATTTAATAGCTTATTTGAGTGCAATATAACCGGCTGTGCAATATATAACAGTGGTGTGCAATATATTTATTTATTGGGCGCAACATAACCAATTAACAGTGTGATTTGTCAACTCATGTAATTAACTACAGGATATTTTAATTAATTTGTTTGTGCAACTGAGTCAGTAACCAAGAGGTCTGCTTGTTACTGGTAGAGCGCAATAAATGCTGGAGGACTGTACGGTTCCTCAGTGCTTCTTCTCTAGTTTTTTCCTCCTCTGTCCTGTTCATTTTTCAATTACATAGTTATTATTATTCCCTCAGTATATATAGGGTGTATATATACTAGAATAAATCGGACTTCTAACTTGAAAAGTGTAGTACAGTAACTATCTACACCAATGCTGTATCTAGAAAATAGTCGCATTCTCACCGCAAAGTGCCTCCCTCGTATACTAGAGTTTCCAAGGAGACTCCCTAGAGACGCGTCTCCTTGGAAACTGATTTTTGTCTAGATTTGTCGCTGTGGTTTCTACGTCACATAAGTGCACTTTCCATCCATCGAGTGGCTGTGTTGCAATTCATGAAAATGCACCCTACGAAGTGAAGATTGAAGGGCAGAAGTGGGCGTCGGCCATGTTAAGGGGTGTTCCAATCCGTAGTGAACATAAAATGCTCCCTTCGAAGGGGCCTTCAAGTGGGCGTTCCCGAAGTGTACAAGCACGGTACACTTCTGCGGAAGAGATTTTCTATTTTTAGAAAATACCCACCAAGCATTGCGTGCTTAAAGTCAGAGCGGGAAGATGGAGCTGGTCAACGAATATATTTACAAATTATCAATCATATAATATATAACAATATTATAATGTTTATTGTGTCATATAAATAACTCTTATATGATAAATAAATTAATGTTCTAGATTAAATTGCCTTCTGGTTTTAATTTTAAATACTTTTTAAAATATTTATATTCACTTTTAATTATTTGATTTGTATATTTACATATCTCAGTTGTATTGGTTAATATTAGTAATTAGTATTTTGTTCAGCGTGTATGTTGGTATTGACGCCTTCTTGGCTGAGTCTCCCTTAAAAAAAGGAATACTTATCGGAATTAGAATTACATTTTTAACTCTTTATACGCAGGTTAATTCCGCCTGTTTTTACAGTTTTCTCTTTTATTATGTATATCTTCCGACTGGTTTAATAGACAGTATTATACATAGCATTTATTTACCATATAACAGTACTCATTATTATGATTATTACTTTATGATTTATTGGTATATTTTTTTTGTCGTGAAGATCCAAACTAGATTGATAGATACTATCTCCCCTATGAAACATGTACCATGGTACTTGTAGCACTGGATTTTTGGAACAAGATACAATGGTATCAGTGTGAAAGTACAATGGTTTAATTTACATCTGTAATCATTTATGTATATATCCTATACCATCAATGTAACCTATTATGGTAATATAATACAGTCTATCCATAATAATACAATGGTATATATATATATATATATATATATATATATATATATATATATATATATATATATATATATATATATATATAGCTACACTGTACCACACTAGAGACAGTACAGTGTTGCAATTAGATACCATCTTATCTTAGAAATAAAAAGTAGGCTACAATGCTAATGTATTATGGTGATACTGCATGATAGTACCAATACAGCATTGTACTTTGATGGTATAGGATATATACATATATTATACAATTGTACTTTCACACCGATAACATTATATCGTATTAGCTTGTTTTCAAAATCCAGTGGTACACAAGTACCATGCCATGCTACATTTGTATATAGGGCTGCCTCGGGTTCATAAATAATAATAATAATAATAATAATAATAATAATAATAATAATAATAATAATAATAATAATAAAATAACAAAAAAACACACGTCATAAAATCACACTTAATTTATTAGCTTTACAACTTACTTCTCTGGCCAACCTCATTAATGCCCCTGTACGGCGACGATGACGAGCTCTCCTTCGGATTGCAGATCCCATCTTCCGATTTTCATTTATTATTAAAAATATAGCGATGGTTATTGCGGCTGCAGCAATTATCTCCATTTTTTCTCTGCTCTCCAGTTTCGGCGCTTACATTTCATTTTGAGCGCCAAGACTCTGGAGAGCAGAGGACATTAAAATAAAAATAACTTAATTGTTAAATAACTAGATAACGTTTTTTTATTGTAGTTCTGCTAATAACCAAGTACCCCCACCCCCCCCCCCCCACCCCCCCAAAAAATAAATAAATAAATAAACAAAAACAAAAACACACACACACACTTTGCCATCCCCAGAAAAAAGACACATGCACGCATATTATAGACAACACGGAAAGTCAATGTTTTATTAGTATGCGCTTTAAAATGGATAGCTACTTTAAGCATAGCAATATTTAACAGCTACTCTCTTACACATATATAAACAAATAAACAAAAATGACAATGACCTCCCGAGTTCACATCATCTTCTTGTCTGTACACATTTCCAGTGCTGATTAATAATGTCGCCTTTTCCTGGCTGTGAATGACGACGCTTAAGTGTGTTTCAACTGAAACACTTTTGCGACCACTACGCCCCATTCCACTTTGAAGGGAAGTAGGGTGTAGGGGCGAGGTTTTGAAGTGGAACACTCGGTAAAATTGCTACAAAAATAGTAGCGACATAAGGGCGAAAAAATGGTTTTCCATCCACTTCAAATTCTAGCGAGTCAAAAGGAATTCACCGTGACTTTTCGTGATGTCATAGCCTAATTTGCACGTGTTGCTACGTTTTCAGGTTGTTGGCAAGAAATATAGATGATTTTCCATACATTTTTTTTACTCGCTTGCTAGTCAGGAGTATGCCATGGCTAAACATTATACCAATGCTGGACATTAATCCTTCTCACACTAGTGATGTAAAACTTAGACTGTTTCGTTTTCATTGTGCATCAGTATATATGTGTATATATACAGATGTACTCCACTTATAACAGACTCCAAGGGACAATGGAAATCAGTATTTTATAAATGAAGTATGCTGTAAACACAATTTGAAATGCTGTCTGTAACTGTGAACAGAAGCACCTTAAATATTTACTTTCTGTAGACATGTCATAAATGTTAAAAAATGTTCGTTGTCCCTGTTAAATAAATACATAAATACCGGTAAATATCAACAATAGAAGAAAGCTTAACTGCCAACTTACTGGAGTTATTTTTGACCAAACACTAGTTGTACTAAAAGGAAGATCGGGAAGATGGGATGATTGCCTGCAATAAGTCCCCCCTTTCACTAGATGGCAATGTCTAGTTTCTGTCGCATACAAAAGAACACTACTGTTTTCTAACTATCTAGATTAAATATTTATTAGGGAAGATGGCCAATATATACTGCCTAGTTACTCAGAACACTGTTTTGTAACTGTTTTTACTGGGAAGATGGCTGTTATATTAGTTATTATTAGGGAAGATGGGCGATAAACACTGTCTAGTTACTGTGATCACTGTTTTAAAACTGTTTAGTGAAAATAATAAAATGGTATTGCTATACTAAACTCTTCATTTCGACTATATTTTTTCTGTTATAATATTAAGCAAAAATCAAGTTGATAATTATTGATGTACCATGCAATGGTTTTAAAAAGACCAATAAAAAAAAAATAAAGCTCAACTTTTTACGCGCTTTTCACTCAAGCTTCAACCGGCTGAAACCTGTTACTTTTACAGTGCGTGCACTGTAGCCTATATATTGAGCAGTGACAGAAATATTTAACTAGACAGCGTATATTGCCTATGTTCCCTAATAAAAGTGTGTGCTATCGCCATCTTCCCATTAAAAACAGTTTTAAAACAGTGATCCGAGTAACTAGACAGTGTTTATTGGCCATCTTCCCTATTAAAACTAATATAGCAGCCATCTTCCCAGTAAAAACAGTTTTAAAACAGTGATATGAGTAACTAGACAGTGTATATTGCCCATCTTCCATCATAAAAGTGTGTGCTACAGCCATCTTCCCATTAACAATAGATAGTTGTACAACAGTTTGTGTAACTACACAGTGTTTGCCACAGGCTTATACCCACATATATATTTTACCCTTGTTAACAGTATATCCTGGCAGTAAAGTGTTTTTGGTTTTTTTTGCCATTGTATTCATGACAGCATTTTTCCAGAAAATGTATATTGAACTGCATAGAAGAATTGATGGCAGTGGTCCCTAGTGTCTGTCAGAGTAATTGCAGGCAATCATCCCAATCACCCCATCTTCCTTTTAGTACCACCCCAAAACACGACCTCCTCATTACGTTGTAAACGGAACTCCATTCCAACAGGATCCGTTACAAGTGGAGTGCACCTGTATATTTTACTGTGTCATCAGTAATTTATATTATCAAGCCAAATGCATACTGCCAGTTTTTATTGAAGTTACAGTAACACTGAAATCCTCTATTTTCAATTACAGAACAATCAAATATGATACATTGCAAATTAATTGCACTTGCAATCTGCATGTCCCATACTGATCAAGGGCCTTTTTAAACCAAAGGCATCCTCAACATCAGGTATTGAGCAAATTGAAAACACTGATGACTTGCATCCACAATTTTCTGTTCATAGGCCTGTATTATTGTACCCCAGATTTTCAGAATGGTTTAGAAAGTGTTTGCTGGAATGTTGAAATCTGCAGCAACATCTTTCTTGTTCTGTATGGTGGTGCATTATCCACCGATTTCTACGTCTGCACTTCTGTCTGCAAGGAGATGATGCGTGAGCACTATGGCAGCTGGAAGTGCATCAAACAGCACTAAAATACAGAACATAGGCGCTAATCTGGATGCAAGTGAATACATTTCCTGATATCAGCTGTTTGAACTAGAGTGATTTTGTTTTATTCAAATTTTTCATCCCTGGGAGGGCTTCAAAATAATTCAGACGAACAAGAAATCTGTGGTAAGTGAATGCGTATTATTAAGAAGTCATTTACAATAAGCGACTGCTAAATTTGGTCTGGACCATGTGTAAAATTTGTAGTATCAGGATATATATGTACTGTGTCTGTGTGTTAGACCCTGTTATTGATGTGATTACCTGAAATTTCTTTATATCAGATAGTTTTTAGATTGCTGGCATCAGATGATGTCACAATAAATACCAAAATAGACTATTTCTAGTAATTTAACAATTAATCTTTATCAAAAAGATTTCATTTAAATTATTTGTTCATGACAAAGCATTTGCACCCCTGATTTCGGATTTCATGTGTCCTCCTTTAGCTTTTATTACAGCTTTCAGACATTTATGATAATTCTTAACCAGTATGTTACATCTTGTTGGTGAACTCTGGGCCCATTCTTTCTTGCATATTTCCTTCAGCTCAGACAGATTGGATACACAATGCTTGGCTACAGCTTTTTCAGATCAGTCCAAAGCATTTCTGTTGGATTAAGATCTGGTGATTGCGAAGGCCATTCCAGAACTTTTACCTTTGTTGTCTTCAAGAACTCCAGCTTTGACTTAGCCGTACGCTGTGGGTTGTTTTTGTGTTGGAAGATAAACTGTCTGCCAATCAGTTTACAAGCAGATGGTATCATTGTACTTTGTAGATCTTCAAATCACATGAATGTCTGCAGTCCCTGATCTACTATAACACCCCCATATCATGATAAAACCACTTCCATGTTTAACTGTAAGTTAGTTTCATTGAATCAGATCATTTTGTTATAAAATGTTTCAGATTCCTGTTCATATTTTTTGGCAAATTTTAGACGTTTTGTTAGCAGCAAGGTCTTTGTGCAAATAACTCCTCTGTGTTCAGGTGTCTTTGTGCCGTTCTTTTGTGTACTGTTATTCCTGATTCTTCTCAACCTTTCTTGAAGTCCTTGGCGGTTAATCTTGGATTTTTATTTTAGCTGCTCTGACGATTCTCCTACCTGCTGTACCTTCTTTGGAAGTCCATTTTTTTCAAGCGTTTCAGATGGATTTGTTTTGTGGTACTTCATGATTATTGCTCTGATTGTGGATTTTGGTATTCCATTTTTCTTGATACTATTCTCTAGCAATTTCCTTTGTTGTAGTTTGCTTCAAGTGCTTTTCTCAAATGTGAATCCAACTCCTTTATCCTGATCATCATCTGCTTTGTTGCCAAAATGTTTTTCTTCAATAGATGTTGGAAATAATTACCACTTTTCTGGCTATTCAGTTTAATTATTGTGTAATTATTTTCAATCAATGAATATATTTTTTTTACAGACCTTTAATATAAAAGTGTGAATACTTTTGACGTGTACAAATATTTTAAATTGGTTTACTGCTTTTGTTTCATTAAAGATTGTTTGTTAGACTACCATAAATTGCGTATTTTGGTCTTTGTCATATTAATTTGTGTGCAACAGGCTGCTGGCGTGTGGGTGCGTGCTTTCGCTGCTGAGTGACAGGCAGGAGATGGAGACGGAGGTTGAAGTTGATACGCCCCACAGACAAACAGGATTTATTTACATGGGAAACGGAGTACTCTACTTCCTAAAACATTGGCGGTCTCGCTGGCATACCTCGCTATACAATCTTTAATTTATTAATACAAACCCTGACTCCGGCTACTCGCCCAGCAGGCGGCGGTTTCGGTTTCTTTACGTTCTGATCCCTGGTCATTCTCATCAGAGGATTACAGCAAGGTTTTTAACTCTCTTTGTCTGTGTAACGTGGATGATCGTTGTCCTTGGCGTTGCAGCAGTGCTGAGGTGAATAAACGGGACCTTTTTATACCTGACGCCCTGCTGGAAAACACCTACCTGCTGATTATCCACAGCTGGCAATCACACACAGCAGGCAGGCTCTCCCAGGAGTGTCGGGTACTTCATTCATTATTTACAATATTTACACACATTTTACACAATACTATTTACAATATATACACAAAAAACCTGCTCTTCATGTGCAGGGCTCATGCCTTTAACATGTTTTCTTGAGTTATCTTCTATTAGGTGTAGGGTGCCAATTTATCTGTGATTCTACCTATATATTACAAATATGGTATAGGGTGCTGTCTAAGATACAAACTGATTTTCTTCCAGCTGGGGGAGGAGTAGAAAAGATGTAGTCCAGGAGGGTGCTGCAGGACTACCTTCCCCAGAATGCCACGGGGCTCCAGTTATTGGGAAGCATCTGAGGCTGATTAAGCCATGGTCAAAAGCAGGGAAAACCCTGCACAGATCTGTCTGTATGAAGCCTGGCTATGAAGAGACCTGTGTGGTCAGTAGCCTGAAGAAAAAGGCACTGTGTGAACCTTAGTGCAAACGAGCTTTAGCTGGGAGGCTGTGTTACAATGTATTATGTATTACTTATCATGACGCATGTGCATCAACATATGAAATGAACTGAATGAGTAAAAGCAAAACAATAGGCAAGTGTATATTAATAACCTATAACAATAAAGTAACAGACAAACTAACGTTAATAAACTAACTGTCAAACTAAATTAACACAGCACCCCTACACACGTTAAAAAATGCAGCAGCAATATACAAGACATGCACATTATTTGACAGAATGGTGAAGCAACTCATCAGAATGGGAAACACCAAATTGCTTGGCGACTTGTGTCTAATTCAGGTTTTCTTTCAAGAGCTCGAACAATTTCCAATTTATTGTAGCAAGAGAACCAGCGATGCATTTGTTTTACATGCCATTTTGTAGCGATGACTTGTGGTAATCAAAATACAAAACAATTCAATGGTATGACGATGGTTCTGAAAAGATTTAATAAACCAATCAGTGTGCCTGAAGACACTCTTTGATGACAAGTCATATTTGAAAAGATTGAATAAACCATTTTAACTTTGATGATGAATTATCATAGGGTTACCATATGGCTCCAGATTAACAGGAAGCTTTGAGACAGACCGGGATTTCAAAATTCCCTCTAAACTAAAAGTAATTCACGTATAAATGAGCTCCATCTTTGCTGAGATTAATCCTGCTGTGGTGGAATTGCTTGGGTGCATCAAACAAGTCACACTGATCAGCTGCTTCTGATCAGATCTTAATGAACGAATAGCTAATCTATTGATAGAGCAACGAGATGATGATGAAATTGTATTTGCAGAATAATATGGGCGATTGAATTTTAACAAACAGAAAAAAAATAGCGACTGGCTGCAATTCATTCTTAGTATAATACAATTATTTGACGCGCATGCGGGTATTTAAGCACCATTATTAATTGTAGCTAAGGATGGTTCATTTACACATTTATTTATTTCAATTTAGGGGCAAGTTCTGAAATCCTGTTCTGTCTCACAGTGTCCGGTTAATCTGGAGCCACACGGTAACCCTAATTATCAGGTTACAAAACAATACTGTATCTGTTGTGAACGGATCGCTATCAGTGCCAAAAAGGTGTTCTTTTCAGCGAAGTTCCTGTTCCTTTTGCCGGAGCATTTACAATGGGAGAAATGTGTTTCACCACAAGGGTGTTCCCTTAGGTAAAGTGTTCTCTTAGGAGGTGTTCCGATACGCAGAGACTACTGTATAAATGAGTTAAAGAGGCATTTGCTTTTGAAAACTTTTGTTCAACTACTGTGTGTAACTTCAGTAATAAGGCCATTCCCAATGCCATTTTGTTGGTTCATTAACTGTGTGTTTGTGTGTGTGTGTCTACTACAATTTGCTGATTTGCAAAATCCACCTATTACCTTGCTATGTCATGCAGAACAACAGCAGCACAAATAATGGTACAACGTCGGTCACGAGACACCCTCAGGTCTCCATGAAGACAATAGAACTTTTGTTTCAGTACACAAAAGCATCTTTCAATCACATTCCTAGTTTTCATATGTGAGACATTGTAACGCATATGAGCTTCATTTCCTGGATTGATGAATGGTGTAAGTAGTCAAGGCTTTAGTTCATATCCATTGTCTCTAAGAAGGAGGCCATTTATTGCCCCATCTTCAAAAGCGTGATATATATCATAAGATATGTAAGTCATGAGTACCTCCCAGCCAGCAAGCTCACAGTTGATAATTTGTTGTTTAGCATCAAACACCATTTGAACATTTATGCTGTGGTAACTTTCTCTATTGACAAAGAGATGCTTATTTGCAGAAGGAGCTTGAATTGTGATGTCCCATCAATTGCTCCTACTACCTTTCGAAAACCAGCGATGGCAAAGAAATCAGCTTTCATTGTGTTTAGTGTAGACCATGTTAATTTAATTGCAAGTTCCTGAGAAACTCTATGCACTATTCTTGAAGCAGTAAATTTATGCAGACTCAAAAAAATCCCCTACAGAATATAAAAAAGACCCAGTTGCATAGAATCTCAGAGCCAAACAAATCTGTAACACCTCAGGGACACTGGTTTCTATCTGTAGCAGGCCTTACTTTGTCCTTTAAATCTTCTGATCATTCTATGATTATATGTCTCGGTAGGTGTAACCTTTCAATTATCTCTGTGTCAGAATAAACTTCCAGAGGATTTTTCCTGTCTTTTTAAAAACTTTCTTATCTCAGATAATGTTTGTAGAGCCACAACATACTGCAAGAAGCCATGCTGTATCTAGAGATTTATGGTTTCTATGGCAACAAAGACAGCCTGGGGCAGAGGAGGCTTATATTTTAGGCTAACAATAAGCCAGTCTAACTTTTTATGCAACTGGCTGACTTTCATTAGACTAGTCTAAGTGACAAAACTAAGACCGGTCTAGCAGTTTAGACTAGTCTACTAGAAAAATTCTTTCTTTAAATAACTCAGAACATTTCTCTTTTTTTCACACTAGGTATGAAAGTTTTACAAAACCTTTAACAGAAGTCCGAATAAGTGTTCATTTTGATTTGCCTTGGGGTGGAAAACATTCCTTCAACACGTCCCATTCTTCTTCAAGAAGGTCTTTACAAACTACTGTATTTTGGTTTCAATCTAAATTTAAAGGGAGTGTTTGCTTATTTCAAGATCATTTCTTAGAAAGAATGTGGCACTGTTGCTTCAGTGGAGTGGAGAAGTTAAGCTTCTATATATACCAAGCTTACAGCAGACCTCTTCATCTACTGCATGAGAACAAGACACAGTTGTTTTCAAGTTTCAGTGTTGAAGAGCAAGGGTGTTAATGTAGGTGTCCTGACTAATGCCAATACAGGTCATGATTTTGCATCTCTGGAACCCTCCTGTTTTAATAAACTTACTTGTTTACCAGCAACACAGTTATTATGTGTTGCCCAAAATACACTACCTCTATCTGTTAGGTTTCATTGTTCTGCAGCAGCATTATGTGGCTTAGTGACTTTATCCTTCTATAGACAGGTTAACTTCTTACAAATACATTTTTCAAATCAGCTTCTTCAGATTAGGACGATCTGAAGTTGTTTATATTAGATAATGAATCTGACTACTGTCCTTTGAACAACCACAATGCCCATCAGCCAGTACACTAGGGCTTTACATGTTGAGTTGTATCCTAATTTGTTAGGATACAATTATACAGAAATGTCTTACCCTGAAGAATACTTGTCCTAGCAGATTTGTAGGGCACATAATTACTAGCAATGGCAACACAATGGATTTGGAAGAAATACTGCAGTGGTCCGAATATGGTACCACACTGGGACTGCCAAGATACTGGCAATAGGAGTGTATTGGTTCATACTGTTAGAATGTAAGAAATTAACTGTTTGTTACCATAATATTAATGGCTTATACAATTGTCGCCCCTAACTACTGAACCATTGCCTTGCCATGGAAGATCATTTGGTGACATGTTGTATATCCTTATTTCTTTCCTCCCCCAGTCCACTTGTGTTGTGTAGTAGGGTTGGAACAATAATCGATTATCGTGATATTATCGATAATGTTTTTGCATCGATAATTGTATTGCGTTGAAAAATAATTATCGATAATCATTTTATCGTCCGTTACCCACTATGATATGCTTGTGTGTAACAGTAACTCTGCATTGAAGCATTAAGACAGGACTTAACTGTCTGCGTGAGACGCAACACGTGATCTGTGCGCGCTGCGTAGTGGGAAGTTGTAACATGTGACGTAAGATTCACGGAGTAAAGGCAAACGTTTGAGCTAATGGCGATGGCAACTGCAGAAACCTTCCGAAAAGATTTTAGAAAAAAGAAACAGCATCAGTCCTGTGTGGCAGTTTTTTGGAGTGACAGAAAGTGATCCGCAAGGTAATAAGCCCGTCTGTAGGCAGTATGGAAAAGCTGATATTTTTTTAATCGCAATTTATAATTTGTTTGTTTGGTTTTTTTTAAACACTTTTTTTTAATAAGTAGCCTATATTTCAAAAGTTTAAAAGCTACCAAAGATTTGGTTATATTTAGGGGTCTACTTAAATCGCGGTAAATTTACGTATTTTTCACGGGTATGTTGCGGAATAAAATTAGGATTTCGAGGTCATTTCGCGGACCTGTTTAAACATTAAATAAACCCAAGTAGACAGTATTTCAGAACACTATAAAGCCTAAAAATAGTGGTACTTGCTTCATTTCTAAAACAGAGTGCTGGCATTTGTTAAAGGCGAGTATGCAGCATCACCTGCAGTTGACTTGCCCATACATTGAGACTGCACGTTCTGCATCCACTGAATTGCTGGAAGTTAAGGCAAAGCTTTGTCAAGTTATACAGATGTGGAAATCGATTAGAAACAGCCAAAAAACTCGGTTACAAAAGGGCATCTGGCATACTTTAATAAAGGCAATGTATGCAGCACGTTCGTTGTCATGTTATTTGTCCCATCCAATCATTTATTTTATTAGTACCGAGTCAAAACAAAGAAGACGTGGCTATTCGGGTCTAAAATTCCAACTGTAATTTAAGCAGCAGGTTGAAGCGAGGTGGCTGTGCTGGATCGTTTTAGTACTGATTTAACTTGCAGACAGGAATACTTCTTGTCTGTGCAGACTTTCCACTTTGGTTTCTGAAAGCTGTTTATTTTACGTTCTGTTCAGCAGCCTCTGAAGTAGCCGTTTGTTTAATGCGTGATTTTGAAGCTATATAGCAATCGATCGTACTTTCTCCAAATTCACATTAAGATATGGAAAACAATTACCTCAGTCTGCATGTAGTTTCTTTGTGAAATATCTTTAAACGATCATCAGCCGAAATATACTTTGCTTTTTTTGTCGTCCATATCTACTATTTTCCCTCCAATGCTGAAAACTAGATTTTAGCAACCTAAATGAAAACAATGCAGCACCTTTGTCCCGCCCTCTCCTGCACAGTACAGATCACATAAAATCAGTAAAGACGCACTGATAGGCTGAAAACTTTGTCATTTGAATAGTAAACAAGAACGTTAACTGCTTTGGAGAAATTATTTTGTAAATGTTACTTGTGGACATTTTTTTTTTTTTTGCTTAAGTGCAATGCACACGGGACGGCGAAGGAATAAAAATGGGCTATCTACAGAAGGAAGATACATAGTTTGCATCGCTTGTGTTTTGCAGTAGTTCATTTAAACAAGTTTTCTTTTTTTTCCCTCACCGTACTTGTTTGTATGCATTGGCCCCTAAGAGGTGAATTTTGCGGTGACCCCTCAATTTCACGATTTCCGCGAAATCGCGAATTAGGTAGGTCCCTAGTTATATTATTTGTGCTTTTTTGTAACCAACCATTGTTTCATAACTTTTATTAAAGATGCTGGTCTTATTTCTTCTAAACTCGTAGAGGCAGTTGTCATATATAGCTTTAAATTTGATAAATTCCAAGACATTTTACATGTTATTTTTTCAGCCGATAATCATGATTATCGTGATAATTTACAGCCGATAATCGATAACTGAAAATGTCATTATCGTCCAACCCTATTGTGTAGTAGACCTGTGATGGCTCACTACACAGAAGCCTTCCCCACCACCCCTACCAGTGTCTTCCATTGCTGACGCTGATCAGCAGAGGTTGAAAGCAAACAAGAACCTTTGATCAGTGTTGTGGTATTGTGTCTGCATGTGATGGTGAGACTTTGCTTACTGTGTGCCACCTCACAGCTCTCCTCCCTTGCATGTTAACCTGGTAAATTTCCCTTCCTTCAGCAACCATTGGATTCACAGTCAGATACTAACAAACTGAATGTTCAGCAGATTCAGCCTTTTAAGCAATTGACTTTCATTGGTACTAACCTGATATCAGGGTTTGTGGGACGGTGGGAGGGTGTGTGGGTAATTCACTGATAGACAAGGGTGTCAGAAAGTTTATTTGAACACGCCACACAGACGCACCAGATATATTATTGCACAAGGGAGCACCATTGTGCTGTGGCTTTAATATCGCCAACAGTAAGTGATTTTTTTTTTTCCATAGAAAATAGTCTAGTTCAGTGGTTCTCAACCTTTTTGGACCTTGCCCCCCTTCCTCTTGTCTGTGGTTCTTGATGGCCCTGTCCTGCCCTGTAAATCCAACATGCCTGGAGGTGTCAGCAGAAGCATTTGTTTTAAGTCAATATATACCGTATAATGGAAAATTTGGACTGGTATTAAATTCGGTGGATTTGCTACCTTGGGGGATTTTGAAGTTCTTTGAATTGGCGTTTTTCACTTAGCACGGTCACAAAGAAAAATGTCACACAGTTTTGCATTTATACTTTTAATTCCAAAATTTAAAAAAAAAAAGTTTGCTTAATGAAATGCTTATTTACAGTAACTCGTTATAACACCTACAATGTTACTGCAGCAACTTGGCGAACAATAAAGAAGACCTTCTAAAAATCAGTTACAGTATTTATCATTCTTATATGGCCCTTCATTTTAAGGTACCGGTAAACTTTTAAGATAAGCATTTGCTGTCTCTCAGTTTTAAAACCTAGCTGTAAATCACAGTACCATGCAGTAATTGTGGGGCAGTATTGCCAAGTGTGAAAACTTTAACAATAAAAGCCGAAAGAAACAACTTGAATTTGCTTCAAAATAATTACAAATTGGTTAACAGACAAGCACTGGCAAAATCAGCTCAGTTTTTACAGTGCAGAACTAATTTATTTTAATGTTTTGTTGTGTTTATGGACTTTGCGATACCTGCACGGTGGGTGTCTTTAGTAATAGTTGTATCTACATCGTATCGGCAATCAACCATTTTGTTACAGCCTTTCTAACAAGTCTGACAAACAATTTTGGCTGTTAATTTAAAAAAACTTAAATGCTTAACATAAAAAAGAACATTCCTACTACAGTAGTAGGCACAGTTTTCAAGCAAATTGACTTCATCACTGCCATTCTCATATCTACTTTGACATCTGACACATTATTTCCCTTGTCCAAGTGCTTCTTTAACCTGTTTTGTATTACCAGTCTGCCAGAGATCGGGATCATTACGGGCACTGTATGCAACCCTCTTATTGGTGGAAGTATTATTGGCGACCAATCAAAACTGCCAATAAAGCCAAAATAAATGGTCTGCCTGTTATACGGTATAGGTTAATATGTGCGCTGTAATTAAAAAAATAATAATAATAAAAATCCTAAACCTAAACCAGGGTGAGCTACCGGTTATGACCGTGTGCAGACCGGGAAAACTGATACTTTAGAAAGGGATTAATTTAGGTGATTTTAATCCCACAAAAGTATATATATATTATTTGTGTTGGGAAGAAGGTTCCTGGTGTGGGACCTCCCTGTATAGTGGGAGTAGCGCACGGCCCAAGCTTGGCCACTTTTTGTTTGTTTGTTGTTTTTGAACAGTGGGGTTTTTTTTTTTTTTTTGTAGTTTTGTAATTATGTATACGTGTGTGTGTTTCCTTCTGCACTAGGGCTACTATTCCTGGTACCCTAGCGGCGGCCAACAACCACTGCACTTGACTGCCTGTGCTTTAATAAAACCTGGACGGCTGTGCGGTGTTTCAACATCAAACCCTCTGTGTGTCTCTCTCCTCTCTCAGAGGATATCCACACAATAGCAGAACACCAGTTTAAACTCACTAGTGCAGCCTGGTACAGTTGTGTAGCTCATTTTGACTTGCTTTCTACCTTGCCTTTCATCCATGGCTATGCTACAGTGTATTGGAATTTCATGGAGGCAGACCATGGAAAAGGGCCTCATGATAATGTTGGAGGCACAATCAAGTCCACAGCTGACTGAACTATAGCAGAATCAGAGGATATTGAGGACGCTGAGCAGCTTTACCTGAAGGTTCAGCAACACACTAATATCACCATGTATCTGATCACCACTGCTGACATCATCAAAACAGAACATATGCCTATGTATTCCCTGACCCCTGAAAGGGTAAAATGAAAATTCACCAAATATTCACAATTACAGTAGCAGGAAGCCATAGGGTTTTATCCTGCTGCTGTAATAGGCCTGCATTCTGCTCATGTTGTTCACCTGTGAGAGGGCGAATGACCCCACAACCAACTGAGTGCCAGACGGATGACAAAGGTCAGGGAGAAATCATTACGCCAATAGCAGATTACCTTATTAAATCAGGGAGGTATTGTGCATTGTGATGAAGATGTTTATCCAGGAACCATCACACACATGGCAACCATTGAAACAGGTGATTGTGTTGAATTTAAATGTATTAATAAAATAGGTCAAGACCATTATTACTGGCCAACCACTGGAGACCAGGATAACATTTATTATGTCCTTGAAGATTGTCTTGGACTTATCAAAGCACATTTTGTGGTACCTGCCCAAAACAGTGCCAGTCGTTCAAAACTTGACGAAAAACTAAAAAACAAAATCGAGCAAATGCTGGGAAAATGAGACTTCAACAGTTGTAAAACTGTTAGTCACTTTAACTATCAAGCTTCTCAGACAGAGCATTTAAAGTTAGGATGTTAACTTGCATAACAATATAGTAGTGCTATTGTACTTACTGTAAACTACACTAAAATATTAAAAGCTAGCATTGAACCCTGTACTGCCCTGTAACATCTGTAAGTTGCCTTGGATAAAGGAATCTGCCAAAATTAATAATATCTTCATTTTATAGACCCTGTTCCTTTACTTGGGAGTTACATGTTTTGAAACAAAGCCTGCCAGTGGTCCCCAAAGGCCTTTGTCTATCTGGGTATCTTCCCACCTTCTTTACTTTCTCTTCTAAATCTGTGTGTGTCCAAAATAAGAGACCACCTTGCCATGTGGAGTAGTTTACAGGTGTGATTGCGCAGTAGAATATATTTCTTTGTGCTGTCCACATGATCCCGACATTTATTCAAATATTTTAAAATTTATTTTAGCTTTAGGGAGAAAGGGACAAACAAGAAACTTAATACATCACACTTATTAATTTTTTAAAATCTGCATCCACTGGGCTTTATTGATATTTATTTATTTATTGAGATGAACAACCCTATCCCCATGAAGTTTAAGAAATGCTTTCCTCAAATTAGAGACCATTCTATGACACTGAACACAACTCCTACATAGAAGAGCATTCATTGAGAAAAATAGCTGGTAACCTGAATTTTTATCCTTGATACAGGATTTAAAGAGGGGGAGCGTCATAGAATGCTAAGGTATGCTGTTTTTTTTTTGTGCACGCCAATAAGATCAATAAGATTTGTTTCTCTTTCTTCAGTTTACAGAAAGAATCATTAAATCAGAACTGTGCGTGCAGTCCTTTATACCCTCAGGCACAGGCATGACTGCGTCAGGCTTGGCTAACCAGCTTTGTTGTATCTTATTTAGGGTTTGGGTCTTTAGGAGGTAAATACCCATTCAGCAATGGTTACATTTCGTACTAAAAAATAAATAATAAACTTTTAAAAATGATTTTGTTGTATCAATTTTTTCATAGCAATAGAACCCTCATAAGGGGCTTTACCTTGCCTTTGGCTTGGGACATTTAACAGCATGAGGAGGCCTTACCAGACGGTAAAACACTCTGCTTCCAGTTCTATTGTTTAATTAGATGCCCTCTATCACTAGAAGCTGATGATATTGTATCGTTGTCCAATGATAAATAGTTGCTCAAAGTGCAATGTGAAATTACAGTCTGAAACCATCAGGACAGGATAAACTCAATGTTTCGCATTCTCCCACATGTCATGACCCGTTCTCTATGTGCAGTTGCTGTGGTGGTTTTGTCCCAGGTTAATTCTGAGTGGCCACACCCACAGTGCCTGTGAAGTGCTCCACGTAGAAACGTTTCTCAAGGTCAGCGTCCCGTCGTTTAGTTGGAGAAACTGCAACAACCCTAGCTTCTTTCTGGTAAACTAAACTTGTTCTCACTTGTTTAGCTGATCTAGTGCCAACTCTGTATCAAACTGATTGGGAATATACCACATAGTGTGTTGTAAACTATAAAGAAAATTAAGATTATAGGGTTATATGAATTCTAAACAATACATGTAATGGACTATTTTGCCTGTTAAAGTCTTCAACTTTTTTCCCCTCAGTGAAGAGGACAATGATTACAAACTAGGTTTAGTACTTCCTGTATAGTTTTCCTTATACAGCAAGATACTGGTCATAATTTTAGGTTGCTGGGACATCTCCTTCCCCAATATAAAATATGTATTTGACCAATATCAATTAAATATATGAAAATGGAACACCATTTTTCTAGTTCTGACATTTGGCAGCAAAGGGAGAGTTTGGAACACATTGTAGTGGATGCTAGAGTAAGTTGTTCAACTTCATTCATTCAGTTCATTCTGTGTTTTCTTGTTGGAATCCTAGTTCTGAGAAAAATGATCTGCTTCTGTTCTGCGTCAGAATGCAAGTGTTTCAGGATTCACAGATGTAATATTAGAATATAACTTTAATTACACTGTTGAAAAAGTTATCTGGCATTTCAATTCAGCTGAAAAGGTGTAGAGAACCTGACTTTTGCGCTTGTTTGTAAATCTAAAATTAGAGACTGCATGCAGAATATGTTACTACTTGTAGTTGTTTTCCTCACTGCATCCATTACTGGAATTTTCATCCACTGGTTTGCTGAAAAAAGGTTTACTGTAAAATATGCATTCCCAATTCATTTACACTGAGCATCAAAATAAACATATGACTATTATAACTAGGCTTGCTACTTTTCGATATTAATTGGTAAAGTTCGTTAAATGTCGAATTCCCAAAAAATTAGTTTGACAAATAAATTTATATTTGATAAACGTTGGTAAAACCACTCTTATTTTCGTACCAAAAATAACAATTTAGAAATCATATAGTTTGTTTAGTTTTTATACTTATTGCCTGTCCCGTCTCCGTTCCACTCTGAATGGCTAGGGGGTCGCTGTCAATCACCTCAGTGATCTGTTAGTGTAGTTTCACTATTTCTGATAGATCTCGTTGAGTGAAGCAGCGCCAGAATGCTCTCATTCATTTAAATGACTATCAATCATCAAAGCGCCTACTTTTGAAATCAGCGGGTTAAGGTGTAGGTAGGCTATTACTAGGTATACGGTGACAGTTACTAGTTTGATTTGAGAGGAAAACACTTTGAGTATTGTACACAATCCCGACAGACGTCACGACGGCAGGATGAAGCGAGCCCGTCTGCCTTACCTTCTAGTGACTCCAGCTGTGCTGAAGAATAAGTACAAGTTTGTTCTGTTCAACTGATGTTTTGTTCTGTGCACATTATTTTTACTCGTAAATTTATGCTATAAAAGTCTGTAATACACTTTTATATGCTGCGTTTTTTACGGTTTATTTGAGACAATTTTTTAATTTGTGTAGGATCTTTATCTTTACAATGTATAGCTCTGTTGTGACCAAACTTTATTTCAATTAGAATGTTGGTAACCGTGGTTTTGTTGCATGCTAAATATGAGAAAGGGGCTTCAATAAAAGAGACGTTTCTCAATGGCATAAGTCTGTTTTTTAAAGCATAAAGGTCGATTTTTAACCATTCTCTGCTTGAATTGAAAAGTAAAGATAGAAAAAAACCGGTAAATTCTTTAAAAAATGTCGATATTAATCGTCGAATTGGCAAAAAAATCAAAATCAAATAGTAGCAAGCCAAATTAGAACACATTTATTTTCGAAAAAAATAAGGTATATAAATGATGGACATTGACGCAATGTTTTTGGTTTCTTTTTAATCACTTGATCATTCATCCTTGACCATGACACGCTTGAGTGACTATGACTGAAGCATATGCACTTAATCACCTAATTAGTGAGACAGTTGATTGGACACTGGATATGGAGTGATTTCAGCTGTTGAATTGCAAGCCTGAATGAAAGCAATAAAGAAAATCGCACAAAAAAAGAACAATATGCCGCATCTGTCAAGAGAGCAGCGCCTTCGTGCAATCGGCATGTTGGAAGCTGGACTAGGGCAGCGTACTGTAGCTTGTTGTCTTGGGTGCTCACAGCTAGCAATTTCACACTCTGTCAATGACAGGCCACGAACTGGGAGACCAAGAGTCACAACACTTGCCCAAGATCGACAGATCATTTTGCAGCATCTTCGTGATGTCAAATGTTAATCAGTACAATACAAAGTCACTGCACCTGCTCTAAAACCGAGTTTGTCATTTTTCGATCACATCTAGTGAATTTTATCCAAATATAAGTGATACGTTTCTTCTGATAGTGAAATATTAGTGATATGTTTCTTTTGATGCTCATATGTCATATGTTTCTTTTGATGCTCAGTATATTTGATAAATGTGTATATGAATGCAGAAGACCTTTGAATAACGGTGTTTTTAATTTCTGAAGACACCTTGACATTGTTTCTTTATTCTCTGCTCATTTTCTTTATAAAATAAGTTATGGCTTACCTTTTTGTTCAGTACCCTCTGCAAAACTTACAGAACGCTCCAACTGATCAACTCTACTGATGACAAAGAACAGGTCCACTAGGCTAGTAGTTACATGGCCATTCCTTGGCTAAAACCTTTGGAATCGTGCATAGCTGAAACATTTAACCATACATTCACTTGAGACATAACTCGCCAGCAGTCTCTCTGATGCTTGACTTCTAACGACCATTCCATTATGTGTTTAAAGTTTTTCACGGGCCACCCATCTGTGGCTGTATCAGCCCACCTCAATTTCTAGTTGTTGTGCTGTACACAAGGGGTGTATCAAAACATTGGATATACCTTATCCAATGATATACCTTATACAATGGTCTACTTTTTCCTCCACAGGGCAGCATATTGTCATTTAAACTTCACCCTCTCCAAGTGTTTTCTGCCACAAGAGAGCACGGCCATTTCCATCTACTGCTCTGCTGGTGCTCTGTTGATCATCTTGATGTTAATTTACTTCCAGCTCTTGAAAGGAACGGTTCACTGTGTAAGTTGCCTGGTTAGCAAGCACAAATACCTGTGATTCACACCATGATCCTTAAAAACAGTTCACCATTGTGTGGCTTGTATCAAAAGCACAAACCTTTCCAATAGTTAATTGAAAAGTAAATAAAAATATGAAGAGCTTTAATGGTATTAATGGTTGATGTTGTACAAATTAAAAAAAAAAAAAAAAATTAAGAACTAATTATTGTTCCTGTTGTACCTTACTTTGTGTTAACACTTCTCTCATACCCCATAAACAGCTATATGTCATGTACTGAGTTTAAGAAAAACATACATAATATTACTGTAGCTTACTACTAGATATGGCCTAACTGGATTTCAGAAATCTGAGTGTGCACAAAATTACAATAAAAATTCATAATCCAAGTACCAGTAAAATGAAGTGGTTGAAGTAATGTAGGCTAACACTTATCCGGGTTTCTGTTATTGCAACTGTAATTTTAAACATTGTACAAATTGTACAGGTTATCTTAGACACATGAAAATGATACTCACAGAGACATATAACACCTATGTATAAAATATAAAGCAGTGTAATAGTTACTAAAAAGGACATGCCTTATTGCTAAAGCAATTTTTGCTTTTTTTCTTCTTTAAATGTTTAAATTCTTTAAACTTGTTCTGAAAAACTTCATTTGCATAAATTATTCAAGTCTGAGAAAGTCACACGTCTCAATTCTACAATATTTTAAATAAAACAAACTTTTCTAATGTGCCTCTTTATTAAAAGAGAAATAAAAGTATCATTTTGTAATTCTCGTAGGCCAGACACAAGGGTTTACACCTTATTTTTTTCTCTTGCTATTTACTTGAACAATAAAAGCTGCTGTTGGTACAAGGATTTAAGAGCCTACTTAATCGTGCTCACACATTCACAATATGCCTATGCAATTGTGAAGGTCTATGCATGACCAAAGAATTACCAAACTATCTATCTATCTATCTATCTCTCTCTCTCTCTATATATATATCTAGACATATATATATATATATATGTCTATCTCTATCTCTCTCTCTCTATATATATATATCTCTATCTAGCTATCTCTCTCTATCTGTGTGTAATATATATATATATATATATATATATATATATATATATATATATATATATATATATATCTTCAATCATACTTTCTATCGAAAAAGTTGGTTCCTATTAAAACAGCGCCAGGTTGCAATTTGGACACTTGAATGGATTCCAATGTTTTAAAGCTGAGAATCAAAAAAGAAAAGAAAAAAAGGCATGTTGCTGCAACATCTGGTCATCACTGTAGGTAAGTGGTTAATTTGCATAATTTATACAGGATTTTACTAAAGAGCATTTCCTTTTTTTTTTATAAACCAGAAAAAAACTAAACTCTCCAGATAAAGTCCCTACCCACAGTCACAACTGCAGATAGGGTTGACATCAAGCTGTACAGCGCAATCAAAAACATACTTACATCTTAGCTCATTTTACAGGTACAGCCATAATCAAGGCACAAAGATCTTCTACAAGTATTTTTTTTTCAATAAAGTTGTACAAAATAATATTACATTTTACAGTCTGTACAGGATAATAAACCAGCAGTAGAACAAAAAACAAACAAACAAAAAAATATATAATATATATATATAGGACTATTGTCCAAGAATGATCTAAGCTAAAAGGATCATTTGTGGACAGAACAACTAACATTAGTGAGTGTGGTAGTTTTCTTCCTAGACACAATAGGCTAAAAGCAGCTGCTGTTCAAAGGCCTGAGGTGTGCAGAGACTTTTAGCCCCAAAAAACACCAGAAAAAATTGCTTCTTGTCTTTACCATGCCTCTTATCTACTCTACTTCTGTGCCTGTAGACGGTTTACACGAGGAGGTCAGTTATTTTTCAGTCGACCTGCAACTCGTAACGCTAAAAACTGTGACAGAGTGATAAATATTGTGGTGCTGCTACATTGTGTGTATACTTCCTCAACGGTATTTAGTAACCTGATGCAAAGTGCATTATATCATTTTTTTCCCATCAAGTACTCTTCAGTGTTGAAAAAGAAAAACAGAAACCCACACAGGGATAGGTCTGAATGTCGTGCCACCCAGAGACTGACACAGGACTGTACTAACACTAACCCGCTTTAAAATCAGCAGGCTGAGGTCCAATAAAAAAGGTAGATAAAACAAAAAGAAAATGGAAAATGGAGGCAGCCAAAGGCTTAGTGGAATGAGAGGGAAAAAAATAAGGCGTATCGAAAACCAACAATAAAGCACACGTAAGTTAGGCCCCCCCCCCCCCCTTCCCGGAAAAAAGGCTATACTTTGGGACAGGAATAGCAAAAAAGAAAAAAAAAAAAAAAGATCAAAATAAAATGAGACACACTCTTCAATAGTACACTTCTACCCTGTGTGGGCTAGTTATAGAGAGCGGAACAAAGAATTTAAAACCACAGGTTCCAAGATGTTCCCAATCACAAGAGTTCATATTGGCGCAGGTGCATTCTCTGAATGATGTCTCGACAATCGTTGAACACTCTGCGAATGTTTTCTGTGTCTACTGCGCATGTGAAATGAGGGTAGCAGTAGTGCCTGCCGTCACCACTTGCTGTGCTGATCCTCTGAAATAAAACACCAAAAGAAAGGTAAATGTCATGCCTGTTTATTGTACTTTTAGATGTTTCTAGATAATGTAAACCTTGCCTGTCCTGTCTAGAAACAAAAGCTGGAACCTTGCCCTCTAGGTATCACACAGGTTATAAAAAGAAGATCTATGCTTCAAATTTGAAGACATTGATCGTTTTTTAGTAATTCTACATACCTTACGCCAGGGGTTGAATAATAGTACATAGTGTTATAGCAGACATCTGAAGATTATAAATGTACAACAGCGCTAAAGTCAAGGTAATAAGTGTTATCCCTAAGCAACTATCTCTGATAAAAAAAGGATCCCACGACCTTGGGCAGTGGTTTTCAATCTTTTTTTTAAAACTGTACCCCTTATGTCTGGAGGTTTCAACTCAAGTACCCCTTTAAAATGTTCACACTACTGAATGGTACCACAGTTGCAAAAAAATGTAGAATAGTCTGATTAACAAATGTTATCCCCCCCAACAACAGTAGGCCTACTTAAAACTTAAAGTCTTCGGATGCATAGAATCAAGTATTTGGGAATCTCTTCAGAAATACGCACATTCGCTTTCTATTTGGCAAAGTTATTACAAATAATCCAGAATGCTATTTATTTTCCACTTACCATTTTAGCGTAATTATATAAAACTATATTATAAAATGGGTTGGGAGGTATCTGCATCCTGATTGGCTGATAGGCATTCCAAGCCATGACAGACTTCCTCCATGTAAATTTTAACTTGTTTGGCCACACATTCCTGGAGGATTTAGACCGCAACAGTTCGGTAACGGAACCGACAGTAATCATTTTTAAAAAAGGTCAGGAAAAAAATGAAACCATGAGTACTACAACACACCTCTCTCTCAGTACTACTGAAATGAATACAACTGAAGCCAATCAAGAAGAGCGGAATACTAAAAAAGTAACCGCTTGGGCTGTCAGTTTTTTTTTTTTGTATTTTTTTTTTAAATCTGGTTGTCGCCAATTATTTTACCCCAGTTTTCTCCCCAATTTGGAATTGCTAATTGTATTTTATTAATCCCGGTTGACCGCTGCAGCGACTCGGGGAAGGTCTATCAGTTTTTAACGATTGGTCAGCACAAACAAAAAATAATATGGACTGGAAAACTGCATCGAAGACTGAAATAAACACAGTTTTAAAAAGTCTCTTTGCTGAAGTGAGAACATCAGCTGGCACACGGTATTCAGTTAGCAGCTACACAAGCTTGCGAGCCGGCCTGAATCGTTTTTTAAATTCTCCCACAGTGGGACGATCTATAAACCTAATTTCAGATACCCACTTTAAAACAGCAAACAGTGTCTTCATTTCTGTCCTGGAAACTTACAGACGACAACAAAAAGACAAGTCACAACATCACCCTGCTGTATCCCAAACAGACCAAAACAAGTCATCGGCACTCAGGACGCAGATATCTCCCAACCCATTTCATAAAGTAGTTTAAAAAGCTATTGGGCAGAAAGACAGGAAGTCTTGGAGTTGCATCCTCTTTGGAGTACCGTCATCACCTCGTAAACAAAAGGCAGAAACAAACTCCCCTACTCGCCAAACAGTGCCGCCTACTGCACACAATCTGTCCAACTGTGTGACCAGCTATTTAATTTAGTAAACTGTACATTCCCTGGTACAGTCAACTTCATTAGATTACTCAAAATAATGTATATAATTAATTTAATTTGAGACAAACTCTGAAAATATTCTGATAATTTAATTTATTTGAATTTAATTTATTATTAAAAATAAATTGTTTATCTATTAAATTCATTGGAACTTTTACATTTATTGGAACTATTTTTCCTAGCGTAATAATATATTTAGGAAAAAATAAACCTATATTGATTTTTAAATAAAAATGTTTATTTCTAGAAACTAGTAACCCATTTTATAAGCACAATAAGACACTCATGCTTTACTATGCCCCTGGGCGTGCAGTTATTCTAGCACAACCAACACCCTGTCGTGTCTTGTTGCTTACATAACTAATAATGATCATCTTTTTATGATCCAAAGGGACCGGTATAACCTTCTGTCACTGTGTACTTTCTGTAGAATCTTTTGTGTTTTCTTTGTTTGTTTTTCTTTTGCAAGTATGACATTTATCCACTTTTTACTCAAGAAACGATAAACAGGATAATTTGGATGCATTTTATCAAACACGAAAAATTCAACCAGTTGCTATTGCTGTTACGAAAATAGTTGTGCCTAATAAATAAAAACAAAAAAAACATCAAAATATGAGTATTGTGATTATTATTTATGTTTACTGGAGCATGTATACTCCTAAAAAATACAGAAAGATTATGCTTCACTGATTAGCATTCAATTATATCACAGAGCTCTCCATAGGCAGAATCGCCAGACGCCTGCTTCACCCACTCTAATATCAGTGGATGATAATTTTGAAACTATGCTATACTAACCTTTGAGCTGCTAAACAAATGAAATATTTATGTACAGTGTTTAATAGATAATATATACTACCGTAAAAAAAAAAAAAGAAAATCAAGTTCATTATTTTCTTTTACTTTAATTTCTATTTTTGCATTTCGTCCTGTACCCTCATAGAAGTATGCCCAGGTGTAAGTGTTTCCCCCCAGGTTGAAAACCCCTGACCTAGGGAACACTGCTTTATCAGGTGTCAGGGTCATTTGGAAAATGATTTCTGTACTGTATGTGCTACGGACCTACTGAGAACCAATTCCTTATATAGATATGGATGGAGTATATCCTGAAGTGTTCGACACTATGGTCCACTGCCACACAAGCCTAATGTGAGAGGGTCATAAAGGAGATTATGGCTGGTACTAGCAGATTGCTCTGCAGAAACTGGTACTCGGAGGAATCTTGGTGTGTGGCAGTATATATTACAGTTCAAGTGACCAAGCCGAGTTGCTTGACGCCTTATGCCAATCATTTTTTAATTTTTTTTGGACGGCCTTTGAAACGTGATTTAAAATGATGGTAACTTATATGAGGCACTTTCACCACCTTCAAACACGTTCCTTCCATGTGGGCCACAAATGGAGGAAACACCTCCCCACAATTTGGTCAACTTGAGCTAGAATGCCCAGGAAGTAAAGGGGATTGCATCACTGCAGCTTGACCTTTCTCTGACACTGAATGTGAAACTTAAAATAACGCCTTACTATAGCACCCTTTCATACATAACAGAAACTGAGAACAGATATCAATACTGCTAATATATATATATATATATATATATATATATATATATATATATGCGCGCCATGTCATTAGTTTTTCATCAACAAAAAAAATTAAATAAATAAATAAATAAATAAATAAATAAATAAAAACTTACAAGGAATTCATCCCGAATAAAAAATTTTGCTCTAGTCACTTTTGGGTCCTCGCCAGGATCTGGTGTTGCTGTTCAATTAGGAAAAAAAAAAGTAAATGAATATCTTAATAAAGCTTGTCTGACAATATTTTATTTTCTCTGCAATAACAAAGCACTTAATATTTTATAACAACCATTGTAAGCTGTTGAAGTGCTTATCTCTGGTCTGTTCAGTCACTTTATTTTGCAAATCTGTATTTTGCACTGCTTTCATTTTTCTACTTGGTCCTGTTGAACATATAGTACTGTATGTAGATAGCTAATATATTTGGTCTATATATCAAAATAAAATAAACAGTAACAAAAGTGAATTATTACTGCTTCAAAACAAGCTATTTGGCTTTTTTTGCGATACAGTATAATACAAATAATAAAATATATTTGCAAATTGTGAAAATATATATTTACCATCATCTGGTACAGTATAACGTGTGTATTCAGGAAAATAGTCTTCAATTTTGGATTTCCCTGCTAACACCTTCTCGGCAAGCATGTCCTGTTTATTCAGGAACAAGATGACTGAAATTGTCCGTAACCACCTCAAAAAAGGAAAAAAAAATGTCAGTTTTTTTTTTTTTTTTTTAAATTAAAATGTAAACATTAAATTACATTAAAATTCTACATTAATTACATTCTATTCATTGAAAAAAGTCGAGAGAACCAGACCGTTATCATTTTTTTAATAGGGAAAGTTAGCAGAATGGATAAAACCGTCTTGAGAATTTTTTAATAAAACACATTTGCGAGCACAACATTTTATGAGATTTTTAAGTTAAGGTTATAGTCATCTGTTTAATTGCGTCACTCAGAGGATATTTTTCAGGTTTGGGCCACAGTTTTTTTTTTTAACCCTTAGAACGTGCTGACTGCTAGTTCAGTTTTATGTGCTGTGAAAACCTTTACCTGTTATTCCAGATACTCCTGAAGAGGTCGAGTGATTCCCGTAACCTGTTCGTGTTGTTGTCTTCCCTTATCACCATGTTGTAGCTACTACAGGCCACAACAAAGATAATAGCAGTGACATCTGGAATGAAAGAGAAAAGGAACAAAACATATTTTTTCACCTCCAAATCTTGACCTTTGGTACAAAACTCAACTAAACCTTTACAGCCAAGAGAAATGCCCTTAGCAGATTTTTTCTTTGCCAGTGGAAACGCTATTGAGCACAATACAGTAAGTCAATACGTCGCTGTTGGAAAAAATAGGTGTACTGTGCAAAAAGGAGTCTAAATCTTGCAATAAGCTGTACCAGGCTGTTCCAAATTGTAGTGCAAAATGTATTAGCACTGAATTAAAACCAAAACAAAAGAAACTTTGCAAGAAACCCTCTACCAGCAAGCAAAACAACTGCATGATGTGATAAAACTCACCATTAAAGCACTGGATCCATTTTCTCCTTTCATCTCTCTGTCCTCCCACATCAAACATGCTGTAAAAAAAAAATAAAAAAATAAAAAATGCCACAATTATGATGTAGACTGCTACCTCGTGAGGGGATCACTTTTCTTTAGTCATGATATGTAATTTAAACAAGCAAACAAAAGTAGACCACCATGGTGACCTATATACACTGTTTGCACATGTACAAATGTAACATACAGAAGGAAAACGGTCTCCACATACCCCCAGATTCAGATACAGCTCTCTCTTACTCTATCTCTGTTGAAAAAAGGCATTCCGCTGTATATGCCAACATTACTATCCAGCACAGCGGGCATCACTTTCTAGATAACTGACCACTGTGGACTCAAGACGAGAGCACTTACTGTAATAAAATAAAGTACGTCTACCCCTTTAACATTTTACAGATCTCCATCTATATACTTACTGGAAATTTACTTTGTCTACTTGAAATCGTGTTTCAAAAATCCCTGATGTCAAAACTCTGCATCGGAGCAGGTCCTAAAGCAAATCAGAAACAATGCACGTAAAGTTTACGTTGGTAACATTTCAATTTCATATACAGTTTGCAAAATGAAACTTTAAAAAAAAATACATTAAGAAAAAAATGGGCTGGATTTGTACTTCGCAAGTCAGGAATACTTGCTGTTAAGGAGGATTTTCCTTATCATCTCAGTCAACCAGGTTCCAAGTGAAGTGTTGACTGAACTCTTTCGCACAGAATCCCATGCAATATTTCTGTGCACGATTATACACAGCATGAAAAACTTTTTTCTGTAACATCTGTATAATAACAACAACTTAAAAAAGAAATATGAAATGAATTATTTTGAAAATACTAACTAGATTGCAAAGCTTACCTGGTCTGTGGGTGTGTAGTCATTCTGTCTCACAGAATCAATTTTTTCCAAAAAGCTGCACAAGGAAGAAAAGAAAATATGATAAATACAAACACCACTACAGTACAACTGTAAACTAGAAATGGGAGTTTTTGTGAACAAAAAAAAGCATCCCTGGTAGACTTAATGGTTTGTAAGCATGAAGTATGGAAATGTGAAAAAGATTTGTATCATATATATATATATATATATATATACAAAAGGTGACAGTGGCATTGTTAATTTGTACTGACCACCACCTGTAATGGAACTTTATTGTGACAACCACAGAATAGTAAAGATCTTGTCTGTAAGTGAGTGGTCTGATCACAGGTTAAAAGAATGTGGCACTGAAATGGTTAATGTTCATCAGACACTATCGATACTGGAACTTAGTTGAGAGAATCATAGAATTCAGCTGTGTACCAACTATAAAAACCCTATGTAAAAGGATATGGTCTGTATCATTGATATGGCCAGATGTTATCGCAATGAGGCAGTGAAAGGGATCATTGTTAATGGACAACACTGGTAATGGAACTCAAGAAAATGAAATAATACAGCGGTGTACTGTATCTCTGCAAGCTGTAACTTCAAAAGTCACACAACCTTAATATGGCCACCGCATTACAATCTGAACTAGACCTAGGGAATCACAGAATGCACCAAGTATGAAGTCAATATCTTGAAGCTTTGCAGCAGGTCTTTATAATCTGTAAACCAAAGTCACATGACCCTGATGTAGTGGCCTTCTTAGGTCACATGTCAAGGTTAAGCTTGCCACTAGATTTTGCCCAAAGAGTTTCCATAACTGAAAATACAATGTTTCAGTTATAAGATATCAGCAGTAGTAGATGCAGCGGCAGCAGTATATTATAGCACACTATACATTTGGGTGAATATGCAGCATTTTTGGTTCTTGGTAAAGGTTTGCATTTCATGTGCTGCTATGCAGTTAACCTAGAGCACAGGTTTTGTTTTCATTATACTATTATTATTATTTATTTCTTCCAGGGTGACTTACAATTGTTACAAGATATCACATTATACAAATATCACATTATTTTTTACATACAATTACCCATTTATACAGTTGGGGTTTTATTGGAGCAATCTAGGTAAAGTACCTTGCTCAAGGGTACAGCAGCAGTGTCCCCTACCTGGGATTGAACCCACGACCCTCCAGTCAAGAGTCCAGAGCCCTAACCACTACTCCACACTGCTGCCCCAATGAATCAACTATTCATTGATTTCACTTCCTTATTATATCTGCATACACTGTATATTATTTTTAACAGACTAAAAAATAATGACCTTAAAAGTATGGATTATTGCTTTAGAATTGGCACCTTTTATTGATACCTTTTACCTATAGGGCTACAGTAATTACCTAAAAATCTACAGTAGATCACTGCCTTGAGTAAATATACAAACTATTGGCCAGCAGAGGGCAGACAATCCTTAAGAAAACACTAGATTTTGCACTTTTGTTAACCTACCTATGCAGTAACATAAGTCTGACATCAATCCTCATACAGCAATGCCACCCCCTCTCCTTTTGAGAAACAGTGATAGTCATGGCTGCACATGTGCAGTCATTTTATTTAGCAGACAGGAAAGCAGGATATACTGTTGAAGTTTGTAATGAATGACCCCTACTGGCCAAATAGGCACATTGTATGTGTGCATAAAAGACATGACTACAAACCCCGCTACGGGGAATTCCCCTTTAGCGAAACTGTAGGGTGTCTGCCTTTAGTGCCGAGGTTCAGCAGTTCAAATCCCAACCCCAGCGGAGAAAAAGAAAATATATAATAAAAATACATAAAAAAGGGGCCATTACAAGTTCTTACTGTGTTCTAGTTCTTGCACCAGCAATTCAAATACATGAGGCTTTAGTATATAAAGACTTCACACAGTAAGTCAGCTGTTACTGACAAACTTTGGCTTCTAATTATGTAAGAAGAATTGTGTTTGAGAAAGAAAAGATAAAACAGCTATCTTCCAACTGGACAATATGTTCATATTGCTATAATAAGATTCAGGCTCACTGGGCATCCAGTTTTACAAAATCTGCCTCTTCCCCTCTCTCCCTCCCAGCTGACAAGGGCTTGCCAGATCTCAATGAGTGAATCAAATACAAAGAAGCTCTGCGGATCCAGTGGCTGCAAGCCAAACTATTCAACTAAACAGTTCTATATAGTTATTCTAGACTGATTTATGTCAGATATCTGTACATGTAGAACATATATATTGTTTAAAAATGAGATGACACTTCTATTTATTTTATTTACAAAAAAAAAAAAATAGTTGTGTAGCGAAGCAGAGTGCAGAAGCAGCAGCCTGACCCCGACCTGACCAACGTAGCAGCACTATTAACACTGAGCTAATCAGAAAACAAAAGAGGCCGGCAAGTTCACATTATAACACTGCACAGTTCACCATATTTTATGCTGATCTGTCACCAAATCAGTCAAGGATGTATGAAGCAGAACACTTTGTTTTGTCCCAGGTCTATCTCCCCCTCCCACACCACCCCCAACATTTTGTACTAGAGGCCAGTGCCACGAACAAAATATACTGCAGGCACAGTTGATTAGGAAGAAGAAATAACTTACAAAGACAGTACAATACTGAACACATAACCTCAGGGATGGGAGTGGGTGGTTTACAAAAACCACTTGTATTGCATGTTGTAGTAATCCAACATCAGTTATTGGTGCTTTTACGTTTCGAGTTAAAAGTGGAATGGTATCTCTGAGCTACATACAGTACAATACCCAACAGAACCACTGAAACTATACAATGTTGCTTTATAGGTATAAAATCGAATTAATCTCATAAATTACAACTGTATATTATTACTGACAACAAACAATTGATATAGTGTGTATACTGCAGTATTGTATCATGGTGATATGTTATCAGAAAGCAAGGCATTCACAGCTTTATGCATGATGCTATATCAACAGTACATCTGATAACTGATTCAGCTGATAAGGCTCTTGAGCAGTCTTATGCAGTGCTGCATGTGGCTTGATGTTAAAACCCAGGACCCTGGGACATTTACCTAAAAACTAGGATGATCCAGGGGCATAAAGGACATCCCTCATTCAAATAACTTGTTTCAATAAAGCAAATTTGCAGGTTCCATCAAAAATCCTCAAGTACTGAAAACATCCTGCCCTAGAGCTCTAATCGCCAAGCTTGTAAGACTACTGCATGAGGGAAACTGTTAATAGAGATGTAAAGAGTCTGTAATGCCAATTTTCTTTGCAAATGGGAAGCAATAAAAGGACTTCAGTTATATATTCTCATTTTTTTTTTATTTCGATCAAGGAAACAATGTGCACAAACAGTTTATTTCAATATAGTTTTATTACACAGAAACAAATAATTAAATCTCCTACCTACCAATTTACTTCAGAAACCAGAGTGAGGTACTGCATCATCAAACCAACATCTTCTTTAAAAGGCCATAACTATACAATTTGTATCACACTTGTCATGGTTTAACATTAAAATAATAAAGTGTAACCTGCAACTAACCTATGCAGGTAAACAAGAGTTAAACAAATCAAATTGCTCTTCCTAGGTTTGCCACATACAGTCCTTCTTAAAAATCTACTTGCCCCCTCCCTGTCGCACAAAACACAGACAAAAAAGTAGAATTTAACTTGTAGAATTTTTGTTTTATTAAACAATGAACACAATCAATTAGTGATTAATAATCATTTTTGCTTCATAAAATAAAATAAAGAAAACATAATTCAGTCCAAACATACTTGCCAAAACTGAGTCCATCTCATTTTTTTGCATGACACATGGCAAAACAAAAATAATTAAATTTAAAAGATTCTAAATTAAAATGATTTTGAGTACATTTTAAAACATATTTTTTACATTCAAACTAGGTAATCGTAGGGTATATTTCATCACAGAATGGAAATGTTATTCACTTAATAATCTTCAGATTCTCAGCTGTTTAGAAAGGTATAATATGGTTTACTTTCAGTGGATATTTGTCCTGATACACAGGCCGAAAGTCACGTTATGCTAAACAGGTAGAATGGGTTAAGGATTGGTTTCTAAACTACATTACCCAGAAGACTGGCAATGGCACTTGTTTAATATGTTTTGGTTTCCTATATGGCCATTGGATAAAGACAAATGATTTTGTTTCAGTGGGCGTTACGCCGTCAGTCTCACAGCATCCTGAGTTGTGAGAGACTGAGGGTACTCCGTGGAGAGTCGAGTCAGAATTCAGAGAAGGTATTCGTTTAGTAACAGTGCAATGCTATGGAGTAACTTCAAAGTCGTATTCATAATAATGAAGTCAATCTATATCTTTACAAACCTACTGCCAACCACCTGATTAAGTAGCTTTTAAAAAAATAAAAATAAAATGGCTAAACCGTTACATATAAAATAGTTAAAAGTTGTTTGTAATTCTTATTATGCTAAATGTTCTTCCTAGAGCTGGCAGTCAAACTTTACTGTAATAATGTAATAGTATTGCTGCATTAATTTCAATACGTTTGTTACTGTGTGTGACTGAGGGTTTGTGAATTAAAAGGATGTGTGTATCTGTGTACTCAGATATAAACTTACTAGAGAGAAGTGAGGCCAAACTGAATAATTCATCAACAGTCTGCAGAGTGTAATGCTGTGTTCTCTTCTTTTGTGAGATTCTTGGCCAGCGTTTGTCCACTTAACATTATTAAAACACAAAACAAGTAGACAACAAGACATCATGGAACCTTAGCTGTAATTATCCAGCCTGCAACACCACCTAAAGGGACTGTTTTTATTCACTATTGTATTGGTTCCCATTGGAAAAAGATATAAAAGTATGAAAGTGTCACAGTACACAACTTTTTATTGTGCACATTTTCTAAAAGTGTTCTCTGTCAGGAAATCAGGGGAACAATCAGGTCACTCAGGAACAAATGCGTCATGTAGTGTAAACACTTTACTTAAACCAGTTATTGCTGGATTTTGTTTGATTCCAGCAGACTTCCTCTCATCAAATATGAAATGATGCCTGCAATTAAAAGGAGGCAACTCTGGTACAATATTTTAGTGCAGTGAAAATTTCAAACCACAGGTACATTAACCCTCCCAACATGCCACATTATTGTGAATGGTTTTTTATTTTTTTTATTTTTCAGTATCATCCTGCCAGCTTGAACAGACCCTGTACCTTCACTGTGTCCATTGTTACTTATTGACCTATGAGGTTAGTGAACGTCCAGTTTACCCTGGCTTGGCTTTACTACACAATCATCTAGGATCACATGACAAAGGCCACAAAGTCTGGATAGCAGTGGGTGGGGTGTCTCTTTAAATGGAATTTCAAATCTAAAATCAGAAAGGGGATCTACAACAAAACTGTTAAGCTAAGGTGTCAAGAACATATTTGTTAAAGGATTATTATCCCTTTAATAAAAGTTACTCATTTTGGTACTTTAAATACAGAGATGTAATAAATCCACAACAATATTATATTACTACATCTTGACTGACTTACTTTTATGCACAGGTTTGTTTCCTGTGTGAAACCAAAACATATATGTGTATATATATATATATATATATATATATATATATATATATATATATATATATATATATATAATACAGTACTGTAGGCTAAAACATGTCCCATAGCAAAGTGCTGTACTGTATAATATTAAACTCACAACAAACAGGGACCAACAGCTTCCAACACATGCTGAACACGTTCTTATTCATCTATAAAGATGAGAAAGCAATTCCACATTAAAATAACCTTTAAAATAACCACTGGGGGGCTCCCGAGTGGCGCATCCAGTAAAAGCACTCGCTAGAGTGCAGGATGCGCTCTATAGCCTGGACGTCGCCGGTTCGAGTCCTGGCTATTCTACAGCCGACCGTGGACGGGAGCTCCCAGGGGGCGGCGCTCAATTGGCTGAGCGTCGTCCGGGGGGAGGGAGGGTTAGGTCGGCCAGGGTGTCCTCGGCTCACCGCGCACTAGCAACCCCTGTAGTCTGGCCAGGCGCCTGCGGGCTTGCCTGTAAGCTGCCCAGAGCTGCGTTGTCCTCCGACGCTGTAGCTCTGAGGCTGCTGCACGGTGAGTCTGCAGAGTGTAAAGAAGCGGGCGGCTGACGGCACATGCTTCGGAGGACAGCGTGTGTTCATCTTCGCCCCTCCCGAGTCAGCGCAGGGGTGGTAGCGGTGAGCTGAGCCTAAAAATATTTGGGCATTTCAAATTAGGGAGAAAATAATAAAAACTAATTGGCAATGACTAAATTAAAAAAAATAAATAAATAAAAAAAAATAACCACTGACTTGTTATATTGTGTGTGTACGTTCATCTTGCAGTCACACCAGCAGCCTGCAGATAGATATTGTAGGCTGAACGGAATCACATTCATTTCACTAATTGCATCCATAGTAAATAATTTCAATTAAATAAATAGATGTCAAATTTCGAATTAAAACCTATTCGAGTACTTAAGCACTACAAACACTGGGTACACGAATGCTCGTCCAATAGCTGCCAAAAGTTGTGAGGTATTGATTTTCCTTGTGCAATTATGCTGGCATATATCTAGACAGCTCCTCCAATTGGCAGCAAGCTATTTAACCATGGGACTCATCAGAAATATGGACTACTGTACACAGGTACTTCAATAACATGAGAGAGGCAATCCCCAGTCTGGCTGTCTTGCCTTGTGGAATATTATAGTGGGATTCCTCTATTATGGCCATCAAAGGCACTGAGTGAGAGCTGTCCTACAGTAATACATGGAGGTCACCAAACTGAAAGGCATTGACAGAGAGGTGGTGAACTATTTCCGGTATAACTATTGCATGTCTCAAACTGAGGGGTGTCTTGGAAAAACCTGATAACCCACAATGTAATGTTGTTTATATAACCAAGCTTTCTGTTCTTCAATCAACTTTTTACACGTTTTTAAAAAACTGAAACGTTAGTGGGTTACTGATGTAGTGATTTTTCCACCACATCTTTATTTTAACTTTTTATTTATTTATTTATTTATATATAAATTTAGTCGTTGCCAATTATTTTTATTATTTTCTCCCAATTTAGAATGGCCAATTATTTTTTTAAGCTCAGCTCACCGCTACCACCCCTGCGCTGACTCGGGAGGGCGAAGACGAACACGAACACACACTGTCCTCCGAAGCGTGTGCGGACTGCTTTTTTTTCCCCCACACTGCGGACTCACCATGCAGCCACCCAAGAGCTACAGCGTCGGAGGACAACGAAGCTCTCAGGCAGCTTACAGGCCAGACTACAGGGGTCGCTGGTGCGCGGTGAGCCAAGGACACCCTGGCCGACCTAACCCTCCCTCCCCCCGGGCGACGCTCGGCCAATTGTGCGCCACCCCCTGGGAGCTCCCGTCCACAATCGGCTGTGGAATAGCCTGGACTCGAACTCGCGACGTCCAGACTATAGCGCGCATCCTGCACTCCACGTGGAGCGCCTTTACTGGATGCGCCACTCGGAAGCCCCCCCATTTTAACTTTTTTCTGAACTTAGTTTTCAAAATGAGTTGAATAGTTAAATTTATTTTCCAGGACACCTCTAATCTTATTTAATGTACTGTAGTACTTAAACAAATAGTAGTTTCTTCTTCATTTTTTTACCGTCACCTTTTTCCTTTTATGGGTTGCTCTTTTTGTAAATACTTGAAAATAGTGTTTACTTTTTTCTTTTCTTTTTTAAATCTGTTTCAAGGTGCTTTTTACCTCAGTTCAGCTGCTGCATTTCAGTTCAAGAAATATGCAGTATAGGCTAAAGTCTAAAGGCTAAAGTAGCAAAAGTGTCTGCCATCTAGTGATTAGATACTTCAGATGAAGTTTCCTTTTGGTTTCCCAACAATAAACTGCCTTATTTTTTTATGGCAGTCAACCAAAAAACTGGAAAGCAACTTTTGAATTCAGATGAAAGGACCCAAACACAGACTAAAACCAAACCCCCCCACTGTATTAGAGAATAAGATTCTGCATTATAATTAGGGTTTCTGAATTTCGAGTTCTTTAAGAACTCAATTGATACCTGTTAAGCCATTTGTGTATCTCAATCACAACTTAGAAACGTGTTAATAGTAAAATTGATTTAAATTTACAGGTTTTTTTTTTTTCCGTGAAACAACTAAACAGGCTTTTAAAATCGGCCAAGCCTTAATTGTTCATTTACAAGCACAATGTAACATGTTAATAATTAAGCGACTAATCTTTATTAAAGCTATAATGAAAAATAAAGTATTTCATGCTGGACACACTATTACAATTGTTATCCGTAACTGTATTTACATTAATAAAGATACATCGCTTTTGCTATGAAATGAAAAAGTTAGACTTACGATTTAAAATTCCATTTAGGCGTTTCACAGAAAAAAAACTGTATATTAAATTAACGCGTTTCTCAGTTGTGATTGAGATACATCAATTTTACTATTAATGCGTTTCTCAGTTGTGATTGAGATACACAAATGGCTTAACAGGTATCATTAGTTGAAAAGTCAGGGTAAAACACAGAAAATCTGAAGCCCCAATTATAATCTATTTTATAGATCTTATGCACAACCTCCCCAGAGTCCCTAAAAGTTGGCTCCGCAGTTAAGGAGTACGCAGTACGTGAATACCTTTCTTCTTTGAAAAAACCAACCTTAGACAACCTTAAAGTCAATGACAGTTTATACTGAATTAGGTGAGGTGCTCATTTGATGATTGTGTTGACTTTTTACAAATAGTGGACATTCTTTAATTAGCAAAGGGCAATGCACAGATCAATAGTTTCCATATTTTGAATGCTTTGTGCTGCTTTATGCCCTACTGCACGCTAAAGCTTGAACTATACTCTGTTTTATTATAAATAAATACAGTGGTGGAATTTTTTTTTTTTTTTTTTTACATAGTATAACTGTAGTTACCTCTTTCTTCTCCCAGTACAAACATAACATAAATCATATGAAGGGAATATCTCATTAATAACTTACATATCAATGTAACCATTCTGTTTAGTAAGTATTCTAAAAGGAATTCATGGAAAGCCCAGTGTAAAATCCCCTATACTGTATTAAAAGCACAATCCTGTTTTACACTCCTGTGGATGCTTATATTGTTGGATCAGTCAAATATGGTAGTTATATCTTGTTGCTGGTTTTCATAAAAAAGGAGTTTAATTTGAGGTTTGTAAGATCAATTATGAGTGTATTTTTATTTATTTATTTGCATTTTTATACACTAGTATCTCAAAGCACTGTACAGTACATAGTAGAAAATCAAACCACAATACATTTGTAAAACATCTACCCTAATCATACCATTTAAATAACATATTCAAACAGTATAATATATTAATATCTCAAATCAACTGATGTATCTCAGTCACAACTGAGAAACGCGTTAATTTACATTTTTTTCTGTATAATTATATATATATATATATATATACACACAGTACTGTGCAAAAGTTTTAGGCAGGTGTGAAAAAATGCTGTAAAGTAAGAATGCTTTCAAAAATAGACATGTTAATAGTTTATATTTATCAATTAACAAAATGCAAAGTGAGTGAACAGAAGAAAAATCTACATCAAATCAATATTTGGTGTGACCACCCTTTGCCTTCAAAACAGCATCAATTCTTCTAGGTACACTTGCACACAGTTTTTGAAGGAACTCGGCAGGTAGGTTGGCCCAAACATCTTGGAGAACTAACCACAGTTCTTCTGTGGATTTAGGCAGCCTCAGTTGCTTCTCTCTCTTCATGTAATCCCAGACAGACTCGATGATGTTGAGATCAGGGCTCTGGGGTGGCCATACCATCACTTCCAGAACTCCTTGTTCTTCTTTACGCTGAAGATAGTTCTTAATGACTTTCGCTGTATGTTTGGGGTCGTTGTCATGCTGCAGAATAAATTTGGTGCCAATCAGATGCCTCCCTGATGGTATTGCATGATGGATAAGTATCTGCTTGTACTTCTCAGCATTGAGGAGACCATTAATTCTGACCAAATCCCCAACTCCATTTGCAGAAATGCAGCCCCAAACTTGCAAGGAACCTCCACCATGCTTCACTGTTGCCTGCAGACACTCATTCGTGTACCGCTCTCCAGCCCTTCGGCGAACAAACTGCCTTCTGCTACAGCCAAATATTTCAAATTTTCAAATCAGTCCAGAGCACCTGCTGCCATTTTTCTGCACCCCAGTTCCTGTGTTTTCGTGCATAGTTGAGTCGCTTGGCCTTGTTTCCACGTCGGAGGTATGGCTTTTTGGCCGCAAGTCTTCCATGAAGGCCACTTCTGACCAGACTTCTCCGGACAGTAGATGGGTGTACCAGGGTCCCACTGTTTTCTGCCAATTCTGAGCTGATGGCACTGCTGGACATCTTCCGATTGCGAAGGGAACTAAGCATGATGTGTCTTTCATCTGCTGCAGTAAGTTTCCTTGGCCGACCACTGCATCTACGGTCCTCAACGTTGCCCGTTTCTTTGTGCTTCTTCAAAAGAGCTTGGACAGCACATCTGGAAACCCCTGTCTGCCTTGAAATTTCTGCCTGGGAGAGACCTTGCTGATGCAGTATAACTACCTTGTGTCTTGTTGCTGTGCTCAGTCTTGCCATGGTGTATGACTTTTGACAGTAAACTGTCTTCAGCAACCTCACCTTGTTAGCTGAGTTTGGCTGTTCCTCACCCAGTTTTATTCCTCCTACACAGCTGTTTCTGTTTCAGTTAATGATTGTGTTTCAACCTACATATTGAATTGATGATCATTATAACCTGTTTGGTATAATTGTTTAATCATACACCTGACTATATGCCTACAAAATCCCTGACTTTGTGCAAGTGTACCTAGAAGAATTGATGCTGTTTTGAAGGCAAAGGGTGGTCACACCAAATATGGATTTGATTTAGATTTTTCTTCTGTTCACTCACTTTGCATTTAGTTATTTGATAAATATAATCTATTAACATGTCTATTTTTGAAAGCATTCTTACTTTACAGCATTTTTTCACACCTGCCTGAAACTTTTGCACAGTACTATATATATACATACTTACATACACACATCCATACATAATATCAACATATTATTTATTTAGCAGATGCCTTTATCCAAGGCGATTTACAGAGACTATGGTGTGTGAACTATGCATCAGCTGCAGTCACTTACAACAACGTCTCACCCGGAAGACAGAGCACAAGGAGGTTAAGTGACTTGCTCAGGGTTAACACGAGTCAGTGGCTGAGCCGGGATTTGAACTAGGGACCTCCTGGTTACAAGCCCTTTTCTTTAACCACTGGACCACACTGCCTCCTGTATAAAACTTGCATTAACACCCACAAAGACAAAAAAGATATTTTATTAAAGTAAGTTTTCAGTCTAGACTTAACTGTAATGGTCCCAGCTTCCCTGACAGACGCAGGCAGAGCATTCCACAATTTAGGAGAAAAAGCCCTACCTCCCATGGTGATTTTGTTGACCCTAAGAATAACCAGTAACCCCGCATCCTGTGATCTCAAGAGTGCGATGCGGAAAAAACTGGGTGCTAATCCATTCAGGGCTTTATACGTTAACAACAACATCTTAATCAATTCTATACTCCACAGCGTGCAACATAACCGGTTACAATCACACATTAAATACAGTATGTGAAATCTGTGCTTGCATGCATACAATGTTGTAGAGTGTTAGAAACCAGGAAGTCTCCATAGTAAAGCCAGCAGAGAGATGTTCCTTTCTGGCTTGTTTCATCTAGTTGAGCAGCCCTTTCCTATCATGTATTACACACATATTAAGAGGTAAGCTCTCGGCCGTACTAGTCCATATACTGTACTTTACACACAGAACATGAGTGCAACAAAGAACCCCACATTTCTTATATTAATATAATATACAGTGTAAAGGATTATTTACTTATGGCAAATTAATTCAGGAACTTATCAAAAAATTAGTGCAAACAATCTATTTTATCCTTTGTAATAAATTAAGACATGGAGAATTTAAACGAGAAAGGTTATATGTAGTTTTGCTCTCTGACAGCTACATTAAACAGATTTGGAAATTAACCTAAAAATGATATATACATATACAGCTACAGTGGTCTTTCTAAATATAACCACACACATGAACTTTCTCCTAAAAACCTGATTATACAAACCAAAATTGTATAAACACACGTACCTGGTCTCTCTCAGACTAAGGAATAAATAGTTCAAAACTGACATTAAACAGTCTAATTTTCTACGTACACAGTTCAGGGTTTGAATTTTCTCAGAAAACAGTATATTAAAGTCACACTTAATTTGATTGCATTACAATACATCATTGAAACATATTATGGCATAAAATATATTCTTCCTGTATTAGAATGGTTTCTGCTGTAATGTAGAGTACCCTATGGATCTCAAAAGCTTGTCTGCTTAGCGTTTTCTGACAGTCAGGCATGCATAAACTTGAAAGGTTTAAACTGTTTAGACACAGGCTACAAAATAACATCATCCCTGGTTGCACATTTAAAAAAGACAGGCATTTAAAGATACAGCCAGGTGATATCACCTTTTTCCTATTTAACCACTATGTCCTAGTGGTTTTGAAAAAGAGGAAGAGGGTTTTCAAGTTCAGGTTCTTCCTAGTTAATGGAGAAAACACCAGTGTTTCACATTATGTACCAGTGTTCCAAGGTTTCCATGTTGTATAGATCATGTGGTCAATGTACAACATGAGATACACCTGTGCTGTACAAAGATGCTGTGTCACAATATGGTACATAGTACAGCGAGTGCCCTATTCCTGAACCCACTGTAAACACAATATCCCACAGAAAAAATGCAAACCCCAAGAAACAAGTTAAAGACTCTAGACACTTAAAAGACTATGTAGAAATACATGTCTTCGGTGGTCCTACATTGCTTGCATGAGAACACTGTATAAAAAGTCGGTAGCAAGTAAAGTTACAGTTAAAAAAAAAAGTATTATTATTCTATCAGTTTTTCTTCAGTAGGGAAAATGTGTATTAAAAGCAGACAAGAAGACATCAGTACCGCAAGAAAGGGTCAGTAAAGCTGAACAGCGTCTTACACATTAAATGGGATAATCCACGAAATGCACAAATACACATTTTGAATAAAATCTCAAAAGCTTTAGTCTAGTATACAAATGTTTAAATGTCTAAGACACAGATTTTATGATAGTTTGAAGTTATGGATGGGTTTGTACATTGTAAATAATATCATTTCTATCTTTATAAACAAATACAAAATGAATTACAATATTTTAAAGCTTTTTGATACAACTAATTGAAATTATGAAATGGAGAAAAGATTGTGTCCACTAGATCATTGTTATGATGTTATTTTGAGGCTTGGTGTCATGTACAAAAAAAAAAAAAAGTTTTAAATATTTGGTGGTAGGCTGAGGCACAGGATCAAATGCCAAGGGTTGTTGTTTAGGTTATAATTGAGTTACAGTTGCAGAGCTACAGTTTCAGACCCCTGGCCTTGCCACTGTGCAGAAAACGTTTTTGATTTACACACTACACTGTGCCGTTCCAGTTCTGCAGCTACTGTAAGTTGTATTTCTCCGATAAGACTCCAGGTGGCATGGTTCTCCATGCTGCGCTCACACACTTGCTGCTTGTGCTCGCTCTCTCTCTCTCTCTTCTCTGCACAGACCCCTTTGGTTGACCCTGGTTGATTGCAGCTGCAATTCTGTTCCCATGGCAACCTCTACAGTCCACAGCCAGTCGATACCACTCCTCTGCGTTGCCATGCTAGGAACCTTCTGCTTACAGACATATGTTACAATACATATACCCTTGCCTTCAGAGCTCCCTTCTCACTCCTCTGTTGCAACACTGATTTAGTACTGCATCCACAACTTTTCTTGGCTTCTGAAATGCAGCGATAGTCACATCAAATTATTTGATAACTTCCACACTACTGTGATGTGCAAAAAATACTGTGTCATCCATACTGGAAGCCCAATGTTTAACATATTTCTGTTAGTAAATTACTGAATAGTTTGTCTTTTTTATCATTTTTTCATAGGTGCTGTAGAAATTAATCTAAACCAGTTGTACAGTGCAAAGGTGCATTACGGTACAGCTGAAACATTACTTTCCTCTAAATATTTTTGCCAACTTTTAGACTCCACATTTTTAACACAGACAAAATATAAATCACTTAATCTTGGTACAGTAGTCTACAGCTAAGAAAACACCCCTTGGGAAGCAAGCGAAGTTGACCACCAGACACAATAAGAAACACACTGTATTTATTACTTGTCATGATGTAAGTGCATCAACATAGGAAATGAACAGAATTAGAAAGAAAAAAGCAATAGGCAAGTGTATGTTAATAAACTATAATAATAAAGTAACAGACAAACCGACGTTAATAAACTGTCAAACTAAATTAACATAGCACCTCTACACACGTTAAAACATGCAGCAGCAGCTCTAGTTTAATTATGAATACCTGTACAGGAGCAATATTCAAGACATGTACTCAATTATTTAACAGAATGGTGAACTAGCCAGAACGGAAAAACACCAAATTGCTCAGCGACTTGTATCTGATTCTTTTTTCAGGATTTTGAACAAATTTCCAACTTTTTGTAGTAAGAGAAACAGCGCCATGTTGCGCAGTTTGTTTTTACATGCAATTCTGTAGCAATGAGCTGCACTCGTAGAACACAGAATACAAAACGAGGCAATGCGATAACGACGGTTCTGGAAAGATTGAATACACCAATTAGTGTACATCAAGACACTCTCGTGATGACAAGTCACATCTGAAAAGACTGAATAAACCATTTGATGATGAGTTATCAGGTTACAAAACAGTACTGTATCAGTTGTGAACGAATCGCTAGCAGTGCCAAAAAGGTGTTCTTTTAAGTGAAGTTCCTATATGTGGAGACTACTGTATTGTCACTTTGACCCCACCCTCATTCTCATAGCTAAAACATACAATAGTGGTACAGTATTGAAAGCAAGTGTTACAGAACACAACACATTTTTGCTGTGCAAAACCATGCACAACATTTGATTCAGGTTTTTGATAATGACATTAAACCACAATGCAAATTACAAGGCAGCTTCTATGCAACACTGAAAACCACACCGTAACTAAAGCCTCTTTTTGGAGGGTTTTGCTAAGTTATACTTTTATAACTGCTTATAAACTGTGGTATTTATTAGCGCACAATACAGTATAGTTTCTAACTGTTTTTTTTTTTTTTTACTGATACAAGACTTCATGTAAAACTACACTATTTATAAATCACACTGGAACCTACCAGCAGCCTGAGATTTCCATGCAGTTAAAATGACCAAAAATAAAAATGGAGGGTGGGACAGACAGACTTCTATTGATACCTTTGAACGACTGCAAAATAAATGCATGCTCTTAACCTTTTTCTTAATGTAGCCGTCCCAAGTATTTTACAGTATCTTGCTTCTTTTAATTGCAATTAATTATATTACAATTATATCCTGCATCCACTTAAAGTGCTTGGCAGCCTGCAAGAGAGTGCTAACGATTGGGAATGTTTGCAGCACCTTGGGCCCACCTTCTAATGCTGACCTTCCTTTGTTTACAGCACATTGCTGGGATACTCCCTTTGATTCAGCCTCACACACGTGACCCGCAGCCAGTTTGCCAGTTTCTGCTCTGCAGTGTTGCTGCTAAAAATAGCTCCAGCTTGCCTTGGCTCCACAGCTAGTTTACATAAGCTCTTAGGGGGGAGACCCTGTTGAGGGGGTAAGCGACATACAGCGGCAGGAGCACTCTCAACGCAAGCCAGTCCAGCACTGCTTTAGCTTAAATCTGCATCAGCCCAAAGACATATAAACTCTTGAATAACATATAATGATTGGCAATTATTTTAGCTACACAAATCAGAACAATAAGATAAAAAGTAATGTGTCAATTTCCCTCAAATAATACTACCTGGATGCAGTAATGATGATTCAAATTCTTTTTTTTTGTTGTTGTTAACAGTTTGCACAATAAAACAAAAATGTTACTACCACTACTGTAATTATTATTAGATACTTTAGAAAATATCAACACACATAAATACTGTAGACATCTATTTAAAAAAATAAATCTTTGAAGCACTCTAAAGCCGACAAATTGTATTAACTAGTGTTCTGTAGCACTAGTGACAGTGCCAAAGTTCTCTTGAGATATGTTATGTCATGTGGCTATTCCTTTGACTTGGTTCATGCAATTATGTTTTTTGATTGAATCTATCACAGAGATTAACAAATTAATCATGTGCAATAAATAAGGAGTCTGAAAAACAACCAAAAAAATGGAATGGTAACTAGTGATCCCTGCATCTGGCAATAAGTTAGTTGAGTCTAATGTACAAATACTGGATTTCAGGCCTGCTCCACTCTGGAAGCAGAGCAGACCTGAAGAATGCATTTTAAACCTGTAGCTTTTTTGTTTTTGGTGTTTTTCCTCCTTAGGAAATAGTTCAAGCAACACTTACTGAACTGTACCTTATTGCTGTGTATAAATTATTACTTTGTTTTTGTTTAAATTTATTTATATATACCATAATGTTATTTTACAGACAACATCTTTGTTGATCAGTTCACCTTTCTAAAATCAGGACCTTACTATATGCTGGCCAACTACCAAAGAATGAAACCTGGTCGACAGGACTTTTATTTTGCTAATATTTAGAGTTTGCGTCTTGTTGATTCTGGTATGTTCAATATTGTTATCTTGCTCAGGCAGGCCCCATGAGGTACTCTGCTGTGTGTATGTATTCAGTAAGGGGTTTCTCTGTAAGATCTTTTTTTTTTTATGTTCTCTAAATATAATAAGATATTTATTATACATTCAAACAGGATGCTATAACAATGCAAGTGTTAAACTGTAATACGTCACACCCACATCATCATCATCATATGGCCTTTACTTGGTGTTCTTCCAAAACCTTTACTTCACCTTTTTGTTTAGACAGTTGTTTTATTTTCAGATGCCTCCCTTTTTTTCTTTCCCACCACTAGAGCACTACTGTAGGTGCAGTGACACGTACCGTTCTCAGTAACCCCCCGGTGGAGGCCCTCTTCCTCTACAACTGTACTAAAGGAGTGGTAATAGCTAGTCTGTCCAATCTCTCTATGCATGAGTCTTTCTACTGGCTATCAACTGTCACCATGCACACATGAACTGCTAGGCTTAACCAATCCCTCACCTATACAAACTGAGGTTTGTGTTGACATTAAATCTTCTGCATAGTGCCTTATTATTTCTCCCTCTTCACTTGTGTTTTCCACAGCCTTAACTGTTTGAAATTACACAAAAAATACATTTTCAGCAAAGAGGTACACAGAACATACCAACCACATTATTTAACTACTACTATTGATAGATATGATTGTTTTAAAATAGACAGTAGTAGGGGCATTCAAAATTGCTTGTGAAATTTACACTGACAGGTAATATCACAGTGGAGTCATCTTGTCTAATTGGGCATAGCCAAACACAACAGAAAGTACAGTGTACAAACTGAGCATTTTTAGGGAGCACTGGAGTCAGTTTTCCAGCAACGTATTTTGTCTCTAAATCTTACAAGTCCAAGGCTGCATTGAAACCAAGTGGATAAGTGGTGAACAAGTTATAATGATTTGCCAAATTTCACTTAAAATTAGGAAATGTTTTCCTTTAAAATCCTTTTCAACATTTTTAACTTGCATGAAGCCAGGTGCACAGCAAACCTGATTGATACATTTATGGCCTAGTTGTGTTACAATGCTGAAAGCAGTCTGCAATAGGCAAATGTCACGAAATGGAAACTTTCACCGAAGACAGAAATCTGAAGTCATGCCCCTCTTTTCTTACAGTAAACCTTACTTGTCTGGCAAAATAGGTGCACCTCCAACTCAAGCACACAAATAAGAAGCTGCTCATTTTTTGAACACTTTAACCACCTGTTTGAGTGTCAGTTTCACAGGCCTTTTAAGAAAAGTGATGGAGGATTAAACTGTACATCCCTGTACTCTCGTTGGGTTGAACTGATGGGACAAAATGAATGTTTTTTAAATATGTTTTTGTCCTATTTTAAAACAGTAGTGGGCACTATACCTTTAAAGTTTTTAATCATATAATTTAACAACCTGAAAAAAAAAAATCCTTCCTAAAAAGTGCCCATTTGTTTCTGCATATGCCGATTAATATTTGCCAGCAGTTCTTTTTTCAAAGTTTAAAGTTGGGCACAATCTTTAACTGTTAAATATGAGGGTCTTGCATCTCACAGGTTGCATTAAAGTTAAGCTTACAGAACACAGCATCTTGGGCAGTTTGATAAAAAGGATGCAGATTGAAACTTTGAAACATATTAGTCCGGGCCGGGGAGGAGTGGAGTGCCCTCTAGAGAGAATGGATTTCCATTAATCTTCTGAGATCTAAACCCAGAGAATTTTTTACATGGAAAGTGAAGGGCGGTGCATAGTTCACACACCCTAGTCTCTGTAAGTCGCCTTGGATAAAGGCGTCTGCTAAATAAACAAATAATAATAATAATAATAATAATAATACAAATACAGAAAAAAATAACTACATTATTATTATTATTATTATTATTATTATTATTATTAATAAACTATGCCTGGGGGCTCCCGAGTGGCACATCCAGTAAAAGCACTTGCGTAGAGTGCAGGATGTGCCCTATAGTCTAGTCTATAGTTCGAGTCCAGGCTATTCCTTTGCCGACCGAGGACGGGAGCTCCCAGAGGGCGGCGCTCAATTGGCAGAGCGCTGCCCGGGGGGAGGGAGGGCTAGGTCGGCCAGGGTGTCCTCGGCTCACCGGGCACCAGTGACCCCTGTAGTCTGGCCGGGCGCCTGCGGGCTTGCCTGTAAGCTGCCCGAGAACTGCGTTGTCCTCTGATGCTGTTGCTCTTGGGTGGCTGCATGGTGAGTCCGCAGTGTGAAAAAAAGCGGTCGGCTGACGGCACACGCTTCGGAGGACAGCGTGTGTTCGTCTTCACCCTCCCGAGTCAGCGCAGGGGTGGTAGCGGTGAGCTGAGCATAATAAAATAATTGGCCATTCCAAATTGGGAGAAAATAATAATAAAAAATAATTGGCAACGACTACATTTATAATAAATAAATAAATAAATAAATAAATAAATAAATAAATAAACTATGCCTTTCCAGTGAATATTTAAATTAAAATATAGAATTGATAGTGGACTAGATTTTTATTTTATTTGTACTATTATTATGATGTTTGAGAATTAACTCCTGCAATGAATCCAAAACTGTAGTACTGTACAATCAAAATGTTTTATAAATGTTATACATACGAGTGAAAGTACAAAAAGTTTTTAATTCTGGCATTCATGGTATTCACACTGTGCATAGGGCTCTGTACCTTGACAAACAATTAATATGAGAATTTTCATCTACTGTACAGTATGCAAGAAAATATATCTTTTTGATCATTTACTTTAAAAAGCAGGTGTAACCATTGTTACCCAAAGTTTTGCAAACTTCATATTTACCCTGGGTGGCCATGGTGTTGAACACTGATAACACTATTATCCACCATCATGGTGTGAACACTGATAACACTACGCACGCTTATCCACTATCTGTGGCTAAACTATTTGGTAGTATGAATCGCCCCCCACCCACACTTGCTTTTCCCCGAACTGCCTTACTGACAAAAAGACATGAAATGCACTCCCTTGCACGACCCTGTGGAAAACAAAGAAAAAGAATCACCTGTTTTCCCCTGTTTTTCCATCAAAACAAAAAGCTGTGCCTTAAATAAGCAGTGATCAGCAGAGACCTTAAGCTACAGTTCCGTGAAAAAAAGTGTTTGCCCTGCCTGATTTTCTGCATTTTTGCATATTTTTGACACTGAATGTTATCAGATCTTCAACCAAAACCTAATATTAGATAAAAGGGACCCTGAGTGAAAAAATAACACAAAAATTTGATACATATTTCATTTATTTATTAAAGAAATGTATGCAACACGCAATGTCCCCATGTGAAAAAGTAATCGCCCCCTTAGACTCAATAACTGGTTACTCCACCTTTAGCAGCAATAACTGCAACCAAACGCTTCCTGTAGTTATTGATTAGTCTCTCACAGCGCCGTGGAGGAATTTTGGCCCACTCCTCCATGCAGAACTGCTTCAACTCAGTAACATTTGTGGGTTTTCGAGCATGAACTGCTCGTTTCAGGTTCTGCCACAACATCTCAATTGGGTTTAGGTTTGGACATTGACTAGGCCATTCCAAAACTTTAAATTTCTTGTTCTTCAACCATTCTGATGTAGACTTGCTTGTATGTTTCGGATCATTGTCTTGCTGCATGACCCAGCTGCGCTTCAGCTTCAGCTCACGGACGGATGGCCTGACATTCTCCTGTAGAATTCTCTGATACAGAGCAGAATTCATGGTTCCTTCAATGATGGCAAGGCGTCCAGGTCCTGATGCAGCAAAGCATCTCCAAACCATGACACTATCACCACCATGCTTGACCGTTGGTATGAGGTTCTTACTGTGGAATGCAGTGTTTGGTTTTTGCCAGACATAACGGGGCCCATGTCGGCCAAAAAGTTCCACTTTTGACTCATCTGTCCATAGAACATTGTTCCAGAACTCTTGAGGATCATCTAGGTGCTTTTTGGCAAACTTTATTTATTTATTTATTTTTAATTTAGTCGTTGCCAATCAGTTTTTTTAAATTATTTTCTCCCCAATTTGAAATGCCCAATTATTTTCAGGCTCAGCTCACCGCTACCACCCCTGCGCTGACTCGGGAGGGGCGAAGATGAACACACGCTGTCCTCCGAAGCGTGTGCCGTCAGCTGCCCGCTTCTTTACACTCTGCAAACTCACCGTGCAGCCGCCTCAGAGCTACAGCATCGGAGGACAACGCAGCTCTGGGCAGCTTACAGGCAAGCCCGCAGGCGCCCGGCCAGACTACAGGGGTCGCTGGTGCACGGTGAGCCGAGGACACCCTGGCCGACCTAACCCTCCCTCCCCCCCGGACGACGCTTGGCCAATTGAGCGCCGCCCCCTTGGAGCTCCTGTCCACGGTCGGCTGTGGAATAGCCTGGACTCGAACCGGCGACGTCCAGGCTATGGAGCGCATCTTGCACTCTAGCGAGTGCTTTTACTGGATGCGCCACTCAGGAGCCCCCTCTTTTTGGCAAACTTGAGACAAGCATTCATGTTCTTCTTAGTGAGCAATGGTTTCCACCTTGCTACTCTGCCATGAATACCATTTTTGCCCAGAGTCATGAACACTGACCTTAGCCAAGGCGAGAGAGGCCTGCAGGACCCTGGATGTTGTTCTAGGGTTCTTTGTGACTTCCTGGGCGATTTTACGCCTTGCTCTTGGAGAGATTTTGGCAGGACGGCCACTCCTGGGAAGATTCACTACTGTGCCAAACTTTCTCCATCTGGACAATATGGCTCCGACTGTGGTTCGGTGGAGGCCCAGAGCCTTAGAAATGGCTTTGTAACCCTTTCTAGACTGATAGGCATCAACAACTTTTTTCCGGAGGTCTTCAGGAATTTCTTTTGTTCGTGGCATGATGTGCCTCTAGAACCTGTGTGCTGACAACTTCACTCTGATGGTAAGGGCCAAAGTTAGTCAGATTTATATTGGGCAGGGCTTGCCCAAATCAGGCCTGGTTGTTAACCAAAGTACTCAAACAGCTGACCCTAATTATCCATTTAATTGGGTTGAGTTAACTAAGGGGGGGCAATAACTTTTTCACACCTGAAGATTGCATGTTTGATTACCTTGCACACCAAACAAATGAAAGAAGCACCAAACTTTGGTGTCATTTTTTCTCTCAGACTCCCTCTCTATACTACTACCAAATACAATGTGAAAAATGTGCAAAAATGCAGAAAATCAGACAGGGGGCAAATACTTTTTCATCGCACTGTATATCAGTTTTACACGAATGTACTAAAATAATGGGAACAAACATTACATGATAGCAAAGTTAACTGCAACTCACCTGCACTTAAAGTAATGTTTTGTGCCTCACATGATACTGTAGTTTACTAGGGAGTTTGTAACTCCACATATTTTCATTGCATTCTGAATACATAACTAATTCAATATCATTCACATTGCGGTTATAAACTCTGCCTATGAACATTTAACCCATGTAAAACTGGATGGAATTAAGGTATTATCACTAATACATAAAAATATGTAATCCAAAAGCATATTGACACTTTTTTCCAAACGACTGTTTATTTAAACTCAGAGTGATATCGTTCTACACTATGGACAAAAGCTTGGCATCACCTAGAACTTGAGACATAATTAAAAAAAACAAAAAAAACACACCATATGAACAATTTATTTAATGGAATCAAAGAAACTACAAAATGATATTGCAAAAAGTCTAACGGAAGCCAGAATAGTAGTACAGTATTTCATGTTAATTTTCAAAATGTCATATCTTTTTTTTGTCAATTTTTCACCAAGTATATGGAAAACTACAAATCGGTATGTAATTCAATATGTTAGCGGAACATTATTCGGCAGGTTAATTCTATAAGGTGATGCAAAACTTTTGGTCTTAGCTGTAGATATTCTGCTTATAGCAACTTGCAGTACTTTGGCTTTACTTGTGCAAGTCTTCCTGTACTAACCAGTCTCATTCACCAATGCTTGGTAGTGTAAATATGGATGTTGCAATGATTGTGATTGGCCTAGCATGTGTCTGTGCGTTAACCTGGAAACAGTGAGCAAAATCATTGAAACTCAAGATAGCATTTCTTATTTTTCTTTTTTTTCTTCATACAAGACAACATGATGTCTATTTCTGCCTTAGCAGAAGATTTCTGTCCATGTTTGGGTATTCTTCCGGGACAGACAAACAGTATCTGTTTCTGAAGTTACTCAGAAGCAAGGGTAAGACCTTTTCATGATGGACATGGACAATACAGAGACCAATAGAAACTTGCTAGCAAATGACTAGTTTTTACATCCATTTCCTCCAACTCCTCGAGACTGTAGACCAGTAGTTCCCAACGACCGGGCTGCGGACCGCTGCCGGTCCCCAGAGGAGTTGCTGCCGGTCCGCGGCTCAGGCTTTACTATTGCAGACAAGCCTTGATAGAATGTTAAGAGACAAGACAAACAGAGCTCTCATGTAATATAAAGCCATGGTGTACAATACTTTAATGCTAATCATAAGTGTATTGAAGTGTTCATGGGAAAATAATACAAATTATCCCTAAGTATGCGCTGTTGTGGGCACGTGTTCTGTCACGTCACTGAGTCAGAAATGGAAACTAAAAAAAAATATTGTTCCTGTATTACTAATGTACAGTAACACCGACACGATGTCTAAACAAGTTTCTATGGATTGTTTTTTTGTAAAAAATGCTTCTGAAAAACAGGGTCATGAAATTCCAGATGACAAAAGGACCAAGATAATCATGAAACTGAAGAAATGCATAGTGGAAAGAAACAAATAAAATCCAGCTTCAAATCGTAAGTATGATTCATCGTATATTAAATACGGATTCATCCCGTCTGGCGATTCAGAAGCGCCAAAGCCCCTGTGCGTTGTATGTGCAGAAATTCTTAGCAATGAGGCGATGAAACCTTCAAAACTTCTTAGGCACCTAGAGAAAAAACATCCAGCTCTAAAAGGAAAATCTGCTGATTTTTCTGAAAGAAAAAGAAGCAAGTTTGAATTCCAAAGACATTTAATTTGCACCAGTGCACGCCAAAACGTGTCTGCATTGAAAGCGTCATATTTGGTGTCTTACCGAATTTCAAAGGCTAAAAAACATTTTGCGATTGGTGAAGAGCTTATTCTCCCTGCCACTAAGGAAATCTGCCGTGAGATGTTGGGAGAAGCAGCAGCTAATAAAGTTGGCCAAGTTCCCCTCTCTGATAACACGGTTGCCAGAAGGATTGACGACAATGCTGAAGACATCGAAGAGCAGCTATTAGAAAGAATAAAAGGATTTCTGTGGTTTGCTCTTCAGGTTGATGAATCAACAGATGTCGTAAACATGGCAATGGTTTTAGTCTATGTACGTTACGTGTATGAGGAGGAGCTGCATGAAGATGTATTGTGTGTGCTTTCGCTGCCTAAAAACACTACAGGAGCCGAAATATTCAGAGTTTTGGACGAGTATGTTACGAGCAAGCTCGACAAAGTTTTGTGTGGGGGTCTGTACCAACGGAGCGGCTGCCATGACTGGAAGACTCTCTGGCCTCACAACGAGAATTAAAGCAGTAGCAACAGAATGCGAATCTACTCATTGTATTATCCACCGCGAAATGCTGGCAAGTAGAAAATTATCGCCTGAGCTTAACGATACTTTGAGTGTTGTGGTGCGTGTTGTCAATCACATAAAAGTCAATGCACTGAATTCTCGTCTGTTTGAATCGCTGTGTGATGAAATCGGTGCCAATCACAGGCAGCTTCTCCTGCATACAGAAGTTCGCTGGTTATCGAGCGGTAAATTTCTAACCAGAGTATTTGAGTTAAGAGAAGAGCTGAAAAGATTCCTCTCAGAAAAAAGCTCACCTATGTCCGTCCATTTCAGTGACCAGAAGTGGCTAGCTAAACTTGCTTATCTGAGCGACATTTTTTCTCTTTAGAATGAACTCAACCTGTCATTGCAAGGGAGAATTGCATCTGTTTTCAAACTGGCAGACAAGATTGCAGCTTAAAGTAAAGCTTGAAACTTGGAAGAACCGTGTGGATAGAGGAATCTTTGACATGTTTCCTACTCTTGTCGAATTATCGGGAGACACAGTGCAGGAACTTTCTCAGTTGATACACGAACACCTGAAGTCGCTATCCGAAATATTTGAGCAATACTTCCCATGTGCAGAAGACCCAAGAAAGAATGGATTTGTGATCCATTTTTAAACATAAAATAAGATGTCTGTGTTATAAAGTGCCAGCACAGCTTTTTTTCAGTTCAGATACTGTATCAAAAGGGAGAGACAGAAACGGAACTTAGACTGAAGTTGTTTACAGTTTGAACAACACCAGTACTGTATTTACTGTAGAAATACTGCATGAATCACTAGTATAGGGAATTGGGGGACATGCTGTAGCAGCGTTACATCCGAGGTGTATTATAATTGAGAGCCTTATAGCGAGAGAGCACTGTAGTAATAAAGCAGATGAACGAAGTTCTTAAATTTTATGTTGGTATTTAATTTTTTTTATTTTTTATAAATAGGACCGTCCTTATTTAAAATTAGAAAGCTTAAACTGATAAAGCAGAGAAACCAAGGCAGGCGATTTTGTTTTGCACTTCTTGTACCCTTGTTGTACAGTACACAAAGTGGATTAGTTTGTGGATGAGAAAACAAGTTTAAAAATTGGATCATTTGCTAGAACTGAAGATAAGCCTTGACCTCGGTGTGCCATTTTGTTTCTGGCCAATGACAGCTTCAGACTTACAAATGCTGGAGACAAGAGATCCTGGACTGATGTGAAGGATAAGTCACTTGACTTTTCAAAAGAAAACTTGATGCACTGAAAACATGGTGCTACTGTATAACTATACGCATGCAATCCATACTATCTGCCAAGGGCCTCAAAGCATGCTGTGTCGAACCACGTTGCAAACACTTCATTCACATCCATCATGATGAACAACGTACCTGCCTTCTGAACAAACGCATCCTTCTCATTGTAATGTGTGTGTGTGTGTGTGTGCTGTGGCGGTGATGGCGCCAGCTAAGGTATTTTTGCTAAAGTAGAGGTAGATTCATGCTTTAGGCAGAAAATAATCTATTTGTTAGTTTTCTAAAATCCGCCCTTCCCATCATTTTTTGCACTCTGGACTGAGTCTTGTTTCATATTTGGATTTAAATGAAGAAACAACATTTACATGACATCTGCAAACTTCATACCCTACCTGCTATACATGTCCTATTCCTCAATAATGTGCATATGAAGCAATGGTGAGCCAAAGGCAACATCCAAAATGAGTGTATTTATGGAAATTATTTTTTGGTTTTAAATAATTCTCATTGATAAACATGCACATGTGTTTAACAAAGCAATTCATGGCCTTTCTTAAAACAAAACCAACAAAACCATGTTTTGAATGCAGGTATTTATTTCAGGGAGATTGAGGAGGGTGTATTTTACATACATTGTTATTTATACTCAATGAAGGATCAGCAGCTATTATATATATATATTTGGGCTTTTTCCTGTTTAAGGCTACAATGTTTAATTTTTTTGTAAACGTGTAAATTGCCTGCAGTAACCTAAACAGCACGGTTTAAACAATGGATGGGGGTATATCAAATTAATAATAAAAAACTAAAAAAACAGCAACATTTAGCTTTCAGTTATATAGTAATTGATTCCACTTAAATGCCATACACCTTTTGGCAGCCACAATAGCCAGGCTAAAAGTTCATTCTTAGGTTTGAAAGATTGAACTCTGTATAATGCCCCAGGACAGCAGTTAATGGGGTTAAATGTAGATGTCTTTGTAGTACATTACTCATCGCTCTCTCTATAGCTTGCCACCAGGGTTGAAGTTACGAGCATTCTTATATCATGTGTAGAAAGCTGCCTTCCTGAATCTTGTATCTGAAGTGACAAATATTTTTATTATTATTATTATTATTATTATTATTATTATTATTATTTTTTAACAAATGCAGCTTTTTTTGGTGTTAAGTAGGTTCTGTGTATGAATTTGTATTGTGTAAGTTTATATCCCGTGTTGATCTAAAGGTTTTGGGATCTCTTGCATATTTCTTGCCATTGCTCACTGGGAAGGCAGATCCCCAGTCGTCCCCCCCCCCCCCCCCACTTCTCTCTTATGTGGTTTGTATTTGAGGTGGTGAGTTTCAAAAGTTGGTTGTATAGTTCTGAAATTAGTTTAGCAGGGTTGGGTTTGAGTATAGAATATTTAAGTTTGTCTAAAGCTCTCTTGTAATGATTGGATATAATGACGTAGCTGTAAAGATCAAAAGAAGTGTGGTTGGGATTTGATAATCATTTCTCAGTTCTTCAAACGACATAAAAATTTTACCTGTACAAATCACCTATTTGGTATAGTCCATTATGTTCCCATAGTTTAAAAGGCAGGTCTTATAGGGCTTGGGGTCAATTAGAATTCTGTGTAATTGTCAGGGGGGGCATTTTTAGATTTTCCTTTAAAAAGTTGTCTCCTCCTATATTTTGAGACTGAAGTAAAATTGGATTGTCTGTATATGTTTTTATTATTTTGGAGTTAAACAGTACGGAGTGTATGAGAGATCAGGTAATCGAAGAATGCCCTTTTCAATACAGTATGTGTCCATGTAGAGGGATTCACCCCCACCAAGCCAGTAATACAGACATCTAAGTTGTGCTGCCCAGAAGTATAGCTGTAGGTCAGGGAGCCTCAATCCTCCTTCCTCGTATGGCAGGATTAGGCTAGTTCTAGGCTAGTCTTATTGTTCCACAAAAAGTTTCCAATTTTAGTATTGTAATTTTTTAAAATAAAGTTTAGGGGATTGGCATAGGAATAGACAAATAAATTAAATACATAATTCCAGGTAGTATGTTAATTTTTACCACATTGAGTCTACCTATCAATGAGAGAAGTAGGGTTGACCATCTCACTGTGTCTTTACAAATTGTGTCCATTAGTGGAATACAGTTTAGCTTGTAGAGGTGGTTAAGGTGTCTGTCTATACACATGCCAAGATATTTAATTTCTTTAGGTTTGATTTTGAATGGGAAGAGCAATTCCAGTTGGAAATAATATGTGTCTGTTAGGGGAAGGATCTCACTCTTTGACCAGTTTATTTTATATCCTGAAACAGTACTAAAATCCTCAGTAATTTCAACAATAGCTTTTAATGAACTCTCTAGTCTTGTCAGAAACAATAAAATATCATCAGCGTATAAAACTTGGGGCTCAATTACTAATGCAAATAGTAAAGGAGATAGTGGGCATCCCTGCCTGGTGTTCCGGAAAACAGGGAATGGGTTTGATAATTCCATTTTCGCAGACTCTGGCCAGGGGATTGTTATACAGGCTACAAACCCAATTTATAAAGTCAGAACCAAATAAAGTGTTCCAATACTTTAAACATGTAGTCCCACTCGACGCGGTCGCAAACCTTCTCCGCGTTGAGTGAGATTGCGACAGCTGGACTGTGAGCGCCCAGCATGTAGAGGGGTCCTTATCCGGCTTACATATTACAGAAATGAATGCTTCTTGAAGCGTTGGGGGTAACATACCATTATCTGGAACATATTCATATAATTCAAATAGGGGGTCACTTAGCTCTTCATAGAATGTTTTTAAAAATTCCATCTAAGCCTCCTGCTTTACCGGATTGTTACGTCATAGGTCGGCTAACATTTCCCCCTTGTTCTATGTCGTCCCAATATCTCTCTGTTTTCAAATGATAGCACAGACAACTTCAAAGAGTTAAGAAAAGTATACATATTATCATTTATATCTCCTCATGTATAAGTTGTTATAAAAATCTTTGAAGCATAAATTGATTTATTTTTGGGTTACTGGTCAATGATAAATCTTTTTATATTTTTTATATGTTTAATATGGGAGTTTGTAGTTTGTTTTTTTTAGTTGCCAAGATAAAAGTTTGTGCGCCTTATCTCCCAGCTCATAGTATTTTTGCCTGGTTCTAAGCAATGCTTTTTCCATTTTGTAAAGTATTAGTAATATTATATTGATTTATTTTTCTAGTAAGTATTTTTTAGAGACCCATAGCTCTCGTCAGTGTGTTCGACTTCAAGTTTTTTAATTTCGAATTCCAGTTGGTCAAGTTTCTTTCTGCTCGTCCGGAGTAGGAAACTATCTATCCTTTTGAATACGCCTTCAAAGATTCCCACAGAACAAGAGCGGAGAAGACTGTAGGTGAGTTTATATTTATAAAAAATTGTATTTGAGAAGAAATGAATTCTCTAAATTCAGGGTTCTGTATGCCTCGTTTCCACTGACAGATGTTAAATTACATAATTATGCACTTCCATCCATATGGTACCTGCAGGACAGCAGCATCATCTTCTAGTAAAAAAAAAAAAGTAAAAGTAAAATCTTACTGTTTGATGAAAATATGTATAAAGTGACATGACTATACAGCCAAAACCTCCCATGTACATTATTAATAAATATTGTTATGTCACGTTCCCGTATGCATTCCTGTGAAGTCTCTCGATTTCGTCAGGACACTCCTGTCTCTGGATTATTTAGATCACCAATCTGAACATAAACTTCAACTTTATTTATTTATTATTTTTCCCATCCGACCTGCGAAAATGTCTTGGGCTACTTTATGATGTTGATGTAGGCTATATCAGATTCTAATAGGCTACAAGTTAAGAAGAAAGTTATTTACTGTATATGTAAGAATTATTATATTGATTTGTTCGGAGAAAGTTGTGCAGTAAGTCCGAAAAAGGAGACCTGATGTTCTGCTCAGTTAAATACCTGTGCGGTCCCTCACCTTTATTGAGGGTGGCGCAGTCGAAACATACAATTGATAATTTAACCTCTTGTTTGATTAATAACTAAATTCCAGTAACGCGTTACAGCAGGGATGCAACAATCAAGCGATATTTTTCAAAATAAATTCACTGTCTGAATAAGGATGCTTGGCACAAGCTTTCCACTAAAAGCAGGCGTGAAAATACTGCCAAGAATCAAATTCAAATTAAAAAACCTGAAAATCTGACACAAAAAAATACTGTCATGTGCTACTCTACCATCAACAGACTACAAGAAACCACGGAAGAGAGAGAAGTAAGTGCAAATCTAAACAAGCTTGCTTTCTTTTATTTATTTTTTTAAAAAACATTGTAAAGGCAATACAAATGAAGCACAAGACCATCTGTTTGATTTAAGATGCTAAAACATCCGAACCAGTAATAGCTTTCACTTCTGTCCTCCATCTACTGCATTTGTTTACACCAGTGAATGTCCTGGTGTGACGTCACGCACGCGCTCTTCCGGGTAGAGGTCTCGAAGGCTTTTGAAAACGGTCTAACCACAAATTTGCCTTTTTTTCCACTTTTTTTTAACTTGCAAAACACCAGATTTTTGTCTCCAGTTTATTATAGAAAGGCTTGGGAAGCTGAGAGGGGCTGCTGTATGTTTTAAAATGAGAAACAAGGAAGTCCTAACAAGCTATACTTGTTGAGAGACAATTTATTTAACTAGAGTTTCAGGGATTGATTTCTGAAATTCCTGGCACCTATTATACTCTACATCAATGGCAAGTTCTCAAATTCTGAATTGAGTGCAAAAAACCTTGATTAACTTCCATACATACTTCATTACTATGATAGTAGTGCTAGTAACATCTCCATGTCACATAAAAGTAATTGGTCACCTGGAATAAAAGGTGCTGTTAACGTTAGGAGGGGGGGGTAACCATCAACCACATTTTGACCTCTCTATAACTTTGGCCCCTTGACCTGATCAGTCTAAAAATATAAATTTGAGCTTGTTTGCCTGAAACAACCCTTTGAACCAAGTTTGGTTTAAATCGGAGATGGTAGGGTTTAAAATCCAACTTTTTTGGGGGTGATTTGTCATGGAATGCCCCTTCACAACATGTCATGTCATGGAATGCCCCTTCACAACATGTCAACACGTATGGTTGGGTGCTGAGACAACTGCCTGCTGCTGAAAAAAGGATCGAAGTTGACAGCCTCCTGTACTGCAGCAATACACCTCTCAGAAAACCCTCGTCATCTGCTAAGCAATGCCACACAATGTGTATCAACAACACAAAAACTGAAAATGTGAAATATTCTGTGTATGAATTTGATCTCTTTTTTACCAACCTTACTGCTCATCTTAAACTAAAGTGCAAAACTGGTAAAATACCACTGCTACACAAGGCTGTGCTTACAGAATCCAGCAATATGAGTGTTACATGGAACCTATTTTACATGGTGAATTATGTGGTGCTTTACTAGAACAGTACCCTCTTTGTAATCACATGAAGCTATATTTAGTATTTTTTTTTCTTAAATCAGAAAACAGTATATATATATATATATATATATATATATATATATATATATATATATATATATATATATATATATATATATATATATTAATGCAGTCATCAAAGCCTGCTCAAAGGGAGGACTGTATGCCACTGACCTGTCCCTACATAGCATGCTAATGAAGTTTTCATTCATGACTCCCCCCACCGTTCTCTGAGAAACCATTGTTTGGCTCAAAGTAAAAATACAAAAATAAAACAAACATAACACACCCCAGTTTATGAAGAATGGATCAAAATGAGAAATTAGCGAAAGATAATTGGAGTGTTAAGAGAATGCATCTGTCTATGAATACTATTCTGGCAACAGCACTGTAATTCCATGCAGGACCCCCAAATAACTTACTGTTGCTTTACTTTACGAAGGGACAAAAACGTTTTATTGTTTTTATTTTTTTTAATTTTTAGGTAACAATTGTAATATCATACACAGTACAGTACATGGCTAATGTAATGTTTATGAGTCATCCTCTGTTATCAGCAGGCACACAAATTCTATCAACAGCTCTGTTCCTGTTTCCAAAATGTTTGTGTTCTGCACATTGTGATATCTGTTTTTTTCTATAAACCAATGCAAACCAAAAAAATAAAAAATTAAAATGGAGGAGATGGTTCTCTACAGGGTCATGCATTACCTAAACTAGAGGCTCTTGGTTTGACAGAGTCCCGTCCCCCCGTTCTCAACACACTGCAACTCCACAGCTAAAAATAGACCACCCAATTCCTCAGTTGGAGCCTTTTCATTTCTCGCGCTCCACAACACAGAGAATCGGGCAATGGCTATCTCAGTATAGTACCGTGGTCTCCTGATGACCAGAAACATACAATCCTCTATTCACACTTACAATACTAGCACAAAACACACGGACACACTTGCTGCTTTATAACAAATAAAAAAAGGGGGGGGGGGGGGGGGGGGGGAGGGTGTCAAAATCAACCTTGCAAGCAATTCAGTGACTAACAAAAGTTTTCCAAAAAGCTGTGGCTGTCTGACTGCTATCAAAAAAGTCATTAACATAGGTTAGAATAACAGTGTAAGAACTTTACCGTATTGTTAGTCACAACATTTAATGCTTTATTTGTATTTATTTTTGGACACAAAGATGAAAACAAAATGCACATCAGGAGCCACGTTGCAACACTAAGTGTGTCTTAATCCAAACTGAACCTCAACAGTATTTACTGCAGAGTGTTTTTTCCCTTCCATCTCCTGCCAGACAAATTGGCAGTGCTCTACATTGTTCGCACACTTAGCACAAATATTTATTACTGAAAATGTATATGTTTTTTTTTTTTTAACATACAACACAATATAATAACAAAAATAATGTTGCTTAAATTAAGGACACAACCTTTAATAGGTTTGTGTGTTGGTACCATGCAACTTTTGTAACAAAATGTCTGTTTTAGGCGAGACCAGAATTCACCACAACATTCGGATAACCAAAATGAACAAAATGCAAAGGAAGATCCTTTCTAAGCATCACAATTAGATGAAATTCTCAAGATACAGCCAAGAATGTGAGGTTCCCCAAGTACAGCAGGTCCATACGGGTGCCACATTTCCTAAGCACTTTGTGGCAACAAACAGACCAACTGGACTACAGTAATATTGTGTGCATGTGCAAATGCCTACTTAAAATGGTAGAATACTTTACAGTCATGCCAAGAATAATTTTGCTTGAGCCATTATATATATATATATATATATATATATATATATATATATATATATATATATATATATATATATATATATATTGATCTCCAGGGTTCTTTTCTCTGTCTTTTAGAATAGTATGGGGTCATTCCACGCCAGCTCAACCAGAAAAGGGACATTTCGTTGCCCGTCTCAGATTTTCCTAGAAAAATTCACCTGGGGGTTTGACATGTTGAGTTCAGAAATGATAGCCGTTATTTTGTCCCCTTCAACCTGTGACCTTACAAAGGTCAACCTAAAGTGAGAAAGGGACCTTGACCAGAAAAATCACCCTGGGTGCAATTTGGATGCTACCATCATGCGTAGGGCTTCTGATTTACGGTTTTAACCGATAAAATCAGATAAAACACCCCTGATACAAAAAAAATGAAAATCGGTGGATAGCCATAAAAAACCCCAGAAAGCACTGGAAAAAACTGTGGAAATGGTTAATCAATTCACGTTGACTTTACCCTATTCCCATTAAACAATAAAACCTACTACAATAATAATAATAAATACATTTCCCAGTGCTGCTGGGCAAATGTCCCGCCTTCCTGACTTGCATCTATCATTGATTTGTTCTCAATACTTTAAACCCGCCCCAACTACTGAAGGACAGCACATTCCTACATTTCTATTGGAGACTCTGCTTGCAAGATTTAAAACGAGATTACAATCAGGATGGAGGCTTGTTAGCAGGATTTCAAGCTGTATTACAGTTAAGATACGGACGATTTAAAACAGAATTGTGGCGAAATGTACAAAATTGCCTACACACAAAAACCCCAGAAGAATGTGCCCGTGACCATAGGGATTTCGTTGTGGAAGACAGCAATGGAAAGAAGGTACAACTTAATTGTGTAAGTACTGTCGAGTTACTATACATATTTTGACAGGAAAAAAAACAAAAAACGAAAGCCCCCCAAAAAAAAACGATTTACATAAAACTCGAAAATAGCTAAAAATAAGCACTGAAAAATACAATTTATAAAACCTGAAAAACAAAAACCCTATCACTAAAGTTTGAATAAAACTCGTCAGTTACCCCTCACCTGGCAATTTACTAGAAGTCAGTAGGGTGCTCCTAGTATTTTTTCTCAAAAGCCCTATTCAATACGAGTAGAACGAAGTGCTACTAATGACGGTAGCATCTAAATTGCACCCAGGGTGATTTTTCTGGTCAAGGTCCCTTTCTCACTTTAGGTTGACCTTTGCAAGGTCACAGGTCAAAGGGGAAAGTTAAAAAAAAATAACAGCTGTCATTTCTGAAATCAGCGTGTCTGAAAACCCACAGTTGAATTTTTCTAGGAAAATCTGAGACAGACCCTATGTTTTATGCACTGTGCTATTTAGGAGCTGTTACTTTAAGAATGTATGTGAGTCTCAGGCAGAGGTCAAACTACAGGTTATGCTGTTTCTGGAAAGAGAGAGAGAGTATCCGGTCTAAGCAATGAACTGCTGTGCAGCTGAGTTAAGTCCCCAGAGGTAGCCATTCTATATACTAGTGATGTAGGCTGTGTGCACTTTTCTGACTGTCGAGGGTTGTGTCAATGAATAGGGTGCACATACAGGGCTGTTCTCTGTCCCCTCCAATATTTCCTTTCTCAAAGTAGTGTGCACTTTCATGAAACAACTCAGACATCTGTTAGACAGTGTTCTGTAAAATACGGCAGCATTTTACAGAAATAATGTGCAACTACGTGCTAATCGTCTTCAAGAAAACTGATGCCACAAAGTAAATGCAGGGATAGAAATAAGGCTCCCATTGCATTGCAGTTTGATCCATTCTTGGCTTTACTATGAGTTTAATAAGACAAGCCTTAGCTTCTTACGTATACACTGTGGCTAATCTGTAGTAAAATATGGAATGGGTGAAACTGCTATGCAATAGGAGTCTTATTTCCATCCCTGAAATGGTTGATCATCATTTTCAATACATAATATACTAGTAGTATTTTTTATTTTACTTTTCAGTTTTTTTTTTTTTCAAATACTACATGAACAATGTACCAAGGTATTATAAATTACAATAAACAAATCAAGACCCTCACAAAACAGTACACTTTCATTAAAACATTTATTCAAATATGTAATTAAAAAAATAAATAAGATTAATAAAAAAAAACATGGGGGGGAGGGGGGGGGCGGGAATTGCTTAACCCAGACTGTATAGCTGAGTTTAAAGTACAATCAATCTAATGTTTAACCTTCTTAAAGCATTATGCATATTGATTGGTTGTTGTATCAGTCAATCTGGACTCGGGTTCAACATTCCCTGCGATTTAACCCTAGGTTTGTCAGGACCCATTTTCTATGCATTTAGACTTTCCTAGGATTTTTACACTACCATTGGATCAAACAAACTTTCCTGTCTGGAATACACAAAATCTTTTTTTTTTTTTTTTTTTTTAATTTGGCAAAGCAACCTGTTCTCCCAATGTGAGTTACGGTCTAAGACTAAGACTTTTTTTTTCTTTCCAGTATAAGATAGTCTGATGACATAAATCACCTGCATCACAAATTCCTTTAGCCCAGCACACACGTCATTGCAAGGATACATTCACTAAGCACATGACTCTTCCTCTATTTAATCTGTTTTTTATTTTAAAAATAAAAACTGGTGAAACTATACAAAGCACTCTAAGTATTAACCAAGACTGCAAACATGTATGCAAACAAAAGTTTATTCACCCTTACACTCACTTAACTTTAAATCGTATACAGCATTAACAAACTTGTGTAAAACGAAAGGTAATGAAAATAAATCTACGTAAGGACTGCACATACACTGCACAAAAGTAAAAATGCCAATCAGATTATAAACCCAGTATTTTTATTATTATTTTTTTTTTTTGTGAGTGCACTGATGATATGAGCAGTACTATTGGCTAGCACTTGATTTTATTTTATCAAATGCAAAATTGGCAACAATACAGTAACATGAACATTTTGAATAGCTTTCTAACTAGTAAAAAGCAACAAACACAAATTTCAGTAGGAGACTTACAGTTCAGTAGTTACTGATATGTGCATTCCCACCGTTTGTTTTTAACCGGCGCATGTCGCGGGATGGACAAATGAGACTAACAAGCAGTACAGTGCTAGTGTGAGAAAGTAAACAGAATCGCACACACACTTAAAAGTTCATCAGTTTCCTTTGATTGTTTTCTTTAAATCTCAATATATCAATTTGTTTGGCAGATTCTAAAACTGCATGGCAGTTATATGCAGTGTTTTATAGGGCTGCAACGAAGGGTACATTTTGACCTTCGAAGGTTCGGAACACATTACCGAAGGAAGGTTCGAACCTTCGATGGTACTCATTTGCATAATGTACTGGTGACGTCACCATAGCTATTTGTTTCTATTTGAACGAAAATCCTATTATTTTACAGGTAAGCCATATAAATGAAATAAAACAATTCATATGTACAGTACTGTGCAAAAGTTTTAGGCAGGTGTGAAAAAATGCTGTAAAGTAAGAATGCTTTCAAAAATAGACATGTTAATAGTTTATATTTATCAATTAACAAAATGCAAAGTGACTGAACAGAAGAAAAATCTACATCAAGTCAATATTTGGTGTGACCACCCTTTGCCTTCAAAACAGCATCAATTCTTCTAGGTACACTTGCACACAGTTTTTGAAGGAACTCAGCAGGTAGGTTGGCCCAAACATCTTGGAGAACTAACCACAGTTCTTCTGTGGATTTAGGCAGCCTCAGTTGCTTCTCTCTCTTCATGTAATCCCAGACAGACTCGATGATGTTGAGATCAGGGCTCTGTGGGGGCCATACCATCACTTCCAGGACTCCTTGTTCTTCTTTACGCTGAAGATAGTTCTTAATGACTTTCGCTGTATGTTTGGGGTCGTTGTCATGCTGCAGAATAAATTTGGGGCCAATCAGATGCCTCCCTGATGGTATTGCATGATGGATAAGTATCTGCCTGTACTTCTCAGCATTGAGGAGACCATTAATTCTGACCAAGTCCCCAACTCCATTTGCAGAAATGCAGCCCCAAACTTGCAAGGAACCTCCACCATGCTTCACTGTTGCCTGCAGACACTCATTCGTGTACCGTTCTCCAGCCCTCCGGCAAACAAACTGCCTTCTGCTACAGCCAAATATTTCAAATTTTGACTCATCAGTCCAGAGCACCTGCTGCCATTTTTCTGCACCCCAGTTCCTGTGTTTTCGTGCATAGTTGAGTCGCTTGGCCTTGTTTCCACGTCGGAGGTATGGCTTTTTGGCCGCAAGTCTTCCATGAAGGCCACTTCTGACCAGGCTTCTCTGGACAGTAGATGGGTGTACCAGGGTCCCACTGTTTTCTACCAATTCTGAGCTGATGGCACTGCTGGACATCTTCCGATTGCAAAGGGAAGTAAGCATGATGTGTCTTTCATCTGCTGCAGTAAGTTTCCTTGGCCAACCACTGCTTCTACGGTCCTCAACGTTGCCCGTTTCTTTGTGCTTCTTCAAAAGAGCTTGGACAGCACATCTGGAAACCCCTGTCTGCCTTGAAATTTCTGCCTGGGAGAGACCTTGCTGATGCAGTATAACTACCTTGTGTCTTGTTGCTGTGCTCAGTCTTGCCATGGTGTATGACTTTTGACAGTAAACTGTGTTCAGCAACCTCACCTTGTTAGCTGAGTTTGGCTGTTCCTCACCCAGTTTTATTCCTCCTACACAGCTGTTTCTGTTTCAGTTAATGATTGTGTTTCAACCTACATATTGAATTGATGATCATTAGCACCTGTTTGGTATAATTGTTTAATCATACACCTGACTATATGCCTACAAAATCCCTGACTTTGTGCAAGTGTACCTAGAAGAATTGATGCTGTTTTGAAGGCAAAGGGTGGTCACACCAAATATGGATTTGATTTAGATTTTTCTTCTGTTCACTCACTTTGAATTTCGTTAATTGATAAATATAATCTATTAACATGTCTATTTTTGAAAGCATTCTTACTTTACAGCATTTTTTCACACCTGCCTAAATCTTTTGCACAGTACTGTAGTTTAAAACACATTATATAGAACAGTAATCATGTTTTTATAATTTAAATAAAAATACACATGGTTTACTTAGACGTAATTGTTGCTGCTTGTGAGTAAAGGTCCTTTCACACTGAGCGCGTCGCATCAAGGCATCAAAGTCTTACTTAAATTATTTTTTTAGAAAACAATACATCCTATGGAGGCATTCACACTGGATGCGTCACGTAAAACCGACCGCGTCAAAAACAGACCTTGTCCTATTTTTTCTGTTTGCGTCGGGTGTAAATTTGTCTATCTACCAATCACACTCCAGCTCTCACCCCCTTGTCGGCATGACAACAAACATCAACAGCTAGCCCCTACTGTATTTCATTAACACAGAGATCGGCCTAATGAAAATTAGTGATTTAAAACAGTAGATATTGCCGAAATACATAAATGTCCAGTCATCAAAATGTTTACTAGTGTACTTATTTGTGGAGAACGGCATGAGTATAGAGCCCTGTGTTTAAGTTTAAACTGTATCTTTAAACTTTAAACTGAATAGCTGTATAAAAGTAGTTTTTTAACATTAAGATCTTCAACCGTAGCCTACATATTAAAATTATGCAACACATTAATGGTTCTGTTCTGGTTAAAGTGCTATAGCGAACCACAAGTAAAGTACTATATTGTTGCTTGTTTTACTTATTTTGCACGGTGACTCAGATGTAGTTAAAAACCGATGGAGGAGCTTTCGGGACCAGTTTTCTCGAAAAAAAAAAAAAAGGGAGCATAAAACAAAGTGAGCAGGCAGTAAGAAATATAAAACCATGGAAATACATGCTGCAGTTTTTGGAGCAGCAGTAGGCTTATTATTATTATTATTATTATTATTATTATTATTATTATTATTATTATTAATAATAATAATAATAATCTGATATTTTTTGTAATTTGCGCTGTGCTCTTATTTATTTGTTTTAACTATTGCTTTTTAGGTTTTTATTTTAAGGGCTAGTGCTCCATCATACACATGAACTAGTAGTAATTAATAAGTATATTATTTAATAATAATAATACATCTCGACTTCTTGTGCATCACAGATTTGCTGTTTCTTGCGTTCTAATTATCTGAACGCCTTTGGTGTGAAAGCAACTTGACGGGGTCAAAATACGCGAGACACTGACGCTTTGACGTGACACGCTCAGTGTGAAAACACCTTAAGCTTGCATTGCAGCAGCACGAACTGCAGCGGACTTAGGCAAAACAAACTTAAGTCACCGTCCAAGCAGGTTATCAGTCAGTCACATTTTACTACTACTAAAAATAATAATAATAATAATATGAATTTACACTTGTCAAGTGACCCCGGAGATTGGTTGTGCCTCCATGATACATCAACAGTCACTTGCAACTTTTTTTATGGTCGTCTGGGCATTTAACAAAAAAAAAACCCAAATAGCAGAGGGGTTTCGGGACATTTCTTTCAATACAGCCTACGCTATACAGCACTTTTCTGTCGAGATGGTGAATGAAGAAATTTGCCTCTAGTTAACACAAGCTCAGTTTTTTCAAAATTAATTTAGTGTTAGCATATGTTTTGTAGGTTTCAAACATATTGTACCATAGCACTTCTCTTACACTATCTTGTATGCTAGACATTCACTACATATTTTACTGAAGCATTACAACCGCTATAGGTACCGCCCCAGTGCTTTGGATAATATACCCTGCTATAGAGTTGCTACATATAACGATTTGGTTGGATTTCTTTTTTTTTTTTTTTTTTTTTTAAATAAATTTAGTAGTTGCCAATTAGTTTTTATTATTTTTCTCCCCAATTTGAAATGCCCAATTATTTTTAGGCTCAGCTCACCGCTACCACCCCTGCGCTGACTCGGGAGGGGCGAAGAGGAACACACGCTTTCCTCTGAAGCGTGTGCCGTCAGCCGCCCGCTTCTTTACACACTGCAGACTCACCGTGCAGCCACCTCAGAGCTACAGCGTCGGAGGACAATGCAGCTCTGGGCAGCTTACAGGCAAGCCCGCAGGCGCCTGGCCAGACTACAGGGGTCGCTGGTGCGCGGTGAGCCGAGTACACCCTGGACGACCTAACCCTAACAGATGGCCTCAACGGGAACCTTTCATGTTATTATATGTAATAATTTCTCAAATCAAAAAAAAAAAAAAAAAAAGTAAGTAAAATAATCTATTACCTTCACTTCCAAATCATGCGTCCACATCACCATTTTAATATTATGTGACACTACTATCAAATATGATTGGCTGGTATTGAAAACGTTGCCCTTGTGTCGCCTGAAAAATAGAACATCGTCCTAAAAAGTGGGAGACACATCGCCGGGGTGTCGACAGGGTGTTGACCAGGGTCACCACATGAGGCGACAAGCCGGCAACAGCTGTCGTCCTCTTGTTGTCGTCAGTAAAAGTCGCACGTGTGAGAGTACTCATCCAGTAGCCTTCCCCCGCACTGTGCAGCTGCTGCACTACACCCAACACAGCACCTCAACCAACAGACCCTGTGCCTCCTTAAAACATCCCAGTTGCTATTTATTAACCTATAACAATATTACAAATGACTTGTTATGTAAGCATTAACACACAACAGGGTGTGGGTGCCCAAGGTCTTCAACCACCCAGGATGTGCTCCCTGCAGTTATAAAATTACACCCTAAAATTATTTAGATTGTAAAAGAAATAACAGATTTTAAACTTTACATCCTTCCACTATTGCAAAATAGTCCCTACACACGGGCTCTAGAGACTACATATTGGCTTGACTTATTACTGCTGAAATGCATTTACATCTTTACTTATTCTTATACTGCAGCTTGAATTTATTTTTATTTTTTTAAAACTTTTGTTAAATTGTTAAACAAAAACAACAAACATGCAAGAAGAAAGCTGTTTATTTACGTGTTTTATTCCATTGGTATGTAAATGTGATGTTTGAAATTACTGTTTCATTACAATAATGATGCTCTGCATCTTTAAATTTTAAAAGCCAAGCCTTCGTTTGTTCTCACCACATCCTCCAGACTTAGCGCATCAGCTGAACAGAGGGACAGGCAAGCTTGTTGGGTGTCAGTAAACACAAAAAATGGTTTACTGCATTTTAATACTGATGTCTGGAATTACTGTACAGCTATTGCCAAAAGTTTTGCATCACCTAGAATTTTAGAGACAATTTAAATAATCTATGAACATAATTTAGCTCTTTTATTTAACCTCACGTAATCAAAAGAAACACTACCGGAAGCCACAATAGTAGTACAATATTTCATTTTTGATTTCAAAATGTATCATTTTTAAATTTGTACATGTTTTGTTAAACTATAAAGCGGTATGTAATTCAATATGTTAACGTAACATTATTCAGCAGGTTTCAAACAACTTTATGAAGCAAAATGAGTTAATTCTATAGGGTGAGGCAAAACTTTTGGCCATAGCTGTACGGTTGTTTACTTTACTTGCACTGACTTTACAATCTGAACCTAGTTGTTTTTTGTTTTGTTTTTCACACACAATCGCCTTCGTGGGTTAAGGCCCAATGCAACCACTATCTACCCCAGTATTAGAAACTGCCGACCAAATTGATACATTTCAAGATTTAAAGAAAACAAATCAAAGGAAATTGATTAACATTTAAATTTAATTTTGTTTACTTTCTAACAGAGTTAGAATAATGTAGACCTATAAAAAAGTTGAATATCTATGTGGTCTGTAGTTCTTAGCCACCTGTAACGGCAGAAAAATTAACTTTTAAAAAACGACTTTGATCTTTATGTAGTTACTTTTAAGTTTTAAGAATGTGAAGAGGCAAAAAAAGTTCTGACCCACTGCAGTATTGCAAAAAATGTCTATATGGTCATGTTATCACTAACAAACAAGCAGTGAGTTTAGTTTCCCCATGAGATAATTATAAAAGATAACCAATCACTGCTGAAATGTAACCACTAATTACAAAAGTTGCGTAATTCTTTTCAACTAAAGCTAGAAATAAAAACTTTAACAACTTGAAGGATGTGGGTTAATCCATTCTGACAAGGACCCCCCACACCCCCCAAAAAATGTAATATAAGACCTATCAAATCAACCCTACTATAGTGTGGATCAGAAGGTTCTATACCATTTCAAAAGTTTCCTATTGCACGGGTGATGAGACGCACAATCTTTTAACAGTAGCCCCATTGATAACATTTGAATATTTACCTCAGTATACGGTAAAGCTGAACAAATAATATAAACAAAAGGGAAAACACCCATGAAATGTACTAAACTTCCAATGGCCAGGCTATAACCATTCCTCAAATCAATAACTGGGACAATTGTGGACATAGTAGTGTGTTCCAGGTAAAAAGGGGATACATATTAATGTTATCTATGAAAAGTATAGTTTTAGCTGGCAATGAGCGTTTACCATTTGGGACCCACGGCAGCATTCTATAGGCACAGCCTGCAAGGCTGCAGTTCAATACATGTGTTCCTATTTATAAAACGCAGAGAGTGTGAAGTGAGCGCACTGTTAAACTGCAGTAATGTTATGATCAGTCTCCTTATTGCAGTGAGCACCTGAAGAGTGGGAGCTGTCAAGAATCTGTTTTAAGAGTGGGGGTGGTGGGAGATATGGTGAAATAGGGTAGCAATGTATTACCACACATTTTTACAATTTTTCACTTAAAACAGCTTTACACACACACACATATAATGAAAAACCTAGGTACTTACTACTGTGCACAGTCGATGAGCTGGTATTCATTCGACCTCTCATAGCATGCTTTTACTCCTTCATCATCCCACAGCATCGCCGCATGTTCAAAGAATTCCTGTTTAGGGAAAATAAAACGTTATTTGCAACTTGAAGCATCCCCTTTAAATGAAAACCAAGCATTTCTGACTCTGCATGAATACTTTTTTTTTGCCACCTGGGGAAAGAGATGATGCCAACAGCAACAGCTCTTGTTTCTGATTTTCAAAAGCACTTAGCTTGAATATTACAGTACTATGACTAATGCTTGGACATACATTAAAATGAATATTCTTTAACTTTGACTGAACTGAAAAAAAGTTGTATTATAGTAAAACAATAACATTTAAAAAATCCAGGAGTAAAATACACACAGTATCTATCCCATGAAAGTACACTATAAACAAAGAAGAGAAACACTTTTATACAGTAGTGTGTTATGTATTTTTTCTTCATATCTTTTTGATACAGTAATTCAAATTATTTTAGGAACAAAGACAGACATTGTCATTTTTGCCTGAATACATTTTGAAGTAGTGTTTATTTGAATAAATAAAAAAAATCAGTAATCAAGTGTTGGGACTGGTATTCAACCAGCTACAGATATTCAAAACAACTTCAAAGAATCCCTCAGTACAGTAGATGCTGATCAATGGTTGGACTTAATTTGTCAATGGCCAGAGCAAGCCAAAAACCCTTTTGGCTCAAAGAGAAATACAGACAGACAGTGGGCTCAATGGGCTCTCCAAACCTTAAAAAAAAGTATTGGCACAATATTTTTTCTTACGTAGAATTATTTGCACAAGCATGCAAGTTAGGTCAATTGGATAGTTACATTATTGCAGCATTTTGTTTTTTGTTTCTTAGTGACTGTCACCAAAATATGTCTGATAGCTTGGATGAGACATCGCAGTGGGTACCTGGTTATAAAATACGCACTGCACAGTGAACCTAGTAAACTGTACTGAAGGCCTCAGGAAATCCATAATAATATGAAACACTACGGTTACTTGAAGCAAACAAGGTATTGTTTAAACGCTTTTGTTTTACCAGTGCTTTGCTAAGACTGCTCAAGGGTACAATGGTTAACCCAGGTGAAGTCACCATTTAATGAAAAAAAAAAGAAAGAAAACTGTTGTCCTGGTTTTAAAGATGCACTCACAAAATTCTGTATACCATTTGGATTCATCACACGAGATTCTGACTTGGTCTGGTTGGGTATGTCTACTTGCTTATGATACAAGCATGTGAGACAATAGTGATGCACACAACTTTACAAAACAAGGTATGTCCAGTAGGTATGTGTTAAGAAACTGCACTACCAAAAAAAAAAAATCATAATGAAACTACGCAGCCCCACAGACATCTTTCACAGAATCTGCACAGTAACTCCTGGAGGGAAGGACCTACATTTCTTTAAAATCAATAGGAACTACTTTATATCTAATTGTACTAATATTTATCCATATTGAATAACCAGATCTACCATCATGAGAACTTTGAAATCAGTGTTCCGTGACATGGACCGGGAGGTCTACGATCAAGGGTTTACCACAATCCCTGTATGTTTACCTATGTGACAGTGGCCTCCCTTTTAGTATAACCATACCTTTATATAAATAATAAAGCAAAAAAAGACATTGTTAAATTCTACAAAATGCATTGCTGCTATGTACAGTACAGCCAATGGGGATCGTAAACCTGTATCTAACCCTCCCCCAGATCTCTAATCTTTGTCTACCTTACCTAAGGACTTGGACTACCTTACAAGATTGCTTATCAGGGTCTGTGAAGCCAGACAAAAGCGTTTTAAGCTTACTATGCCTGGATATTTAAGTTCTACCAGAATAGATTCTGACATTTCTTCTTGAGAAAGACATTTATTTTAAGTATGATCCTTGCAGTGTAAATAATAATTGTATTAAAATAAAAAAAACACACACACATGATGGCCGTGTAACATGGACATATTTATGTACCAGATAGCCCTGAAATTGCAGTTTGGAGGGTAGGGCAGGCATACTGTAGGCTTATATAAAATCTTTGGACAAAAAGCAAATCTGTAAATCAACATCCTCTCCAAGCTAATAAAAACAAACACAAACACAATGCCCACTCACTGTACATTTCATGTAAGATAGTAGCTCACATCTGAACTTGCACATTTTAGGCAGGAAGTACCGGGGGGGGGGGGATGTATAACAGGGTCATCTGACTAGTGAGTAATACTAGTGACAACATGGGACTATGCAAGCTTTACTGCAAACTATGTTCTAATGAACACATCCATACTGTGAGTAACAATTCTGCTTATTCATACTTCTGACCAAGACCAATAGTGCATTATTGAAACTGCTTTTTACTTTAAGTTTTTTTTTTCAAGTGTCCTTAAAAGTGTACAGTAGTTAACCTTGATTCCCAAAGAACATAAAATCATCACAACGGGCAAGACCTCCCCCTACATACTGTACCAACCACAAGGGTAACTTATAGCTTTGAGATATTATATATATATATATATATATATATATATATATATATATATATATATATTGTAACACGACTGCATTCCTCTTGTTCGTTCGCCCCTTTAAAATCTTAGACCCGACACAGGAATTGATGGTTTAGCGCTGACGCACACGCACACACACGCACTAACACACCTTTGCCCTAAACTGATACACTGGACGGCTAAGTCACAAACACTTTTACACACAATTTTAACCAAAACACTATGGTTCACACAATACCTTTTTTTTGTTTTTCTTTTCAGCTCCCTGGTGATCTTTCCCTTAATGGAGCTTCAAGCTCTCTTCATGATGTGGCTGTTCCCAATTGACACCAATTATCTCATCTGGGAACAGCCACACTCTCACATGTTTTTGGCAGGGAGGATTTTTAACCCCCTCCCTGCCTTGCTACAACATTTTTTTTTTTTAATATTGTTAATGGGAGGATGCTACTCCTAAAGTCCACGTACAGCAGTAGGGCACTACAGCACATTTCTGCTCTACACCAACTAAAATAAACTGGTTCACCACCTTTTCTCTCAAGAGAATGCTAAAACAAAAAGATTCAAATTCAAATACTGTAACAGCCACTCCTGACAGAATAGCAGCAAACTACCAAACAAACAAAAATAGTATTTTAAACAATGCAGAACTATATTCTGGTTCTTATACAAGTTAATCAAATGACCAATCTTTATTTGAACCTGGCCTGGTTATAGTCTAATAAAGCAGAGCCACAAGCAGCACCTTCCCAACATGCCTCTTGATAACCCTGCTTTCTGTCGTGGTTCAACAGACAACCTACTCTTCTCCTCTGGCAACTGTCAGTGTTATCTGACTGCACCTTTGCTAAACAGCAGCAAGGCCAACTTTTCTGGATAACTGGATTTCCTTTTTTGTTTGTAAACTCAGATAATTTCAGTTGTGCAGATTTCAAAATGTAATACAGTATTGTGAAAGCACTGCACAGCCCAGTTAGCTGTAATGTCTGTTTTAAAACATCAATGCTAAAAATAAAGGGTGTTGTCGCCAGTTTCCTAAGTATGAAATTAAAGTTTCCATAAAATCAGCACAGGGCTCCTCATTCACTGAAGTACTGCGAGAAGAAGTGACTTACAGTAGTCGATAGTCATAAAGTAAATGATGACAGCCAGCATAAAGCACACATCTGACCATTCTTGAACTACAAATCACAGGACTGTGACGATAGGAATTGCAATAAAATAATACCACTATCTAGTTATGCAAGTCCAGTCATGTTTTTACAGTATATTTCAGTAATTTCAGTCCTCATAAGCACAGTTCTTTTGTGTTTATGGGCTTCAAAAGCAGTGACTAAAACCTGGGTCAAACCGGAAACAACATGCTGCATCACAGTTCTTATAAAAAGTATTCTGCCAACTAAAAATGATGATTCGCTGCATTGTAGACCCAAGTACTTTTCCAGAATGTTCTAGAAATTATTTCAACTTTACAGTTTGTTATTGTTATTTGCCTGCCCTATCCCTCCTCCAGTCTCTGTATCCCTCCTGCCCCTCTTGGCAATGGCTCTTGTCACCTGTTATTCTCTTCCAAGCTCACACTGAGGGAGTCTAAGGTGCTCCCTAGTGCAAAAACTCAGGCACGTCACCACAGAGCAGTCAGACAGGCCTGTGATATAAAAAATAAACTAATGACCATTAGATCCCTTTAATTTGCTAGCAGCTCTTTCATCAAAGCCTTCATTAGCACCCGGGCAAAGGCAGACTAGTCATTAAAACCATTTAAAAATGGTCACCTTAGCACCCAAAGTCTTTGCTTAATGACACCACTCTGAGCCCAAACTAGGCCTGCTTTGTGCGTCTGCACTGACACCCGATTCATTAGATGGAGAGCCTAAGGGAACATATACTCCCAAATGGGTATTTTGTGTGTGTGCATTTGTTAATCACACAATTAACTCAGTAATTAGCAAAACGCTTGGAAACGTGGATAAACATGCTTGCTCCAAAAACAGCATGCCGGTTGGCACTGTGGTAAACACCCTGCTACCCAGGTCCACAAGATCTCTTCAAATGTCAGCTCAGATGATGGTACACCGGAGACACACCCGTCCGGCCTGCCAAAGCCAGTGTAGGTGCTTCGTAAACAGGCTCTCTGTTGTACACTCCCCCCACACTCACAGGTACATTGTATTAATTACCCCCTTGGGGAGACCTTCCCAACCAGACAACTTCTAAAACCTGTAATGGAGCTTCAATCTTTGGTTCTGCCAAAACAAACGCGAGGGACAGTGTGTAATTAACATGTCTTAACACTATACATTTCAGCAGTAATAATTTTGATTCATTGCATTATAATCTACGTTACCAAAATTCCATGTTTTTGGTCAAAAGGCCAAGTTTCTCTTAACTTTACCTTCAAATAAACAAGGTCTGTAACATATTATGTGTATGAGAACACTGATGCAGCAAGCTAAAAACACACAAAACCCTGCTTAGGACATCCTACAGCTGGGGGAGGCACCACTTCACAGACCAACCTATACCGGTCAGACTGCAATCAGTAATGGGATAATTTTCAATCATTCCCAAAAAGGGACAGATTTACCAAGCTTTTGCTCAAGTTAAAAGTTTTCTTCTGGGAAAAAAACCCCAAAAAAACAATACAACAACCACCAACACAACTGTGTTTTCTCTAGAGAACACACTTTTGTTTGTGGTGCTTACGCGTCAGTGTGAAGCGTACTTTTTCAAAGGCATAACACTTAACCAAGGTGGCCAAACAATTACAGTGCATTTGCAGCATGCAGGGCATACCTGAAGAGCCATTCATCGAGATTCAAAATGCTTTGGGCACACAAGGCTTCTGACCAATGGGACCAGGCTGTGAACATCAGCACCTGCAGCATCCACCCAACACTCTTGTCATACAAACAAGCTTGAATACTGACTTTCCACATATGGCCAATTAGTTGTTTTACATGTTGAATAATAATATGCTGCGCTTTCATTTCAAGGAACACACGAGGCACAGTCAATCACAATCGTGTATGAAAACAAAATAAATAAATCCTCCCCTCCAGGAGGAACAAAAAGGAGGGGACATGGACTGAATTGGCCTATCGATGACTTGCTTTGTTAATAAGCATGCGCCAAGACAAGAACTGCCCAATCGATTGCCTATGCCTTTAAAGGGCAGTCTAGAGGCGCACTCATTTCGCGCTTGTTAGTGACAGTCAATGTTTCTAGCTGTCCGTCACAGACCTTTTCCTGCAAGTCAAACTGACTGATGACTTCAGTCTCTGCCCGTCAACTAGCTTTTGAAACCGTCTCTGACAGGTATTTAACGGACACGCTGATAATGTGAAAATTTCTTTATTACTGCACCATCAATCTGGAAAAAATTATGCATGTCTCCCACACAGTGCATAGAAAGACGAGAGAACATCTGGGGAGAAATATCCCAATTTTGGGTAGTTGGTGGTAAGTAACAACAATCAGTCCAGTAAACTACAGTAAACCATGCCTATTGTACTGTGCAGTTGTATTGGCATGTGAAGCCGTGGTCCCTCCTTCTCCACTGTGCAAACTTAGCAATGTTTACATGCATTCAAAATCCTTTAGAGATCCAATTTTAAAGTAAATGGATATTTCAGGCTTACATTTAATAATATTTGAATACCACTGAAGACATTTAGTAATGTAAATAAATTCTCTGGGTTTTGATCACATTTTGTCATACAACCCAGCCACTGAATTTCAGATGGTTCTTCTTACATTAGAAAAATGTAGAGCAATGATATGCTGACTATACAGTATGCATTGTAATAACCATAGAATTTGGCATTGATTATGCATAGTTAAATTATGTAATGCAACACCTAAAACAGCAGAAACACACACACACACACAGAACAATTTAGATATTCATTTAATATGTTAAATTGATTCCCATATTATTGTATAAAAATTAAATATATTTCCAAGCACCAAAGTTTATGCAGTCATATTGTTTTGTTTGAACTTTAAAACTAGAGTGCACATTATTTTAAAAGAAGCGAGTTTGCCACAGATATCAATAGGATATCCTGTCAAGCATGATGTATATTTTTGCCCGAGTTAACAAGTCGGCCAGTAACATACGTCTCTGCCACAGCAGTAAATTCAAAATTAGAGTCATGAGAATCATAAAGAAGCCGATCACCATGACCTACATCCACAACATGTAAAAATGTCATTTTCCCAGATCCTGACCTCAAAGAACATCCCTACAGCGATTCTGTAAGGGCTTCTGTCAAGCAGGCCTATTAAGACTTATGCTGCAGAAGTTCTCTAGGCACCTAAGCTACTGAATTATAAAAAACAAACACAACCAAAACACCTACTGTAACTACAGGGGTACTCTGACTCACGGGGATGTGGAAACTGAACCTCTGGCTGCAGTCGAATGATATACCACAAGAGGAAAATAACTATTGCCCTTTGGGAGTTCATGCACACTGTGCTGGACACTACAGTCATGGTACAAGACTGAGACATTAATGTTAGGGAATATTTTACATGATAGCTGAAGATAGTACATAAAGAAGCAAATGTACTGTACCTGTATTCATTTTAACAAAACATGATGGCAAAATAAGCAAACACATCAATACTGTACAACAGTTACATTAAAGTTATATAAACCATGGATGCAATTAACCAGCTGAATAATTAATGTGGAAATGATGAGACCACTTATTTGTAGAAATCATATTACAGTAGGAGCAGTGCATGATTTTGTTTTATTTTTTTAAACTACATTTTAAAAGGAAAATGATGTATTTCATTGTATTGTCAGTATTCTTATAAACCAATAATGTAGAAAGTAAAAATACGTATTCTGTATCACTCCCTGTATACACGGCAGAATGCAAACACAAATAGCTTCTGACAAGCACACTGATTTCACCAGCGATAGACAGCAATGCAGAAGCTGCCATCTTTTACCTTTTTCAATATATTTTTCTAATGCACCAGCATTATAGGATGGCATTATGGCATTTTTGTTTTTAGCAGCAATACAACAATAATGCTGCTTGTAAAAGATGTATAAAACATTATATTTTTAGATGCTGGCTTACAGAAGAGCTGCCAAAAAAACAGGACTCTGATTAGAGCTCCCTAACAGAGCCATCAGCTCTTGGCCAGGCCTGCTGCTTACATGTAAGCTTGTTGATTCACTTGCACTTGTACTGAAAATGCACACATTTAAAAGGGAACCAGGTGGATGCAGGTTATACAATATTATCATCATACAGCCTTTTGAATCAATTTTAAAAATCGCATCATTTTTGTTCATACCGTTATTTAAAACAGCCCAGTGCAGCAGTATTATGGGAATAGTTCAACTCCAAATTCGCTTTACTTTTTACAAAAACCATTCCTCACAAGCCAGAGTGATCCAAGGCCCTGTCCACCATATGCCTTTAAACTGCATTAGATCGCATAAGGTAGTGCGGTTTGTCAGAAGTGTGGACACTACAATACCGAACTACATTTTTTGTGTATCCTCCAATATACCAAATGCTTTCTGATATGCTTTGGCACGTGGACATTACAAATACAGTCCTCAGAGTAGGTGCCTGAAGGAGTTGAGAGCGACTATCACTACTGCTGTACCGTATACAGTTTTCTGAGGCTGGTTGTAAAATGGTGGATCATGGAGAAATGTGATCAGATGGACGCCAAAATCAAGGCACATTGATATCTGGAGCAATGAAATCAGTCAAGGAGAACTTCAGAGTTCAAAACGAAATGCACACGATGATAAAATGTACCTGTTTTTAAGAAACAAGGCCATAACATCATAAAAGAGTACAGTTCTCGAGATCGGTTATGTAGAGTGTACAGGGCCTTAACAGAAGAGCCTATTCCAATACGTACATAAAATAACCTCTGTCAGAATATACAGTATCATTACATATACCGTATCAACCCTACAAATACTTCAACATGTCGAAAATTTGGAACGGCTCCATAAAGTAAATATAGATAGATATTTCCTATTTTTTCAATTTTCAATTTTTTAATATTCAAACTCCCTAGATGCATTTGGCTCACATTTGAATACCATTCACTGCTTTTCCTAACAACATGTTTTTAATGGCACTTAATTTCTTCATGCTAAAGTTAACTTGAAGTACACCACTGAAATAAATTGGCATTCAAAAAATATTATTCTCCAACAGATTCAAATACATTACCTTTATATATATAAAAAAGAAATCTACTTTATCATAATGTGTGTTTTTTCTAGAAATTCTGAGACCAACATGATTTTAGCAATGAATATTATTTTGTTAGCACCACATACTTTAAGCAAAGCGATTATTAAAGCCAATCATAGCCATGCCGCACTACTGAAAAAGTATATAGTTGTGTTGTGTATGTTTAAGCTAGTGTATCATGAAGTTTTCAGTGTTCCTTTGGTGCATTTGTGTTAGCAGTAGGAACTCTGTACTACTTTAGTGAGTTCATACTTCTCCTAAATTTGAAAATATTATCTTTTATGTTATATATGTTGTAGAAATTGGCACAAATGTTCTTTCATCCCAGATATCTAAAGGGTGACCATTTAATTCACATCATATTAAACTAAAGCATGCATATGCATATATATATATATATATATATATTATTATTATTATTATTTATTTCTTAGCAGACGCCCTTATCCAGGGCGACTTACAATTGTTACAAGATATCACATTATACATTATTTCACATTATACAGACATCACATTATTTTACATACAATTACCCATTTATACAGTTGGGTTTTTACTGGAGCAATCTAGGTAAAGTACCTTGCTCAAGGGTACAACAGCAGTGTCCCCCACTGGGGATTGAACCCACAACCCTCCGGTCAAGAGTCCAGAGCCCTAACCACTACTCCACACTGCTGCCCGATATATCAGTGATTTCAGAAAATCGGGTCCTCAGCATTTATTTCTTAGTTAATAAGTATTTCTTTTTCAAATTACATCCTAAATTGACATTTAATTAAATGTTTATGTTTTAAAGTAGAATCAATTTACTACAAATTATCAATAATATTTTGGAAAAATATACACTTGTAATTTATAGAAATTTACACTTAAGTCAGTAACATGGTTAAAATTGAGTGTCCCAACCCAAAATTTAAAAATCTCACCAATAAAAATATTTCTGCAAGTTGTAAAGCAATTCAGCCTCCATGATAATAAACAGTTGTATCTTTTTAAATAACAAATAATCAAAACATCAAAAAAATGTCAAATTAGTAATAAATGCATTTTAATTCTGAAAATATCATGTCACGCAAAAATGTCAACTTGGTCACAGTTTATGGATTTCGCCAATTTAAGTAAGGAATTTAAAAAGACAGCTACAATGTTGGGGTCCTCAGAGGGGTCCTACCTCACTGCTGATAGGAAGAAGATTAGAGAGGCTTGGTAAAGTTTGATCTTTTATTTATTTTTTTCATATCTATGTAACGTATGTAGAATTGATAACCATAACATGTCAACTTGGTCCTTAGTGTCAATTTGACAAAAGTTGTTTAAAATATTCAAACTGTACAGAAAAGGCAAAGGTTATTTGTATATTTTGGACTAACATTACAGTTAGATGGGGCCTTTTCTGTAACTGTCATTTTTTGGCGGGAAACTTCTCAACAGTCAACTTGGTCACAGTTTATCATACAAATCTGTGTGACATGGCTTGTGACTAGGGCTGCAAACTACTTTTTAGTGTTGTTATTATTAGTAGTGGAGTTAGTATTATTATTATTTAGGGTTGCACGGTGGCGTAGTGGTTAGCGCTGCTGCCTCACAGCTCCAGGGTCCTAGGTTCGAATCCGGCCTAGGGGTCTGTCTGTGTGGAGTTTGCATGTTCTCCCCGTGTTTGTGTGTGTTTTCTTCCACAGTCCAAGGTTGATTGGTCACTCTAAATTGCCCTCTGTGTGAGTGTGTGTGTGTGGTGCCCTGCGATGGACTGGCGTCCTGCCTAGGGTGTAGTCCTGCCTTGCGCCCCTGTGTCTGCCAGGTTAGGATCCGGCTCACCGCGACCCTCTAAAGGATTAAGCGGTTATAATAATGGATGGATAATTATTATTTAGACATGTAGCTGATGCCTTTATTATTATTTTTTTTTAAGGGGGGGGGATATTTTGTTTTCTATATATACAGTGCAATTTTGTAGGCATGCACACTGAAACACACCCCCCGAAATTTTATAATACATTAATCTTTTTTTTTTTTTTTTTTTTTTTTTAATAAAAATTTAGTCGTTGCCAATTATTTTTTATTATTTTCTCACAATTTGTATTGCCCAATTATTTTTAGGCTCAGCTCACCGCTATCACCCCCACGCTGACTCGGGAGGGTGAATACTGCATACTCACCATGCAGCCACCCAAGAGCTACAGCGTCGGAGGACAACGCAGCTCTCGGGCAGCTTACAGGCAAGCCCGCAGGCACCCGGCCAGACCACAGGGGTCGCTGGTGCCCGGTGAGCCGAGGAAACCCTCCCTCCTTCCTTTCTTGTTGAAATATTGCACTTGTTCGTACTGTTACATTTTAAAAATATTCTATTTGATAAATACATACTTTCATGTTTTTTTAATTCTATATTGTTTATTTAAAAGTCATTAAACAATTTCAAAAGAATACTAGTCACTAGTCTTATAATTCTTCTTGTCAACTTGGTCACGGTATTGCCACAAGATTAAATTGCAAAATAAAAATAAAACTGCTCAACATTTTTTTAAATTGTTCAATGTTATGTTTATCCACTATACTAAAGATCATCAGTAGCATAGTTTTAAAAAAAAATCTTGAAAAATATATTATTTTTGTAAAATCAAACAAAAAATACCAATGTATTGCACTTGTCTCCATTTAATTGTGTACATTTCTAGGCAGAAAATAGAAAAAAAATATAATATTTTTTTTGCCTCATTAACAAGATCAGATGGTAAACTCTTCACAAACACTATAAAAATGGTTTGAATAATAATTTGTATTTACATTTTTTTTAAATGTTTTTGCGTGACCAAATTGACATTTCTTGAGGGACCACAATGATTGTCTTGTTGCCATAGCAACACAAATTTGGTGGGAGCTTGGCAACTTCAGTTCCATGTACTCTAGGGGTAGTAAAACATTTTGAGACCAAACACCATACACTGCATTGAAAAAAAAAAAAGCCAAAAAGTCCCAATTTTCTGAAAATCACTGATTATATATATATATATATATATATATATATATATATATATATATATATATATATATATATGAAATCAGTGCCTTGCAAAAGTATTCAGACCCCTGACCAATTCTCTCATATTACTGAATTACAAATGGTACACTGAAATTTCGTTCTGTTTGATATTTTATTTTAAAACACTGAAACTCAAAATCAATTATTGTAAGGTGACAATGGTTTTATGTTGGGAAATATTTTTAAGAAAAATAAAAAACTGAAATATCTTGCTTGCATAAGTATTCAACCCCTGTGCTGTGGAAGCTCCCACAGACCAATGATCCTTCAACAGTGGGGTTTTTATCCAGAAAATGTGACAGCAACTTTAATGGTTCACAGGTGGAGGCCAATGGTAAGGTAATTGTGTCCTCGTTAGGGCAATTTCTTTCATCGGTGTAAACTGGCATAGAAATGCAGCTGAATATTATGTGCTTACACTGACTGGTGATTTAGCTGGAAATAACATAAAGCCTGATTTGGCACTCCCACCCTGTCGTTCAACAGTTATTTAAACCTTTACTCACACCAGAGGGATGACCTTTGTCCCTCTCTGATTTTTTATTCTTGGTTTTTATTAATATCCATTCATCTCACTCTGAAGGACTGCTGTAGCTACTGTACAAGAAATAACTTGCTGCTTACACCCCCACCCCACCCCACCAGACACACATACCCCCCCCACACACACACACCCTTATATAGTAGCTGTTTGCAGTTACATAACAGCAAAAGCTGTCAGAGTGCATTATTTGAGAGCAGCTTTGTTCAACAAAATCCCTGAATAGAAGCTGCTTGTTTGGTACTGTAGTCAAATGTTAACTGTAGTCAAATGTTATGTTTGGAGTTTCTGTCTGACAATGGCAAATGCCATCTACAATCTTTGGTTTTTGAAAAAGGCAGATGAGCAATACGAAGCATTGCTACAGTCAAATACGAAGCATTGCTAGAGTCAAATACGAAGCATTGCTACAGTCAAATAAGAATCACTGCTACAGTCAAATACGAAGAATTGCTACAGTCAAATACGAAGCACTGCTACAGTCCAAGAGGGAAAGGGTTACAATATTAGAGAAAATACAGTAATAAATAAATTTAAACCTTGTGTGCTTCTCTTGTAATGGAGAAAAGTCTGCTTGGTTTTATGTACTGTATTTAAACATTGGCCAAAACTCTCTTTTAAATCTATGCTGATTCTCACCTTCATAATTATACAAACACAATATGGCTGCAGATGTTCTTGTTTTCAGTGAGGTTAAACAGATGCTTTTTCTCTTCTTGTTCTGGTCAAGTTTCTTAATGATCTGATATTGTACAACAACCACTCCCTTTAGACTTTTAATGCACCCTACCAGTTAAAGCTGCATGGTTCCAAGTTACAGCAGATGTAGCTGCCTTTTTAACCACAATCCTGGTACATTCTGAAAATGAGTAATTAGAGATCATTTTTAATTGTTTAAAACTTATTTTTTTATTCTGTTTTAAACAAAAACGTCAACTAACCACTGTAATGTAGCAAAAAAGTATATCCATTCAAATATACAAATAAATATTATACTGGTAAACATTTCTTATTATTTTAATGTATTTATTAAAAAAAAAATACAAAAAAAAACACAATAACACTATTGATCAAGCAGTGAGAAATTGTAAGTTTTTGGATAAACTGTAAAGTCTAGCCACAAAACAAACCATTTATTTAAAAGCTTGCTGTCATTTATACTTCTAGTCAAGGCTATGGTGATGCCAGCGAGTGTAGTGTATGCAAGAAAGGAACAGACCACACCTTTTTAGCATTGAATCTAACTTAAAATATGTATACAAAAACATGCTTTTGAAGAATACCTGCCTATTGAGACCTATTTTAACTGGTCTCAAAGGTGGTCCTACTAGACAGGTTTCACAGTTTTGCTAACAACGCCTACATACTGGACTCGCTCCAACAAGCTGTCACAATCTGGCTATGTGTTTTTCCTTATTGCAGATACATTACTTGCCTGCGAGTGCTGGGTAAAAGTTTAACAAGCATTTGCTAAAAGCTGTAAAGACTTTGCTTTTACCCTCATTTTACTAACTGTAATACTCCAACACTCACTGTATTCCAATAAAAAAAGACAGGCACACTGTATTCATACTGCTGTACATTAAAAAAACCATCATGAGCTATTTTTGTTAACTGCATTCATGGATTCATCTGTAAATTCGTGATTTACAACAGGTAGGTCATACCATGACATTGAAATGTTTGTTAGAGAATTAATCAATATCATACTACTGCCAAGCCCAAAGCTTTTTGATGATCAAACCTATATGACGACAGACCCATCACCACAAATACTGTAACCTGAGCGTGCCATTAGTCTTATTCAGTGCACCAAACACACCATCTTCACCGACTGGCCCACATGGGCAGATTTAAAATATATACACATAAATGCTTGAAGTGTTTTAAGCAGTGTATGTTTAACAGGTATGAACTTATATTCATGTAAGGCATTAATGCTCATAATGTTTACATGGCATGAAAATGATTTTTCCTACCATGTTATGTAGTGTTTTGACAACAAGCGCAACAATTGTCATGAAAACATTTCACATCCCCGCTGGATGATATAAGAACTTGCTTATCATCTCCCAGTACATTTACAGTGTACATCAAAACAATGGGAGTCCCTCAATGCATAATTAGTGTCGGTTTCATGAGAGAAGCAGCACTCCACTGGGGTGTGGGGGAGATGCAACACAAAATATCAAGGTAAAATGTAACACCAGGAGAATATGCAACAGCACTTAAAAATGAGTATGGAAAAAAACAATGGACTTTAAAGCTCAAGCAGCATAATACTGGTATTTTTAGGAGTTATATTGTTATTGCACAATTAACTTCACTGTACTAAAGGTTACTGAACATGATGGATTTATGCTCCATTTCTATGAACCTGTTTTGTAAAGTACAGTTTTTCAGGGCCTGTCTGGGATTACATTTTAAGCAGGGAGAAATCCAGAGGCAGGTTCCAATCCCTTCAAAATTTCAAAAATAAGGCAAATTAAACCAGAGAGGAGTAGTTTTGTGAAAAAAACAACCCCCCCCCCCGTCACAGTGTAATACGAAAGGCCCCTTTAATAGAATGATTTGTTAGATGTTAAAACAATATGCCACTGAAACAGCTCCTTTGCACTTGGAAACACTCGTAACAGAATCAGAGAATGTGAAGACAATATCTCAAAGTGTGCTGTCTCCATCATGTAGAAAACCTAACATCTTGAAGGGAAAATGTTATCATTCTATATTATACTGCCTATTTTATTTTTTACCACTGCTTTTTAAAGTAATAATTCAAATGACTTTAACTACTTTAATGTTTGTAATTTAAAAGGGGTATCATCTTTTACGATTTCCCCAAATTGTTTTGTATGTTACTGATTTGTGTTGTTTTGATCTGTAAAGTGCTTTTTTAATCATGAAAGGCGCTATATAAGAAATATAGATTGATTGCTTGATTAATATTCACATAGCCTCCATTTGGCAGCCTTTTGGGTTTGAGGTCAATGTCAAGGGCTCTACGTAACATATTTAACATGCAGTGTTAATTTACCTCCTCAAATATGAAATCAACACCTCAAATGTTCTCCGATATACAAGCCTTAGAAAGTGCCTATTACTTCCACAAAAGAGTTAATTGCTCATGTGCAATCAAACTTGACCTAGAAAATCACAGAATGCAGTTCAATAACAAGTGTGAAGCTAACACCTGAAAGTGTTTATCATCTGGAAACCATAAAGTCGCATGAGCCCATAATTAAAGCCATGTTAGGTCACAGCTTAATGTGAAGGGTAATTCATAAGCCTGTATATATATTGCTGTAAGAGAAGGTTATGTCCTACCCACACATTCCATAATGCAGGCATGGGCAATTAGGATCCACAGGTTTTACAATGAGCTTAATGAGACACTGATCTTGTGGTATTGATGCACCTTTAGGGTTTTTTAATCAAGCTCAGAGACGCAACAGTTAAGTTGATGCATCGGTTACTGGTCATACGCCCTTAAATTTCTAGAGCTTCGATTACATATTGGTTAATTGATGCATCACATTAGAGCCCAGTTTGATGTCCTCCATTAACAGTTTGAATTAAACTGATTATGTAGTTATAAACTTATATTAGGGCTACTACGGTAGGTAGTCAATGTCAGCGCGTTGCTAGGATACAGACCTTTTGGACTCTGGATTCACGTTATGATGTATCAGTTAAAATATTTTTATTACTATGTCCTGACTTAAAGCTGCGCAATTATTTTATTAAAAAAATTTAAGAATCTGTCACGAAGATTGGACACGTTTCGGGTAAAGGGGATGATGAAAAAGCAAAGTTTGACAATTTATTGGATTTCGTGTAGATGGTGCTTTTGACATAAAATGTTAACAGTAATGTAAATTAACATGCATGTTTCAGATTGAAATGATTTCAGTTAAAACAAATCTCATTTAAAACACAAATCCTAATGATGGTTCTTGATTTTGAAAAATACATTTTTTGATGATGCATCGATTATTGGCTATAAATGCATATGTGATAAACGATTAAGAAATCAGGTTTCCAATTGCACCACTAGAGCCTGATTAGTTTTATTCTCTAAAACTGCAATGCAACAAGTTATTTTCATCCCTGAGGTATGTATGGCACATGTAGATACAATGGAAAGTGCTTCTACCAGAACCCAAGCTCAGATGGAAAATCTGCTACTCACATGCCCATCGAACCCACAAATCATGTGTACACAGTACTCTGCGTTGTATACTATTGTCATTGCGAACGTTTATTAAATGTTACTGATGTATGAATAAAATGTACCATGTTAACACAACCAGTGAAATAAACTGTTCCGAGCACATCTGTGTTAGCTGTACTTGAGTTATTTTTTTGTGAAACATATATGCTGGCTGCACATAATTACTGTATCGGTTGCCTACTCTATTTGTTTAATATACAATTTATTTAATATATTTTTAGTAAAAAGATGAGCATGTCTATTATTATTATTATTACTATTATAGTAGTTTTTACTGTTTAATAAGTGTAACAGGAGTACAGTACAATTAGTAAAACTTCTGATTGTGATGCCTTTTTTTGTAGAGCAACCTAGTGTACATTGAACATTTCTGCGACATCTAGGTAAGTAGTTTAGCATTATAGGGTTTAGAACTAATTCCATAACCTATGCCACCTGAAAAGCCATTGAAATCACATTGAAGATCTCAAACCTACAGTATGTGGCTTCTTCATTAAGCCTTTTTCCATCCAACTTTTAAGCTCGGTAAAACTTAATAAGAATAAGAAAATATGTGACAAACGCTATGGAAAACGGTTTAAGTCAACTTTTAAGAAGTTTTCACTCTCATGACAAGCTCGCTCGCTAGAGGTGGTTTTATTTTTTACTCGCAGCAACATTTTATTCGACACTTGCATTGAAAACCGTAACGAGTGTATTTCTGGTCCTAGCGCCCTTCTTTGCCATTCCAGTGATGTCAAATGTTTAATGCGCATGCTCCGATTGAAAGAAAATGTCCAAAACGGGGAAATTTAAAGTTGAATAAGCTTACTTCAAATAAATAAATAAATAAATAAATAAATAAATAAATAAATAAATAAAGTTAAATTAAAAATAAGTAAATATCAGGGTTCTATGGTTTAACAGGTGAGGTTGAAGTTCAAAAAGAAACACCAAGTATTTAGGGTCTGTAGAGAGACTAAAACTATACAAAGACAACCACGCCACGGAGAGCATGGAAAAGGACAGACACAGGAAATGTGATAACTACACAAAGAGAAATATAAAATATAAAACATGAAGAGAAAAAGAAACAAATAAATATAAAACCACAAAAACACCAAGTGCAAAATAAACAGATGCGCAAAATAAATGTACAAACAAATATCAATAAAATCAAACGGCCTAACTAATTCCTGCGTCTACACCGTCCATGCAGGCCGTGGTGCGGTTGCACTTTGTCGTCAAGTTACAGTGCAATAAATTTGTGGAAATTTCTAATAAACATGTAAACTAAAAATATCTGTAAAGAAATATTATTCTCATTCTTATTATGATGTAACTGGATCAAGTTTCACTTCCATTTTTTAAGGTGCTTGCTCAGTAGAATGTATACTCGCTAGACTAGCGAGCGACTTAAAAAAAACCAGCCGTATGGAAAGTCATCTAGCATGTATATTTTATGCAAGTTGGCACAAAACGTTGCAACACATGCAAATTGGCTATGACATCACAAAATGTCACTGGGAATTCCCTTCGACTCGCTAGAATATGCAGTGGATGGAAAACCATTTTTTTGCCCTTATGTCGCTACTATTTTTGTAGCAATAATACCGAGTAACTTATAAACTTGCTCGATAAATGGATAGAAAGGGGGGGCTAATGAAAGCCAGCTGGCTTCCATTTCTGAAGCTAGAGGGACCTCATTGGTAATAACTTGAATACAGTTACAGTACTATTGTTCATCTCCCTTGTGACATGCTCGACTGTTTACTTATGGTCTGCAAGGCAACAGAGCATACAGTACATAACAGTACAGTAAATAAAATCCCCACACGTTACTCATTGCCTTAAGAGAAAATGATATAACAAACCAGTAAAAACATCTTCCAACACAAGAGGAATTTTACCACATTATAGAAAAGTATATGGTGCTGATTTTTGTAATTTTTTATTTATTTTACACTAACACACCCATGACGTCCAATTATAACACAGAGTCTCAGTTGCAACTGTCTTTGAAGTACAGTATCTGCAATGTGTCCTATGTTCCAGGAAAAATAAATAAATAAAGGCCTTTTTATTAGAAAGGCAGTGTTAAAACGAACAAAAAGTATTTCCAATCATGAAACTTATTTAAGAATGAAGATCCTTCTTTATCAGGTGTGAAAAAAAAGTCACATCATGGTTGATATAATTAAACTGTTTAGTATTAAAACAGAAACAAACAGGACTGACAGATAGTTAAAAACCCACTGTAGGATATTTAGCCAGGTTCGCATTCCTACAGTAATATCACTGTGCAGTTTGAAGAGCTGTTTATAAACAAGCAATGATGTTGGGTCCGTCTCCCCACACAGAAATGTACACAGGATCACCCTCCCCACGCATCAGCCAAGATACAAGCAAGCTAAAGCAGCAATTAAGTCAAAATAAGAGGATAACTTAGCCCCTCCCACTGCCTTACCTCTAAGTTGCAACTGCACATCAATACTAGGAGACTAAAAACCTCACACAAGATTTTCTACAAACATAGGTGCTAAATGACACGATGTCTGAGCTGCAATTAGCCACAATACTGACAACATAATGTAAACCATAAAGGAAGTAATTTGAAGATATTTCACATCATTTTTTAGTCTTCCTTCCTTTATTTTGAGGGTGTGCGTGTGTCTGTGTGGGAGCGTGTGTGGGTACAGTTGGGTATCACTGAAAATACAACTGTAGTTCATCTAGAGTAGTTACATTCTTTAACTATATTTTTACTATACTACACTATCCATGCTTCAAATTGGTTTACTACAATTTATTTTGCTGTTATAATGGTGGAAAATAGTGTTTGGGTCTGTTTAAACAGAAATAAACAAACAAAACAACAAAAAAACCTCTTAAACCCAGTGTAGAACTGTGAAACCAACATGTTTAATAACTTTGAAAATACTATTTTAATGTATATGTATTTGTGTAACTATGTCTTTGTTTGTGGAAATGGGGACAGGAGTGAAAACGTTGCTCCATACCATGACCTTGCTGTAGCCAAGAATTGACTACCCTACTAATAAACTGAAGCCATTTACCTACTGGAAAAATGTTGCGTCAAACTAGAAACGTAAATAACAATGGCAGCATAAACAAAAATGCTAACTAAAAGCACCACAACCACCACCCTAGAGATCAGCCTGAATTTATCATCACACATAGTAGGTTTGAAATACAAAACAGGTTCTCCATATCTGATTCTGATGACACCAGAAAATGCACTGGATTTCAAAGGTTTCTATATTAAATGTTAGTGTGTTATACAGGAAGGACAGCAGTCTGGTATTGCCATTGCCAGCACTTTGATTTTCTCTCAGCACTGCGTTACAAAGTGTTGGAGAAGGTTTATCTGACAGGGTCACAGCTCAGCAGACTCAGAATACTCTTACTGTAGCGCGTAAAGCTCTGTGCTGCTCAGCTCACAGCATCAGAACTGCAGACTTAGTTGTTTCCAGGTCTGGACTTTGGCACAGCAGCGGACTAGCATTCCAAGGGATGGTGTGGGTACCCTTGTCAGGGAAAGGATGACGTGTAAAAAAAAAAAAAAAAAAAATGCAGCTCAACAACTAAACTAAATACCATAAACACTACTAAATATATTTCTATACATTGACAACAGCAAGTGTTGTACTATATAGTTAAAATATTTATTGGAGATCAAAGTTAAAGTATAGCATTTCCCAAAATATGAAAGGAGCAACATTTCAAACTTGAATTTTTCCAAAACACAGTTAAAAACAACAATGAAATTTGAGTATTTCAAGGGGGCAACTCTGATAAATTAATAGATACATTTATTGAACACAAGACCCATGGAAATCAAAATGCCTACGGGCTGGGTCTCTGGAGATCATTTTTTCATCCAGTTTGAAAATGCTCCAAATGAAATGTCTCAGTATTGAGTATGAGATCCTCTGACATTGATGCAACTTCTACACCGATGGGGCAGACTTCTAATCAGACGGCAGAAGATGTCTTGGGGGATCCTGTCCCATTTTTCAGTCAGTGGAACACAAAGGTCTCTGACGTCACGTGGAGGGTTACAACACTGACGAACACGACGTATTAGAAGGTCCCAAAGGTGTTCTATGGGATTAAGGTCTGAATGTCAGGGCTGCAGAATGTTTGCGCCAAAGCATTTGGTTGGGAGCCAAAGATTATAGCAACATCAGTTAAACAATTAATTAAATAAATTTACAACAAAAAAACGTAAAAATATACAATAAAACTACATATTTCCCATGTGTAGGGCTTCCGCCCTGCCACAGGGTTATGACGGTATTATACCGGCATAGATTGCGTAATTTCGTGCTGTGTGAATGGGTATTTTAAAGAATTTAACGTCACTGAGATGACTCAGTAGCGGCATTTGTGAGTGAAAGGGTAAAAGATACAACCCACAATAATGCTCACTCAGGCTACCTAATAGCAGGGCACACAAATACATTGGATTCACCAGAGTCAAAGAGAAAAAAAATGGTTTTGCTAAAACTTTAGCAACATTATAAAACTTGATAATGTTCTTATACTATTAAGAGGTAATACAATAAGGTATAAATCATTGGTTAAATCACTCCATTAATTCCTGATCCAAGCTTAATCCAGATGCAGTATTCATCGCCTTCCAAATACTACTCAATCCGTAACTCAAGACTGCTACTGCAATCAGGAAATCAAAGAGTCCCAGAAGTCAACTCACGCTCAGCATATAACTACAGATCGGAATTAAAACATGACAAGCTGTTTCAAGATAGCACAGTGAAATTAGGATGCTTCTTGCTGTTTTACTACATTAAAAGACTAACTCCTTGTTACAAACGTCCATGCAGAAGTTCAGTCGAGTTCTGGAGAGCGGATCTCAAGATACAGGCTAACTAATGAGAAGGAAGATAATGCATGTTAGCTGGTCAACATGACCAACTCTGATTCCCGCAAGAGCGGGCAGGGGTTCCCAAACTTCTTTACCCGAGGCCCACCTGTTCAGCTGCATTTGGCACTGCGGCCCACTATTAGCATTTCTTAAGAAAAAAGACAAAATTAAAAACATTTTAAAGCCCATAACACTGTAAATAAACGTAATCTAAATTGTTATTTTTTTCATTTGAATCCACTAAAAGACAGCCCTGTAGATATCAGAACACAGCATAATAATAATAATAATAATAATAATAATAATAATAATAATAATAATAATAATAAATACACTTCTAAAATGGTTTTAAAAATGAACAATAAAATCAATAAGTATCATTACCAAAAATAGTTTAATCTTTAATGTGTTTTGTCGTATTTTGTTAAATACGACAAAACACATTCAAATACACCAAGATCTCTTGTATCTACCCTACTTTCAGCACTTAATTATCAAAACTGTTAATAACGTAATAACTGCATTAAACAAATATGCATTACAAGTAGGCCTACCTTAAATTACGTGTTCTATTATTATTATTTATTAATCCTGAGAGTCACTTTCATCGCTGTCACTTATTAGCAGTTCATTACGCTCAAGCTCCTCCTCATCTTCCTCAGCTTCAATGGCAATGACAGAGACCCGGCGTTTAATAGAGACTCTGCGTTTATTTACAATATTTGCCAGCAGACCCGGCACGTATTGCAGACAGGTGAATATTTGAGACTCAGCAATGAACTGAAGTTTTATGGTAATAAAGAAAAGCAATAATAAAATACTAAATGAAGAAAAAATAAGATTCAAATGAAAAAAAACAAATAATAATTGATTACGTTTATTTACAATGTCTGTGGGGGTAGAAGCTTGAGAACAGTGTTGTTAGGGTTAGGGCTAAGGCCGTGGTTTAAACAGCGCCGCCCTCAGAGCCAAGCATCTGGGGATCAATACATCCTTAGCTTCAGCAAGGAAGGCACATGATTGGCTTGAATTTGGTAATTGTGTATAGACTCCTGGTTGGGCATGCCCTGGGTATCGGCTATGCTAACATTTTTAATTAGGGCTATCCATTTTTAGTATTAATACCTCATGTTCTGTGTATTTTAAAATACATTGCCCCAGAGAAGACAGACCACTCATAAAAAAAAACAACAACAATCCATGCATGCAGTATCCATTTCCTATCAAATATAAAACTTTAGTACATTAGCTTCCAAAGACACAAGCTATTTTAACTTCATATGTACATGTATAATGTTTATTTAGGTTATCCTGTTAAATATAATTTGTAATGGTTTTAACACCCTAATAAAGTGCTGATTTCATAGGGATATGCATCAATTTTATTATTATTATTATTATTATTATTAATTTCTTAGCAGGTGCCCTTATCCAGGGCGAATTACAATTTTACAAGATATCACATTATTACAATTACATTATTTTTACATACAATAACCCATTTATACAGTTGGGTTTTTACTGGGGCAATCTAGGTAAAGTACCTTGCTCAAGGGTACAGCAGCAGTGTCCCCCACCTGGGATTGAACCCACGACCCACCGGTCAAGAGTCCAGAGCTCTAACCACTCCTCCAGACTGCTGCCTTCTTTTGCATTTTATGCATGCAAAAGAAAGCTGTGTAACTTCATTTTTCTTTGCATGTATATTTTACACCACTGATTTCTATACCCAAACAGTTTCAGCTCTGGGAAAGCATAAATGCATTAGTATTAAAATAAAGCAACAGAACACATCTCCAAGTACCCCAGCAATATATGTTGACTGTTGACATCACCATAGCTACTTGTGAATGTTTTATGCCATTTATATGGATTACCTGTAAAATAGGATTTTCAATCAAATAAACATGTAGAAAAATATGTTACAGAACAGTAATCATTTTTTTTTTATAATTTAAATAAAAATACACATTGTTTATTTACAGGTAATTGATGCTTCTGATATATACAGTAAGCTTACATTGCAACAGCACCAACTGCAGCGGACTTCGGCAAAACAAAGCTTTAACAGTCACCGTTCCAAGCAGGTTCTTAGTCACAGTCACATTTTACTACGACTAAAAACATTAATAATAATAATAATAATAATAATACTAATGATAATATGAACTTATGCTTGGTAAGTGACCCCAGAGATTGGATGTGCCTCCACATCAACAGTCGCTTGCACAGTTTACATTCAAATTAAAGGTTTGCCTCTGGATAACACGAGCTGGATGGAGGGTGGGGGGGGGGGGGGGTGGGGGGTGCTCAGTTTTCAAAATTAAAAATGATTAGTGTTAGCGTATATTTTGTATGTTTCAACCATATTCTACCATAGAACTTCTCTTACACTGTCTTGTACACTAGGTGTTCTGTACATATTTTACTGAAGCACTACAACCGCTATAGGCACCCCCAGTGCTTTGGCATATACACAGCAGTGGCACCATATAGAGTTGCTACCAGGGTTAGAAACTAACAATATTGTGGTACTAGTCCAAAGGACTAGTATCTTTTGAAACTTGCTAGTCCTGATGTAAATTTACGAGTTCTTATGTGAAGTGCCGAAGTTGGAATCAACAACAACAACAGTTGGGATCCCTAAAAATAGGCTTACATTTTATTTTCCTGAAAAACAAATTTATGAATTTTTTGCACCTTGTTACTGAGTGACTAACTGTACTGTGTGCTGAGAAACTGACACCGACAGCACCAGACGGGGTGACAGAGGAAAATAATTCTCTCAGAGTGTCACCTTGCTGACCATGAAGCTCCGCCTGAAACTGACACTGATGACACAAATAAAATTATTTTATTGTTCATTACATGTGCTGCTATTTACAAAAATGCTGGCTGGTTTGTGGAGTTGGGGGTTACAGCCTGTGAGTGATTAAATAACTTTGAATTACTACGTACAATAAGTCTTCACTAAAGTCCCAATTTAAAGACAGTATGTTTCACTGTAGCCCTCGGGATGCAACTGTTAGCTAGGTGGCTACATTTATTTATTTATTTTATATAATTAGCAGTGGGAGAAAAACGCTTCAGCAAGTACAGTACAATCTGCCAGAACTGACGGACGATGAATCTACTAGGTTGGATACTAATATGACAACAAATATAAAAAAAACGAGGGAAGCACAGATCTTTTCAAGAAAGCTGGGAGACTTTGCATAAATAGATTTGAATATGTGAAAGATCGCCTTCCGGTTTGTCAGAGCCGCCAGTGAATGTTTTACTTTTTAAACGCTCTGATTGTGAAGCATCCACATTACAATTTGACAGAACAGGTGATTTATTTGCACTATGTAGGACCTTATTTTCCCCCATTGGTGCTTGAGCCCTGGAGCACTCACAGAATCGCTTTCAAACAAACTGATTATTGCTCACCAGTACTATGTTGGTATAAGAAAAGTGTATTTTTAAAAAAGTAATTTCAGCTTCCAGTCACTTGATGCATGCTGACGATAATGTAAACACTAAGCTACAGACAGCGAGTCCCAAACTTAATGTGTTACTGTTGTTTATAGGTAAGAACTCAATTTTATTTTGAATATATTGTGTTGTTGTGTTTTAAGCAACATATTACGATAATGATCAAGGTAATTGTTTATTTATTAGTTTTAAAATGTTTAGTAAAACATGGCCTATTTTTTTACCTTGTTAGTACCCGGTATAAAGCTCAACATTCTACACTTACTTCAAAAGATGCAACGTGTTTCAGTATATTCAAAGTCCCAATAAACTTCTCATCCCGGGCAGAGGGAGAACTCAAATGTAAAACATCATTAAGTGAGGTTGGCATTGCAGGGGAAATGAAGGGAGGTTTCATTTTCAAGTGACTGTTTTGTAATGAATGCTTATTCATCACTGCTACACCCTGTTAAAAAATGCACTTTCCTGCATTTTTTTAACGCAACACTGTGAACGTGAGATTATATGCGTACATTTGTTTTAAGTACTCGCCCAGAGGACTACCGAGACACAGACATCAACTAGTCCTCATCAGATTTAATTCGCCTCAGACGAGCGTGAGTTTCTAACCCTGGTTGCTACGTATAACGATTTGGTAATGGATTTTAATACAAGTTTCGTTTATGTAATATGCATTATACGAATCAAAAGATCGGATTTTGCATGTGAGCGACATTTAAATGTGTGATTTACAGTATTCACACATTGTCAAACAGTTTCTGTTAACAGAGAAAAAAAAACAAAAAAACACAACATACAGTGCGTGAATGCCACCGGCTGAACCTTTGAAGGTTTAAAACGAACTACCTTTGAATTCCTGGCTAGCGAACAAACCTCCAAACACAACCCTATATTAGAAAGATAGATAGATACACAGTCAACCTTGGTTAACTTGACACCTTTGCTTAGTTCGACAGACAGTCTTGGTCCCAGATTTTCTCCAAATAAAATATACGCATCCTGCCTCTCATTTTTTGACTCAACACTTATTACCGGTACCAAACGGATAAACACTATTAAAGACTACTGGATAACTTAACACTGTCGTTTCACGTGACTGATCTACTGGACACTCTTGTTTCACGTGACTGACCTCTGACTGGAAACGGATCGTTCATTCATTCATTCATAACTACCAAGTGCAGCTGGTTACAATGAGTAAGCGCGAAACATTAGTTCTCGTTCGATTTGTTTTAAAGCTCAGGGTATTCCGGATACAAAGTTTATCAGCAGAACTTTCAAAGCGCGTGTTTTTGCATGCAAAACAATCAACAATGCTCAATTTCTGTGTGAAACTGGAAGTTGTTTATTATTGTTATTGTTCACCAAAATGTACATTTGTTAACTTTTGCTATTTAAGCTGTCAAATTAGACAGTACAAGCCAATACCTAAAAGTGCAGTCAACAGTTTGTGCACAGTTTGTGGTTGGATTGTTTTCATAAATAATAACGCTGTAGTTATTTTATTAATTCTCATTTCAGTCGAACTATACAAGTTCTACCGAGTTTGTACAGTATACTGCAATTGATTCATTCACTGTAGTTCTTTCAACCGTTTTCATAAGGACATTTACCTAATAATAAACTTGTAAATACTGTTATACTGTAAACGTGTGAGTTCTGTTACTTGTATGCATGTTAATGCCATGGCTCATGTGCACACGTGGTTCACTAGACACCTTGGATAAGTCAACACTAAATGGCATCCTCATGGGTTGTCGAGTGAACCGAGGTTGACTGTATATATTTTACAATTTAAAACCACGTACAGATGCACCTCCATTTCAAAAATAGTTCTTACTCACTTCTACATTTAGCTGAATGTCATCAGTGTTTTTATTTTTTTTTCTATAAAGGACTGGGAGTTCATTTTAGAATTATGCCAACAGTGTAATATTTCGCCTTCCAATCTATTTTTATCCCAAGTGTCACCCTTTAGACTGCAGTGAGTCAGAGTCCAAGTGAAAAACAAGTATATTAGTTCCTGTGTGTGTCTAATGAGCTGAACTGAGAGACATAACCAGAGTGGGTACAGTATAGCAGTCACTGTCTTTGAACAACTGGGTGAACAGGAAGTCATCCTCTCTGATGTCAGTGGTTCTCAACTCCACTTCGTGAGCAAAAAGCAGTTCAGGTTTTTGGTTAACCCAGAAAACCTTTATATCCAATCCTAAAAAACAAACTTGTCAAACAAACATGAAGGATATACATACTATCTTTCATGGCAGGGGAAAGCAAACACTTTGAATGTTTATGGAAACCAGGAACTGGACACTTGAACCCCTGTTCTATGCCCTCCCCTCTGTATCTGATACAGTGGTGTTCTTTTTTGTTATTCTTCCTTCTTCTAATAACAGTGTGTGGATCAGCTTTGCTTCTCCACTTCCTGTTGACTCTTTCTAATACTCAATCCAATTGGCAGGGCTGAAATCAGGAAATTGAGCATAAAGGGAGTGTGAGACACAAGGAGGGGGGATTTGATGAGGGCAGAGCACACACCAATAAACTTGAATGAAGAGACGATAGGCAGCTCTCAGATTAAGAATAATCTTCCTGATACATTTAATGCTAGGTTATTGGCTTGTATAGGATGTCTGGTTTCAGTCCATCTAAATCACAATTTGTATAACTCATGACCAGGGATCCTCGTTTTCCACAGTAAAAAAATAAAATAAAAAAATTCTCCAAGGAATCTACATTATTCTGCAAGTAAAATAAAAGGCTAAAATTGAGCAGTGCAAAACTTTTGGCCACAGCTGTACTATATAGGCCTAGTGCTGAAAGATTGTTTCCCAACTCACAGTAGCAAAAATAATGTGTACGTCTGAGCTGCAGTAATAAAACTGTGAGATTTTAATCAGTCTGAAATGAACATGCAATGTATAATATAAACTGTACATTGATGCATTTGAGAGGTGTTTATTTTTAATAATGAAAATAACTGATTTTGCCAAATAAAAACCAAACACCATTCCCCTGAACTAAACAAAAATAAAAAATTTAATTAAATAACAAAACTGTAGGTAATGCTAACTATCTAGGTAAACTTTCCAGGAGATGGCCTGCAGGTGCCAAAATTAATAACATAATTAACACAAAAATTGATTTTAAAACTTTATTGTACTATACACATCAGTACAGTGGCTCACCTTTAAGTGTGTGGTACAATACTTGGGGGTGGGACATTGGTACCCAATTTATACTGCTTACACAGCTTTTTTACAAAATATTTTGGCATCCATGAATAGATAATTTAACCCTTTAAGGACCAGGATTGTGTTAGCTAGGGATGTAAATATCGTTTAATAAAAAATCTGTTTAAACTATTTGATTTCTAGCGGTTAAATGTTTAACCGTAGTTACACCGTCACAATAAATACCCTTTAAATAAATACCCTTTCCACATATATTTAGTCTTTGTCATGCATTGACATTTGTTTACCAAAGATAAAAAGTGGCAGCTTAGAGCACAAATCCTCTTCAATTGCATCACGATTGTATCACATTGCCAACAGAATCTCCGTCACAGTTCATCTCGATCCACTACAGGGGACGCTGGTTTCACATAAAATAAAACACCATTTAAAAAAAATAAATAAATACACGTTACCATTCCATAAACTTAGCAAGATTCTTATGAATTAACTTATATGTTAACTTATGTAAAAACTGTATGCATTTATTTATCAGTTAACCGTTTAACCTATTACATCCCTAGTGTAGCACGATCAGACTGAAGTGGGCTTCTAGGACAGCGATTGTGTTACTTCCTGACAATTATTTTTGTGTGATGTCACTGAGAGGGGCATTTAGCTTCTAAAGAGCAGAGACAGTTTACAGCAGCCCGCAGAGACAAAAGCAGAAACATAACATCACACTTGTTTAGAGCTAATAAAAAAAGGCAAACACTGTAAATCTGATGTATTTGACATAATTATATTAGAACATATACTCTATCATGTGTTTTAATATATACAGTACTGTGCAAAAGTTTTAGGCAGGTGTGAAAAAATGCTGTAAAGTAAGAATGCTTTCAAAAATAGACATGTTAATAGTTTACATTTATCAATTAACAAAATGCAAAGTGAGTGAACAGAAGAAAAATCTACATCAAATCAATATTTGGTGTGACCACCCTTTGCCTTCAAAACAGCATCAATTCTTCTAGGTACACTTGCACACAGTTTTTGAAGGAACTCGGCAGGTAGGTTGGCCCAAACATCTTGGAGAACTAACCACAGTTCTTCTGTGGATTTAGGCAGCCTCAGTTGCTTCTCTCTCTTCATGTAATCCCAGACAGACTCGATGATGTTGAGATCAGGGCTCTGTGGGGGCCATACCATCACTTCCAGGACTCCTTGTTCTTCTTTACGCTGAAGATAGTTCTTAATGACTTTCGCTGTATGTTTGGGGTCGTTGTCATGCTGCAGAATAAATTTGGGGCCAATCAGATGCCTCCCTGATGGTATTGCATGATGGATAAGTATCTGCCTGTACTTCTCAGCATTGAGGAGACCATTAATTCTGACCAAATCCCCAACTCCATTTGCAGAAATGCAGCCCCAAACTTGCAAGGAACCTCCACTATGCTTCACTGTTGCCTGCAGACACTCATCCGTGTACCGCTCTCCAGCCCTTCGGCAACAAACTGCCTTCTGCTACAGCCAAATATTTCAAATTTTGACTCATCAGTTCAGAACACCTGCTGCCATTTTTCTGCACCCCAGTTCCTGTGTTTTCGTGCATAGTTGAGTCACTTGGCCTTGTTTCCACGTCGGAGGTATGGCTTTTTGGCCGCAAGTCTTCCATGAAGGCCACTTCTGACCAGACTTCTCCAGACAGTAGATGGGTGTACCAGGGTCCCACTGTTTTCTGCCAATTCTGAGCTGATGGCACTGCTGGACATCTTCCGATTGCGAAGGGAAGTAAGCATGATGTGTCTTTCATCTGCTGCAGTAAGTTTCCTTGGCCGGCCACTGCGTCTACGGTCCTCAACGTTGCCCGTTTCTTTGTGCTTCTTCAAAAGAGCTTGGACAGCACATCTGGAAACCCCTGTCTGCCTTGAAATTTCTGCCTGGGAGAGACCTTGCTGATGCAGTATAACTACCTTGTGTCTTGTTGCTGTGCTCAGTCTTGCCATGGTGTATGACTTTTGACAGTAAACTGTCTTCAGCAACCTCATCTTGTTAGCTGAGTTTGGCTGTTCCTCACCCAGTTTTATTCCTCCTACACAGCTGTTTCTGTTTCAGTTAATGATTGTGTTTCAACCTACATATTGAATTGATGATCATTAGCACCTGTTTGGTATAATTGTTTAATCATACACCTGACTATATGCCTACAAAATCCCTGACTTTGTGCAAGTGTACCTAGAAGAATTGATGCTGTTTTGAAGGCAAAGGGTGGTCACACCAAATATGGATTTGATTTAGATTTTTCTTCTGTTCACTCATTTTGCATTTAGTTAATTGATAAATATAATCTATTAATATGTCTATTTTTGAAAGCATTCTTACTTTACAGCATTTTTTTACACCTGCCTAAAACTTTTGCACAGTACTGTATGTTTTTAAATTTATAAATATCAAGAAACGAGTGGACATAAGCATATACTATTTCATGAACTAAATGTATAAGGTACGTTTTTTTTTTCCTTATTATTGATAATAATGGAATGAATAATATTTTATTGATAAATATTTATTTTGAGAAAATAAAGTATCCATTATTGCTTATAAAGACCCTGAGAATAAACGTGTATTATGTCATTGCAATCATTCAGGTGAAACAATGTCTTGCAATTTGCCCAAACATCAATATTTTTCAACAAAACTTTCAGGAAGTAATGGCAGGTCCCTCGGGTCATAGAATAACACGTGTTTATTAGGGATGTACATCGTTTAGAGTTTAAACGTTTATAAAATGTGAAACGTTTTTAAATTTTGCTTAATCATTTAAATTGTCAAAAGTGTGCAGGTCAAATATTAAAAAGTGGGTGTCTGCAAATAAAGGCTACTCGGTTTTTTGTTTTTTTTGTATTACTTCCTACCTTTGTCACGTGGCAATATTGTCATTGGATATTCCCCTCCCAATGTCTCGCATGCTTTTGGTCACGTGACTAGTCTGCTTCTACGTGAAGCTGGATCTAGCATGGAGGAGGTGGGGCCCAGACATGCAAGCGAAATGTTAGGAAATACGATAAAATTCGGGAGACGATCACAAATGGCATGCAACCAATTTCAATTGTGGAAGGTACAGGATTCAACTTTAATGTCTTTTGTTGAGCCAGATTACAGAAGGCTGTGTTGATTCTTGTTTTTTTTTTGCTATTCTGAGACTCGAGCGATGTTAATATGTTTTTTTTTCTTTTTTTTAAAAAACAGAAGATTGCTTCCATTTTATGTTTATTTTTCTGGTGTTTTTTTTTTTTAAACGGAATACTGATTCTTTGAATTAACGTGATACTGTACTTGGAATAAAATCAGTTTGGTGTAAACATAACTAGTTCTTGTCTTTTATAGACAGAAAGTAGGATAAATTTGCAATTTGGATTTTATCACTGGCTGAATAATTAGACTTCATAACATTTCTGTAATAATGCAATAAATGCTCGTCCTCTAATCAAAACAGACCATTACCGTACCGCCGATGTTATTATTTGTTCACATTGCTTCACTGTTTTTATACATTTATTTATATATAGGGCTTAATTTAGTAATTTATTTGATTTAATTTAGTTTTTTTTCTGTCAAACAACTTAATGGGCTTTTAAATAGTCCAAGCCTTCATTTTCACTTACATATAAGATCGCAACATGTTAACAAGCGACTAATCTTTATAAGAACATAAGAAAGTTTACAAACGAGAGGAGGCCATTCAGCCCATCTTGCTTGTTTGGTTGTTAGTAGCTTATTGATCCCAGAATCTCATCAAGCAGCTTCTTGAATGATCCCAGGGTGTCAGGTTCAACAACATTACTGGGGAGTTGGTTCCAGACCCTCACAATTCTCTATGTAAAAAAGTGCCTCCTATTTTCTGTTCTGAATGCCCCTTTATTTAATCTCCATTTGTGACCCCTGGTCCTTGTTTCTTTTTTCAGGTCAAAAATGTCCCCTGGATCGACATTGTCTATGCCTTTTAGGATTTTGAATGCTTGAATCAGATCACCGCGTCTTCTTTTTTCAAGACTGAACAGATTAAATTATTAAAGATATAATGAAAAATAAAGCGTTTTGCTGGACACACTATTACAATGGTTATGATGAATAACTGTATTTAAATTAATAAAGATGAGTCGCGTCGGCATTTAAATGAAAAAGTAAGACTTACCATTTAAAAGCCCATTTAGTTGTTTAATAGAAAAAAAAACTATTTTACTATGATTCATAGTATGAACGCATTTCTCAGTTGTGATTGAGATACACAAATGGATTATTATAGACATTGATATAAATACTGGATAATCGATTCAATAATTATATTTTTGTAAAGCGCATAGATTATAACATTATATAAGTTTATCAACTAAACTGCACCGAATGCCCTGCGTTGCTATTTATAATATTTCTGCCACAGACCAGCAGTGGGCGTGCTCTTCTTTTGCTGGTCGTGTTAACTAGCATCTGATTTGCTGGTCCCATCCTAAGATGGTCGACTTCAGGTTCTCTTGCTGTCGAGACCGCACATCGAGGGGGACGCATACTACCCCTAGTTTAATTCTCCTAGTTTAATATATATTTAGAGATTATAGATGTCATGATTACAACATCACAATAGCACAGGCAGTGCACTTTTTATGACCTGTCTAGTACATGTAATTGTCATACTGTAGAATTATAAGGAAAAGGGCACCAGCAGAAAAAGAAATACAACAGACCTACTTTCATCATGTGTTACCAAATTCTGCCAAATATAGCTTAAAAAGAACAGTTCAAATTATTTTGTAACATCTTTGTAACAATGCTTCCTTGTATTCTAAGTCATGACCCACCAAACAGTGAAGTTATGAAACTATGCATTGTGACGCAAATATTTTCTATTAGCTACATATTATTGTAGTTAGTATATACATTAGACAACTATTTGTGTATGTGCACTTTCTTTCAGGATATAGACAGAGATAAAGATGCTGTACCTCTTTTCAAAAAAAGGCCCTAGAAGTTAAAAAGGGAGGTTACTCAAACAAAAAGTAGCAAAGAAAACCAATTCATTTGGTAGAGAAACTGGTTAAAATGATTGTCACATGTTAGGCACACACTTGGAGTTACAGCCTTCCTTGTCCGGACATGACCCAAATCAGAGGCTTTCAGACATACAATTAGTGATTACACTAGTAACGATATTGTAAAGTTGGGAAAGCGACTGAAACAAATGCAACTAATAAAACACAACAGCTGGTGACTCCTAAACTAAACTAAATTAAACTACTGCTGAGGAAATGTATGTGGACTGTCAACAGTAATATTTGTTTTCTGGTAAGAGAGTGTGCCCAAAAAAATGTATTAGACTGAAACTAGCATACAAGACAGAAACAACTAAAGGGATGCCAGCCCTATACAGAGGCAGAGGTCGTGCTAGCTTTTCTTTTCATGCGTGCCTTAAACGCACATGCCCAAAATTTTGCGTCCCATCCATCAAATATAGATTTTAACACAAAGGCTAAAACTCCAGGAATGTGCATTTTGGTACATTTTTATGAACATGTAAACTCTATGGAATTTAGTAGTTTAAAAAAATCTCAGTCTGTGTATAGATATAAATATAAACATAGACACACTTTTTTCATTGTTATACTGTATATACTAACAGTAGACTGTTCGCATGACAACGAGACTGGATCCTAAGCACTGTTTCCTTCATCTACGTGTTTTTTAATATTTTTCTGCATTCCAATAACAGCATTGCCATGTCTTTTAAGCAAAGACTCTTGATAAACTGTACATCCGTGCTTATGTTTTTTTTTTGCTTTGTTTTATGCCGAGCAGCTCTTTCACACACAGTACACCTTGCCGTCTCAATATGTCACAGACACAATCTCCCATTCAAAATTATAAGAACGTATTTTTGTGTATTACTGCTGCTTACAACTGCTTCTGTCACTAGTACTCAGTCAGTAGATGGCTGAGATTCAGATGAGCAATCTTCTTCATGGGAATGACTGCTTAGCAAAAAAACTTCCGATTGACAACTGACTTGCTGTCAGTGTACACTAAAAAAAACTGTGAGGGTATCCCTGTTAATCTAGTGCGGAAAATAACAAAAGCACAACGTTAAATTAGGCGGCTGCAAAAATGAAATGCGAGTGGATGAACAATTGACGTAATTTGTTAGCTCTGTTTGAAATAAAATTAAAAAGGGACCAGAATTAGGTTCAGGCAAGACATGAAGATAAAAGCAAAGACTGTTTTGCAATTAACAGCTTTTTCTGAGTTTAATTATGGAACAGAATCAGCTAAATTTGTCACCTGATTAAAAATAAAACTCCAACACTTCAAGCCCTACTTGTGTGTGTGTGTGTGTGTCTGCATTTACTTTTTTCCAAAATACTTGTTTTATTTCTTAGCAATATGGACCTATGTTAATATGGGTCATAACACATTATTTTAAAATAAAATACAGTGCATGGTGGGATACTATTGCATTAGGAACTGTAACCACTAGGAACTGTAACCAAACTATTCTAATAGCATTAGTGTGTGTACGCATTACGCCCAACTAAACATGAAATGGTACTACATGAACTGGATTAATTAAAAGGTTTTTGAGTACAGTTCTCGAGATCGGTTATGTAGTGTGGACAGAGCCTAAAAGTAAATATCCTTAATATTGCTGGCAAAGCCAAATATGAGGGTTATTGCTGCCAACTACAGGACTAGAGTGCACCTTAATCAATGCTGTTATATTGGTGAACAGTATTGGTGAACAGTGTTTTTTTTTTTTTTAAACAAGCAAGTATTTTACAGTCATTCCTGCAGTGTAATAGATTACCACGCATATGCATGTCTGTGTCCCTTTCCATTCTGTGCGTCCAGTGAACGCAAGGCAAAATATTCCGTCTGATGGATTTATTTTGCGTCTAGGACGCAAGATTTTGCGTCAACGCGACCTCTGCCTACACCATGCTTTAAAGATGGTTGATTAAAAGGTAACTTGTGTTTGTTGCTATTTAAAAGGAACATGTTAAAGAAAAAACTAAAATGTAACTGAATATAAATTTGCTACAACTTTTTACTTATTCTAAAAATCAGGAGACACTACAAATGAAAACAACAACAAGATATGCAAAGCATGTCTAAAACAGCTCAACAGAAGCAAAAACTGGAGTGAATCGATTATTAGTGAGTATAATAACACAAGAACAACTTTCATATCAAACCTAGAAACATCTTCAAATCTTAACTGCACAAGTAACAATGAAACAAATAGCCATGTTAACCCCCTCTGATCTCTCTGACTTTGTTTATAATTTATATTTTTATTGAATTATGTTTTTTTAATGCAAACGATATATAAAATCTGCAGTAAATACAATTCATATACACACATTTAATAAATGTAAAGGTAAAATGGCTACTTTCTTGCATATAAGAATTAATTCATATGTAAACTATACCAACAGAGTTGTAATATCTAAAGTATATCCAAACAATATTTCATGTAACATATACAATAGTACTAAATCGGGTTTAGTAAAGGGAATATTGTCTCATTAAAATAAATAATGTTATGTTTGTGTGCAGCACTTGTCCATATCTGTAATTCAGATTTATCTTCCATTTTGAATGTGGATTTCTGATATTTTCTAACACTGCATTTCTCTAGTAAAGCAAGTAAAGGAGGATCTATCTCTTTCAAATGAAGATGGTTTTTTTTGGCATCCACTAATAAAGACATACAATTAAGGCTAAATTGAATGATAGTCATTTTAATTTCAGAAAAAAATCACCATTTTAGGAGATAATTGTAATTGTAAATTGATTATTGTTTCTATGATTTTAGTAATTTCTTTCCAGAAATATTCAACTTTAGAACATGTGACAAACATGTGTGAGATCTGGCTAAGAATTATGTTTTCAAGTGGATAGTATTTTAATTTTAAATACACTTCTCTGCTTGTAATGTTAAGAGCATTATAAAGCTTGGTACACATCTGATTGATCAGCTAGAATTGAAACCCTTTCTTTTTAACTTTCTCCAAGACGTAAAGCCTTTTTTAACAGTTAATGTTTGCCCACTGAAAACAGGTTTGTTATGATTCAACAGCAAAGGATTACCCCAAAGACCAGAAGATAACTAAATATGATTATTAGATTGCAAAACTGTTGCTATCTGCCTAAAAAGACAGGAAGCATGAGAAAAAAAATCAACATTTTCTTAAGAGATGGAGTTTTATGCATTAAAATCACTTTTGGGTGAAGGGGAATGCTAGTTCTGCTTCTACAGTAGATGTTAAATATGTAGTTGGCTCCAACCTATCAATGAATTGTTGAAATTGATAAGCTAATTTGTACTATATAGAGTTAGGTAAACCCAAACCACCATCTTTGACGTCAAGGAAAAGTTTATTTATACTAATTCTGTTTTTTTTTATCTTCCTTAAATCTCACTCTACTTAAAAAGTACCGAGGTAATAGATACCCAGTACAAACACTGCACATGCAGGATAATTTAACAGTTTACTTCAAACTTTACTTTATTTTATTACATGCATCAAAAACCTAATGACTGATGGGACCAGGAATATTGTGTTTTTCAAGGTAAATCAAATCCTTAATATAGTATCTCCTTAATGTATGTCCCCAGTGTTTGACAAACTTCACTTCACATTTATTCACAAAACTTGTACAGTACCACAAAGTTTTACGAGGTGTTAAGCTGATATTGTCAGGGTTTGCAATTGCATTGAATTTGAAGTTTCAAGTTAGTTACTGCACACAGTTAATTTTCATAGACTATTTATCTTGTCTCCCAGTCCTACTTTTACGTACAGTACTGGCGGAATTTTGCACTGTGATCAGAAAGATTTATCACTAGGAAGGCCGATTTTCATGACAATGCTTTCTGAAACAGAGAACAAACCACACATAAAATAACTACTTTCTGTGAAAGCAGTTTGCATGCAATTAGTTAGCTTATTTAAATAAACAAGGTACATACACTATTTAGTTTGCATATCTGTAAACCACACTACCTGCAATTTATACTGTGATGTTCATAATGTTTCCCAATCACGATTACTGTAGCTGTTCCCATGTGCTAACCAGAATTGTATTTTTTTGTTGTTGTTGTTGCTGTTTTTTACTTCAATAACATTTGCATAAAAAGTGAGCCATGCCATCTTTAATCAAATGTAGGCATTTGTGTTTCAAAAGTACTTGCGTTTATATAACAATGTAAGGCAACCTTTCCCCTGAGATTTCCCTGTAAAGTCAGTGAAGACCGTTTTAAATCACAATTAACATACTCTAGTTTTAGAATATTATTTAAAGTGAATGGGTCCTGTATTAAAGCAGTCTGCCACAATGCACAGTTTTAAACCTTTATTTATTTGGAATGTAAAATGTAATTTAAAAAGGACCTGTATGAGATAAACATTTAGCTTCATGTAATATTCTGTCATCATTATGGTTCATATTTAAAAAAAAAACAAAAAAACCAAAACACTTCTAATATTGCCAATACAAAAACAAGTTCTTCCTGTCAGTCATTCTACAGTATTGTTTAGCTTTAAAACCAGTACATATCTGTCTGGCGATACCTCGCATCTTAAAGAGGGGGCACTACTTTAACTGAGTTTTACAATACAAGTATTAATATAGTATTGGCTGGGACTTGGTAGGCAATACTACATTAGCACTTAAATTAATCTGTTTTAAGAAATTACTTTTCCAAAATGTGACTATGTATATCGCGAGTTCCTAAATAAAAAGATTTCACAGCTAAGAACCTCTTAAAAAAAAAAAATATATATATATATATATATATAGTAATAATAATAATAATAATAATAATAATAATAATAATAATAATAAATGAAAGCTACTCATCTTATGCACAATAACTAACAAACAGGAATTAACATGTGACATAAGCTTTCTACGATATATATTAACCCAAAACACAAACTCTAAAATATACATGTTTTAAAAGTAAAGTTGTAACAGGTATGACAACAAAAAAAGAAATTATCATCTCAGTAAAACTTAAGTAAAAGATAATATGTTTATTCCAATATGACTGCATTCAACTAGCCCAGTTTTGTCATGTTTTAGAAACAGCTCTTTTTGTAGCATGCTACACTGACTTCATTACAACATTGGATCAGACAAACTTAACATCAAACTCGTCTATCTAGATTTATAGACACCAGAAATGAACGTCAAAAAATATCTAGAGCAGAAAGGGACGTGAATAGTTTTTCTTTTAGAAGAAATCTAAATAAATTTTTCCAATTTAATACATCAAAATAGTTATAAAAAAAGTTGCATGGAAATAAATTAAAATGTATGCAAGCCCTCTTTCCAATGTGTTAATGTATTTTTTTGTTTGTTTGTTTTAAAAAAATCTGTGATTATATAACTTAAAAATGTTTTCCACAGCTAGCAGCATTATGTGCCCTTGATCTATTTGAGGTACTGCATACAGGGCAATAATATGTCAATACAGTAATGGGGTAAACAGCGCCCTGTCAATTCCTTACTATCTTATCAACCAATACATTCAGAAGTGTATCAAACTTTTATTTGAGTATTTTATAACTTTAAATAAGAAATAAATATCAGTGCTAGAATAACTTTTCTGCTTCTAAGTTTACAGAACTTACTCTTATCTTGAATGTTCAGTGTTTTTCTTTTTTTTTTTTTTTAAGAACTAAATGCTTTTCAATACGTTTTGCATCTGAACTATAAGGATACAAAAAGGTGAACAAAAAAAAGTTCAAAATCTTAATTTCAAAGCGTTACATTTAAAAAAAACAAAAACTGAATTTTAGTTTTATATATACCTTATGTATGTATGTGTAAATAGATTCTACTCAGTATTCACATGGTTGGCACATGAAAAAGCTTAAAATCAAATCACAATTTACAATAAGAGTACTGTAAAAAATACAGCAAATTGCATGCTTAATCATGGAATTACATGAATGTTAACTGTGAGTAGAAGGGTTTGGACACAGGTTCAGGAACATGACTTACTGCAGATCCATGCTAAAACCATCTTGTAAATAGACCCAAAAGGACTGACAGGCATTGAGGCATTGAACCAGGTACCTGGAGGTGAAGGTACCAATCCTCCAAGCCACAGGAGGTATGTTATTGTTAAGTTTAATAGTCTAACTGTAGTTGATTGTGAATCATGCTTTAATATATTGCAACATGTTCATGCACTAGACTACAGTACATCCAATTCTGAATTAATAAGCATAATGCAGAATTAGCATTTTGCAAACCAGCACGAGAAAAAAAAAAGGGCAGCAGTGTGGAGTAGTGGTTAGGGCTCTGGACTCTTGACCGGAGGGTTGTGGGTTCAATCCCCAGTGGGGGACACTGCTGTTGTACCCTTGAGCAAGGTACTTTACCTAGATTGCTCCAGTAAAAAACCCAACTGTATAAATGGGTAATTGTTTGTAAAATAATGTGATATCTGTATAATGTGAAATAATGTATAATGTGATATCTTGTAACAATTGTAAGTCGCCCTGGATAAGGGCGTCTGCTAAGAAATAAATAATAATAAAATAATAATAATACAAGACAAAACTGAGCAAAGTTTAGGGGTTGTTATCAAATTCTCTTAGAGTCTAACATACCACAGAAATGTGCCAGTGTTTAAGGTTTGCTCTTCAGGTAGTTAAGCAAAACTAGGCAATGAAAAGAAGAAAGGAATTCCTACAAGCAAATATGCATAAATAAAATGTCTGTTCTTGAATCTTACTAGTACTGTACAAAAACATCTCTTACAACTAAAACAAATTGTATAATTACGTATAGTTATAAAATCATAAACTTTACTTGCAACCAAAACTTTAAAAACAAAACGCTGACATGTATTTTACATTGTTCCTATTTGTCAATATGTTACCAGTATACTTCTAAGCAAACATTTATTGCTGAAAACAAATCCAGTTTTTGTCATCTGAAAACAGAAACTCTCCCAAGATATTATTGAAACTATACCAACATAGACAATTTAGGATATGCTAAGTACTTAATCATTCACTTAATCTCAGATAGAAGTTTGAAACAAGAGCCGTGTTCACACTTGTATCAGTACGATAATGGAAATATTTATTTCAGTTTAGAATACACCGACACAATACCACTTTGCATCCTGACTCACCTTTCAACACCAGAACAATTATTATTATTATTATTATTTATTTCTTAGCTGACGCCCTTATCCAGGGCGACTTACAATTGTTACAAGATATCACATTATTTTTACATACAATTACCCATTTATACAGTTGGGTTTTTTACTGGAGCAATCTAGGTAAAGTACCTTGCTCAAGGGTACAGCAGCAGTGTCCCCACCGGGATTTGAACCCACGACCCTCGGGTCAAGAGTCCAGAGCCCTAACCACTACTCCACACTGTACCAATACTGTTGCAATAGATATACCTGTATCGATACAGTTATACCAGTACCACACCAATAACAACTCCAGTTTGAACAGACGTTGTGATACTGTTCAGCAACAATAATGGTATAAAAATGCAAGCGGGAACAGATCATAACACAACAAACAAATCAATTAGTTGCAATGTTACTCCTCTCATTCTCTCTCTATATAAGACTATATATAAAGCTATTTAAATTGTTGCAAAGTAACATCATCTGTTTAAATTCAATGCATTTTCTTTCAATTCAGAAGCAACACATATATATGGGGGCGGCGGGGGGGGGGGGTATATAGTCACAAATGCAATACAATCCCCCCCCCCCCCCCCTTTATATAATACAATGCAGCTTCTGAATACATGTTTCAAAACAAGGTCTCCTTGTTTAAAACTGACTCCAAAGAAAAAGTTTTAGGATCAGCTTCACCCCAAAACCAATATTAAAAAAAGCTTATTTTAGAATTATAAAAATATAAGCTTGTGATTCTATATACATTGAAAAAGAAATGACAAGCACTCAGAGAAATATGCATCAATACCACAACAACAACGATCAAGGACAAGCGCAGCTGCTGTCACAAATCTGAAAGAATGTGATAGTACTGGCCACGTTATGGTCGAAGTCTATATACCCAAAGCAAACTTGAACCAGCTTACAGTGTCAGATACTGTGCTTTCGTTGCTTATCAACTACAATTAAAAAAGGGTAACATGTCTCAAAACATAAAACTTCCCTGAAGGGGTGCAGTAAAAGTATGAACTTAAACCCTCACCAATTGAACAATGCGGTTTAAATATATGTTACAGCTAAACACAGCTTAAGGGCCGAAAGTACATTGAAATATTATTCTGTTCTATTCAATTCCATTTCATTATTTTCCACTAAACAGTGAAAATGGGCATTTTCATTTAGAAAACCAAACTATGCCTGTTAATACTGTATCTGGGGCAAGCAAGATTGAAATGATTCTTAGTCAAATCCCTTTATGATATACAGAGTTCTAAACTTTGATACACCCCACATATAACACACACTCTAACCCTACATAAAAAAGAAATAAGTAAAGAGTATTTACAACTAGTTTGCACAAGAACAATTTACCTAATATTTAGAACACTACAATGTTTTTGTTAAAGTCTTCTGCTGTTCTTTTCGGAGCATCCCGTACCACTGGAACCTCAAAAACAGCAAGGGGAATGCGGACCCCACATGCAAATCTATAATACCATACTGGTTTACAGAAAACCCAAACATACACTTGAAATCACCCATGTATGCAAGCAAAGCATGCAGAATTCAAAAACTCTACCACTGAAAAGACAACAAACAGAAAGACTGAACATATTATTTTTAGTCCTTAGCCTGGGGAGATCCGAGGAGCTTTTGCCAACGTCCTCCTTTAAGCAGGATGGTACAGGACCTGAACAATTAGAAATAAAACCGCTGCATCTAAAGAGCCTGACTTAACTTTATCTAAAACAAACAAGAAAACTGCCATCAAACTGCTTTTAGCAACAGCAAAAAAAATAAAAATAAATAACCTTTATAAAAATTAAAAAACAGGTATTTTTCCCCAGCAAGTTGCATACTTAATGAGGTAGTGGAGGTGGTACTCCCATGCTTCTCACCTGTGTGTAGTCGAAGTCTGAGAGCGGAGCTATGCTTTTGATGTAGTCCATTCGGAACTGGTTCTCCGGGTTGGCTAATGGAACTGGGGGTATTAAAGTGCTCATCGCTGAAACTATAGTCTATAAAGCGGATAAAAACAAAAACACAATCATTAAACTGGATAAATACAGGATAAAATAAGAGGATAATCCAGTCTGATCAGCAAAATGGGATTGCAGTGTGCAATTCTAGGCAACCAACCACAAAGACTATAAAAAAAAAAAAAAAAAATTAAATAGGACACTCACCACTATGGCATCCTTCACATTTTTTCGAATGTCTTGGGTTTTCTGTTTCTTTTCTCTGCGTGAAAGAGGAGGACAGTTATATGTGATCTTGCTTTATTTACAGAACTCAACACAAGTAATATATTCATGAAAATGAGAGCTCTCATTGGAACAACTTCTGCAGTCCTTAAATAATGGGTGACTAGTTCCAACTCTTCCACATACACATTATATATACAGTATGTGTATATATATATATATATATATATATATATATATATATATATATATATATATATATATATATAGTAACTTTTAATATTTTGAACTACATCAAACAGTTCCAGAATTTGTGACCATTCCAGAAGCAAAATTAAAAAGTGTTAGAAATGTGCATTATCTGTGCATGACCATTACAGTAATATAACCCCGATTGGGTTTAACTGAACATTGACAATTCTAGATTTAGGGACACTTTTCAAAACTAGAATTAAATCCAGTTATGACAGCTGAAATATGATCATATATTGTCTCGTTATTAGCTATTTTAGTAGCCTATGTGATAGCATAAGAAATCCCATGTTTCAGGTTAAGAGTTATTAGTAATCAGTAAAAACTAGTCGCCATGTTGTTGCTATACTCTGGGCCCGAGAAGCGCTGCAGTAATAACACAAATAAAAATGAAAATCTACATGTATCCATTTTCTATTCCATCTTATCTATGTAATGTCATGCCACGTATAATATAATTTACAACAGAATATACCCTACAATGCAACATAACAAACGTCGTTTTAGGCGTCAAATGCGGTTAAATATAGTTCACTCACTCTGGATTAAATCCATTGACGTGCAGAATCCTCATCTGTTTGACAATAGTGCTTTTTCCAGACTCGCCAGCCCCTTAAATAAAAAAATAAAAAAAGAACAATAAAAAAAACATCTTACTTTCCTTTTCGCTGGCATTTATTAAATGCTGTTGAAACCAAGACCGTCGCAATACATACAAAGCCTATCCCTGACATATAACTTAAGCTGTCAAACACAAGTAAGGGAAAAACATGAACGTACAGTCTTCACATACAGTTTTGAAAGATACATTTAGCTTACCTAATAAAAGAAGGCGATGTGTGGCTTTGTAAGCTTGTCTTTCTTTCTGTAACTGTTTTTCTATTTTTTTATTCGCTTCTCTTTGTGCTTTTTCGTCGATGCGTTGATCTTCAGTTTTGCTGTTGCCTAAACAACCCATCTTCCAATGTTTCGCTTTATTAAATAGCAAGTATAATCAAAACAAATAACAAATGTAAAAATATATTATGTTTTGTATTTTTTTTTTTAATGTGAAAACAATCCTTGCGACGGGGTCTCCCGTCGCTTCTGAAAAAACCTTTCCTGGTTGATTTTTGTTAACCTCTCCACGAACCACGAGCTTGAAAATGCAGAAATGTGCCAATAAATATTTTTGTTATAAATAAAAAAAATCGTTAAAATAAGTCTAAAAATACATACAAAGAGTGGAGCAGGGCTGCTCCTGGAAACCAGCCTAATGCTCCTCTCTCTCTTTCTCTCACTCACTCTCTCACTCTCTCTCTCTCTCTCTCTCCAATCTCTTTATTTCTATCTAAATTTCTATCTATTTCTGTCCCTCTAACTCAGCACTGCCTCTTTCTGCAAGACCAGGAAGTAACCAGACTAAAAAAAAATATATATACGGTAATTAAAAAAAAAGAACACAGCACGCAGGGTACTACTGAATATTTAAGCCACACTGCCTGCTTTTATATATATATATATATATATATATATATATATATATATATATATATATATATATATATATATATATATATATATATTAATAAACATTTAACCTATGTTAATAGCTATGAACATATCTCCTCTTCTCATACAGTGTAACTGCCAACGAGCAATAATAACAAAATAATTAAAAAAAAAAACACAAAAACTAAGTTCCTCGATGTTTTGCACTAATTATATGATTTCAGTTGCATATTTTAAATGCAAAAGGGTATGTCATCTATATATTTTAAAAAATGAGGCTTCGTTCTTTTTCCTCACACTGACGCTATGTATGATCCTATTCCATGTCTGTTTTTTTTTACCCCCTTCAGCTAGCTCCCTTTTCTTGCACAGCAGCGCAACTCAGCTCTGCTAAGCTCTACCAGGAAGCAATCAATCCCAGCCCCTGTATGTATGTATGTATGTATGTATGTATGTATGTGTGTATATATATATATATATATATGGGTCATTCTCACACCTCTATGAAAACCATGCAACAAATTTGAAAAAAAAACAAACAAACAATTAAAGTAAAATAATGATATACATATTTTCTGAAAACTCCCTTATAAATGTTTAGCCACTTACAGTTTTAAATATATATATTTTCTTCCAAAAGCATGTTTGGGTATGCAAATGTCTGTGTCCCAGAGGTGATGTGAACTGCATTGATATACAATTGTTATACAACATTTGAATGCATTTCAGTTTTAAACATTAAATAACACCCATATATGTTTGGTTTACTTTCTACACTATTAAAAAAAAAAAAAAAAAAAAGTATATGTATATGTCTTTTTAATTTTAACCAAAATGGGTTTCCCACAGTATTCTGTCATTGGTGTTACTTTTGTCAAATGGCAACACTACAACTGAACAGACACTAGAATCAAGCACTTCCTCGTGCCAAAGGTAATTTGGGGAGGAGTTATTTGAAATCTGGAAGGTGAGTCAGCATACTTTGTCCATTTTTAATGAACTGAATGATTTTGTTCGTAAATTGATAGAGTATATTTAGTACCCGTCATTAGTATAATGCATTTTATATCAAAGAGACATACAGTATGAAAAAAACAAAACAAACAAACAAACAAACAAATATATATATATATATATATATATGCAGTTTTTACAATAATGAATTTTTACATCTTAAAGCAATTTGTTTTGGGAGGTTGTGGCCTATAACTAGCTTAAGCCTTCTTCTCCATTTGGTGTTACTGTCATTGGTGTTATATTCTTCCTGGTAACACCATTGACAGAAGTTAACACCAATTATGTTTTGTGTTCTTTTCATGGTTTCTTAAGTTTGCACATAGACAATATAATATAAACATATATATTTGGTACTTTTATATCTATTGTTTTTAAAGAGAAGACGCAGCAAACTTATTGTAGGGATGCAGAAAGTAGAAAAAGAAAAGGCATAAATGAACTGTCAGAAAGAGAAAAAAGCAAACAGTGAAGGAAGTGGAAGGAAAGTCAAGCAGCGCACAGAGCAAGGATAGAGTCCAGACAGGCAGTTATAACACCCCCACCAACACCAGACAGACCCCCAGTACCTCAAGGTATTTACATGCAGGAGCCTGAATATTTAAAAAGAAGGAAATGTTTCATGACCCTCAGAGTAGCTCCAAGCAGCCAATGTTGGACTTCTGAATCGTTTACCCAAAAATGTAGGATGTATTTTAACTACGGTTCAAACCCCTGTTCTGGAGACATTTCATAGTATTACAATACAAATATAATGTTGCCTAATAATCATAATTATAACAGTAATATATATATATATATATATATATATATATATATATATATATATATATATATATATATATTACAGACAACAGCAAGAAGGACAACAAAGAGTGGCTCAAAGAAAGTCTAGATGCTACAGAAATTTGCACAAGTTGCAATGTGAGCTGAATGAACAGAGGAAGCTCACCAACAAGTACAAGAAAAAATGGCTATGTTTGCAAAATAAATCACTAAATGTACTTCCTTCACTACGGGAATGCCCAAGAACAAAAACTAGTCAAATTCTGCAAGAATGCCCAGTACCATCACCTGTGAAGCGGGAATTAACCTTTCACTTTGCTCTGATTGGTGACACGAAAAGAAAAGTACAAAATGACACGAAAAGAACAGGTGAAACAAGTATACCGCAGATTGTTAACAGGTATCCCAGGAACTCATTGGATTTTCTTCAAAGAGCTGGAGAACTCCTGGAACAGAATTGGAATATTATCGAGCAAGCAAAGCAGCCAGATATTTTCAGAACACTGTGAAGCAGTACTTTACAAGAGATGATGCAAGCAGGCTTACTACTGGTAAAAATAACAGTTACATTTCAGAAAACTAAGAAACAGCGAAGACTCCTGTGCGATTCTTTACTTAACCTGCATCGCAAGTTCTTAGCACAGCATTCACTGCATATATCATATTATTTTTTCTGCCACTTTTCTGCCCTTCTGGGTTGTAACACCAACAGAAACCGACCGTGAAACCTGCCAGTGCAAAACCCATGAAAATCTGCAGTTCATGGCAGACAAACTTCATTATCTGAAGATCATTCAAGCCAAAACACTTGAAGAACTTGCAGATGCAACTATCTGCAATCCTAAATCTAAGCAATATGCATGTGGAGAATGCAATGAATGCTGCTCCACAGCATACCTATTGCCAAGACACCCTGAGAATACAGAAGTTTGCCTAACTCTGGTCTTTAGCAAAAATTGATCGTAACGGTTGTTTTATACTTTCGACTGTGACCCAATTTCTGGTCTCATTCAGTGGTCTCCGATGGTTGGAATGACATCATCCGCACTGCCTCGAGCTGTGTCTTTTTTAAAAAGTCATACGCCTTTTCTTGTGTGTCTACGACCGCAAAATGCACAGGATCGGATGATGTTGGAAAAATCCAACATTTGTTGCATGGTCGCAAGCCAGTGAAGCGCGATAGAGCAAGTTTTTGAGGAACTCTTAACAGAAGAAGTTCATAAACATGAACAACAGAACAGGATTTTAAAGTTGCCCCTGAACTGAATGAAATTAAAGTATAAATGAACCTTTGCTAAAATTAATATTGGTGCTTAAATACCATGTGCAGAAAACACTTGTATAATAATAACACTAATAATGAATACAATGTATTTTTATTTGTAGTAATGTTATTCATATATATATATATATATATATATATATATATATATATATATATATAGGAGTCACTAATAAATTAATGTCGCTATTTATTTTCTGTTCATTAATATTAAACTGCCCATAACATGCAATTGCTCTCCCAATCAGATCAGCAACATTGCTCAGCTGTTCAGTACGTCTGATCGGAGGCAGTATGGAGAACAGCTGATCAGTTTTACCTGTTTGCTGCTCATACTAATTATGCAACAGTATTAATTTTAGAAAATATAAAGGACCCAATTTACACATTCACTTCATTCAGTTTAGGGGCAATTTTTAAATCCTGTTCTGTCTCAATGTGTCCCGGTATTGTGGAGCTAATTTGCAACCCTAGTCACAAGTCGACACCGGCAGTAAAGCAGATTGGCTAAAAGCATGACCAACAGCTACGATAACTTTGCTGCGTCAAAAAGTCTGCGAACTCGGGGATGCTTCAATCCTTCAGGTGCACCCGTAGACGTGTCTGCAGCTGACGGCTTTTGTCTGCGTGTAAACCAGCCTTAACAGTGAAAGCAGAGAAAAATACCATAATCACAGTTAAGCAAGAAATTGTTGCAACAGAAGATGATATTGTAAATCAATTTCAAAATTTCAAGACAGGCTTTTCAAGTTTAGACGACACCTATTTAACATTCGGTGACAATATCAGACCTACAAACAACTGAGAGAAAATCTGGAACTTAATGAATGCCTAATTTATGTGGACTTCGGTGAAAATTACACCTGCAAATATGCAAATGAAATACAGTCTGTCCATTTCGGTGCATCACATCAGCAGGCAACTCTCCACACAGGTGTCTTCCATGTTAAAGCTGAGCAATCGCCAGTTTTTTTGTTCCATTTCATCTAGCCGAAAGCATGACCCACCAGCCACCTGGGCTCATCTTGATCCTGTTTTAAACATGGTCAAACAAGAATATCCTGATGTAACTAGTCTTCATTTCTTTAGTGATGGCCCTGCTACACAGTACAGGCAGAAAGACAATTTCTATTCCACTGAGGTTTCAAATCCATTTCTTGGAATTTTTTTGAAGCAAGCTATGTTAAAGTGGCTCCGGATGGAGTTGGTGGTTCATTAAAACGATCAGCAGATTACATGGTTCGTCATGGCAAAGACATTCCACATGCAGCTTCACTTTACAGAGAACTTGCTGGCCTTGGTACATCAGTTGAACTCTTCTTTATTGAGAACCAGAAGGTAGAGTTGTGGACACAGAAGATGTCTGATTGTCTGGAACAATCAAAGGTACCATGAAGATGCATCAAGTGATGAGTCTCTCATCTGGATGCTTGAAGTACAGAGATATTAGCTGCATGTGCAAAGTACCTGATGGTGTACTGGATTGTCCATGTTTTGACCTTCAGCAGATTGAATTTGGGGGATGCCATAGGCAATGCTACAGGAAATTACGACAGAACAGTCTCCAACAGCATTCCTGCATCGTGTGCCTCAACAATTTTCAGGCCTGATGTAATTGAAAATGATCATATTGGACAGTGGTGTGTTGTCCTTTATGATGAACTTCCATACCCTGGCATCATACTTGGAGCTGAGAAGCACGTGTTAAAGTAAAGTGCATGCACAGAAACAGGATAAACACGTTCTTCTGGCCCAGTCCTAGGGAGGACATTAACTGGTACTCTGATGATCCGATCTTGTGTTTCATACCAGAACCAGAGTCTGTGAGCAAAAGATCGGAGCAAATACAAATCGATATATGGAAGCATTTAGAAGGAAATCTACTGAGTTTTAATGATGGAACATAGCCAACGAAGGAGCCATAACTAAAATGTACAGATATCTGTTTTAAAAAGATATATGTTTTAAAAGTTTCAAAACTGCATACCTTTTCTACTGTTCATTGGCCGTTTGGAGCTTAACCTAATTTTGGCTTTAGTGTGCATATTCATAAATCACCATTATGTATGTAGTTGAACATTTGGAAAGGTTTGGTTTGGATTACGTTTTAAATGGCTACATTTTGCATTTAATTTACAACAGATATGTTCATAAACAAAGACATCGAAGGAAAAAACATTTAAAGGGCCGTTTAGAACAAGTGTAATCTGTTTAGTTCTTCTTAGCTCCATGCATGTATGTGTATGAGCTACAGTAATCCATAAAGTTTTACTTTGTAAACAACCTGGCAAAGAATGTGTTTAATTTTGTTGTTTAAAATGTTTTATAAAGAGTAAGTTATCAAGTTTTGAAAATACGCTTATTTAAGTCATTAGTATAAAGAATCAATGGTGTCACTGGTGTTACTGCATAATTTATTCTGTAGATTAAATGTTTTACTTTTTTTTCAACATATCTGCTGTCATTAGCTAGAAACACCTTCATGTAACAAAATGTTTCTATTTTTATTTTTATCCTTCAATTTTTTTTTGTATAGTTGCAAAGTAAAGGTCAACCATAAACAAATAATGTTGCATTGCACAACTATTAGAATGACTATTTAAAAAATGTTTTAAAACATAACACTTTTAGTTATTAATTCATTCAAAGTGACACAGTCTTAGGCTGATTATACAAAAAATATACAAATTATAACATTTTCATTTATACCTGCTTGGACTGAGCTGGGTAGTAACACCAATGACAAAATATACCCTTTTACAAAAATCTTGTTACAAAATAGCTTAAAAATAATAAATGATTAAGCTCCATTTTGTGTGTGTCTACAAAAATGAGGTAATAACCAATGTTTTAATATCCTTTAAAGTAAAAAAAAAAAAAAAATGTAATGTTTGCAAAACTTTTTTCTGAGCTCAAATGCACCCTAATTGTAGAATGAACCATATACATATTGGATACAGGGGTATTCTTTTTTTTTCCTAACACCCCAGTAGTAAAACAATATAACAACACTACATGGCTACTTAAGGTTATAAAATAACAAAAATAAACATTCTGTGGATTCCAATTCACACACACGAAATCTTCCTTGCTTCATGCGAACTTCATGAACTCCTTCACTAGGTGTTCATCTGGTGCCACACTAGCACCATGTCTGTTTGTAAAGTTCCAGAGCTAAATGGCGTTCCAAAGTCCTCTGTAGGAAATGCAATCGTGTGGCCAAATGGAACTCAACAGGTACAACAAAAGCAAATGGACACATGCCTGAACTCATTGAGGTAACAAAGGGGATTAAAAATAAAAAAGTTGCAGGAACATCTGCTATGAGCTAGGTTACTACAGTCAAGCAATTTAAAGCAAGACACTCTTCAGACTAATGCCTGTTAGTGCCTGCAAGCTGGTGCAGAGGAAGATTGGTATAGGGAGTGATGAATAATGGGACACACTGTTTAAGTCACATATCTTTGTCTGGCTTCAGCCTGTTGTACAAAAAAACTGTATTAAAAACAGTGATTCTGTAATTTTTTTTTTTTTTTTAAACTTCTGTTGCCCTGAACAACCAGCCCTGCATATCAATACTTTTTCCATCCCAGCCCAAGGACACGGGAACTAGGGGTGCTAGGGGTGTGGCAGCACCTCCTGGCTTGTAGGACAGAGGTGCTGTGCACCTGCTTGTGCAACGATAAATCCTGCTAGTTTCATAAATCTTACGAGCTGTGTGCGCAGTGCATTCCACCTTTTTACATTGCTTTTGAACACAAACGATAATAGACCAAATCAGAGCTGATTGTCACAACAGGGACGGGGTATTTTATAAAATCCCATGGTTGTGATCTCAAGAGTCGTTTAGTAGTTAGAATGCATTAGAAGCTTGTCTACAGTAGAACGGTTATTGATAATGTCCCAAAAAAGAATATCATTGTTTTTATAAATTCTTCAGTGGTACCACCTGCTAAAATCAGCTTGTCACAAATGTTGCTAACAGGTGTTGCTTTGTGGAGCAATACTAACAACACAAGTTGTCATATTCTTGTAAAGGAAACTCCCATCGGGGGGTCCATCTCAGTTAGCAGTGATCGCAGTCATACAGGAACCACTGGATCAGCCATTTCAATCAATCTACAATTTTCCTACAAGGTGCTTTGGGACAACAATTCACCCAATCATGGAAGTCTGCTTGGTTAGAGAAATGGCCATAGCTGCACATTAAGGAATGTGATCGTGTTCTTTGCATTACATGTTTAAAAGGAAACAACTGTTATTTTGATGTGTTTGCGCTCAACGTTTTATGGTGAGCATGTTGTAAACATTGTGGCAAGGACTGTGGCTAAAGCATTTTTTTTTTTATTTAATTTTTTTTTTAACTTAAAATCGATAAACAGGTGTTGATGCTGGGCGTTCCTGCAGAAATTCACAAAAACAGGGTGATAGTGCAAATGAGGGATCAAAATATTGTAATGAGATGTACTAAAGCTGCGGGCAATTGCATCAATTTGTTAAGAACTTCTGAAAGCATGTTTTAAACAGTCGCAATTGTTGCTGGCATTTCCCAGTCTGCTTTTTCTCGTGTGTTGCCAGTTGTGCTCAATGTATTTTTGAGACAAACACCCAAATACCTAATTTTCACTAAAGTCAGGGTGTACTTACAAGCCTTGAAAACAAAAAAAGCTTTTGGGGGGTAAAAGTTGGGGCCTCACTATAGAATTTGATGGGATTAAACTGCCTTTCATTTTGTATATACAATAGTATTAAAATAGGTAAAATGAAGTCGGAACAGAATGCATTGTACAGGTGATGTTTACATTCAACAAAAACAATGTTATTTTTGATTCTTGCACCCTTGCATGTATACACGTTATTTTTCGGGCACTCTCTGCTGCAGCAAACCACAACTCAATTGTAGCTATTTTATTTGAAAAAATGTCACACAACTCTCGCTAGAGATCTCGCTAAGATGACGCAAATAATATATAAAGTAGTATATTGCGTCTCTCTTCAATAACATTTTTTTTCTTCGTACATACGACAAATGTGCACTTTGCGAATTGTCATAATCAAAATGCAAATTACAGTATGTTTGCGCTGCGACTGGCACATCTTAGTACATCTACCCTTTACTGTACTGAATCCAACATAAACTTTATGAAACAATAAATACTGGGGTTGGGGTACTACTCTAAAATAATAGCTCTTCAATTTATTTATTTTTGTTCAAAGAGGAAGCTTCCAAATGTGTTTTTAAACACCTCTTTGTTCTTGTTTCACCAGGTCAAAACCTCATACTGGACACCAGGAGAGTTTAGAACCAAAGTCATTAAATATTTTAGCTGCTGAAAATGCTTTGTGTATAAGGCAAAACCATCCCTACGGTACAGTTTTGGATGATGCTGTATATTTTATTTGTGTATCATTTGCTTATCTCAGCATGTGATCACATGGTCGTATGACTGCTTAAAAAAAGGAAGTGGGTGGCTGGTCGATTAGCATGAAAAAAAAAAGTGTACCTCTATTATTATTCCAGTTGTCACATGGCTTCGTACATGGTTACAGAAGCCTCTTTCCGTCTCTACAGTCTCAAAGAATAGACGTATTTCTTGATCTGCCTTAGAGACAGATCAATCACTCCAGTGACAATTTGTTTCCCCACTCGTTCCCTGCATGGGCCCAGTACACGACTGCACATTCGAGACTAGCAAGCTTTCTGTCACTGCACACCTAAACTAAGAAACTCTATTCCTGGGCAAATTCAAGACATGGTTACTGCTTTGAAGTCAAATTTGAAAATGTATGTTTTTGAGTTAGTTTTCTTTTAATTGTGATCACTTGACTCCTAGCTTTCTAAATTAGTTTGCCATATTGTTGGTTGTTGTTGTTGGTGGTGCTGTTGTTGATACTGTATATTAAGCTACAATGATTCAGCATCAGTCCTCTGCGGGTAACAAGGATTATAGTGACCTAAGCATGCCACAAAACACAGCCAATATACCTTCTACAGACACTCCAGTACTAGAAACGTTGTGGAACTGGAACATCACATCATAGGCTAGTTAAGATTTCTGCAAAAATTTCAAGAAACACCTTTGTTGTTATTGTGAATAAGAACATAAACCGAAAAAATCCTTAAAACCCTCTCCTCTACTACAAATACCAGTCAGAGCACTTATTAATATGTACTGCAGATTTATACAAACAACAATAACAGCCATTGGGATGTGTGCAGTAAGCCTGTGCTAGACCACAGTTGAAAGTGTAGTAGATTGGTTTGTAATTACTGTTAAGTGTCTTAAAAACTATTATTTAAAAATGTCCTACATGTAGCCAAGATGTACAGTTTACAATTCAAATAAATGGGAACAATTGTAACTTTAGTAAGTTACATTGATACTTAACATTAAATAAAGTATTAATTCTGGATATAAAAAAAAGAAAAAAAAAGAAGAGGAGAGTTGAACAATAAACAAAACAGAAAAACCAAAACTAAATGAGACATCTTCAGTAATTACATGTACCCTTTTGTAACCCAATTTAAGGTGTATAATGCACATGCTGACTTTTTCTTTGTATTTTGGGTTTACTTTAAATTATATATATATATATATATATATATATATATATATATATATATATATATATATATATATAATCAGTGCCGTGAAAAAGTATTTGCCCCCGTCTGATTTTCTGCATTTTTGCATATTTTGACACTGAATGTTATCAGATCTTCAACCAAAACCTAATATTAGATAAAAGGGACCCTGAGTGAACAAATAACACAAAAAATTGATACATATTTCATTTATTTATTAAAGAAACGCCACCTTCAGCAGCAATAACTGCAACCAAACGCTTCCTGTAGTTATTGATTATTCTGTCACAGCGCCGTAGAGGAATTTTGGCCCACTCCTCCATGCAGAACTGCTTCAACTCAGTGACATTTGTGGATTTTCGAGCATGAACTGCTCGTTTCAGGTCCTGCCACAACATCTCAATTGGGTTTAGGTCTGAACTTTAACTAGGCCATTCCAAAACTTTAAATTTCTTGTTCTGATGTAGACTTGCTTGTATGTTTCGGATCATTGTCTTGCTGCATGACCCAGCTGCGCTTCAGCTTCAGCTCACGGACGGATGGCCTGACATTCTCCTGTAGAATTCTCTGATACAGAGCAGAATTCATGGTTCCTTCAATGATGGCAAGGCGTCCAGGTCCTGATGCAGCAAAGCATCCCCAAACCATGACACTACCACCACCATGCTTGACCGTTGGAATGAGGTTCTTACTGTGGAATGCAGTGTTTAGTTTTCGCCAGACATAACGGGGTCCATGTCGGCCAAAAAGTTCCACTTTTGACTCATCTGTCCATAGAACATTGTTCCAGAGCTCTTGAGGATCATCCAGGTGCTTTTTGGCAAACTTGAGACAAGCATTCATGTTCTTCTTAGCGAGCAATGGTTTCCACCTTGCTACTCTGCCATGAATCCCATTTTTGCCCAGTGTCTTTCTGATGGTGGAGTCATGAACACTGACCTTAGCCGAGGCGAGAGAGGCCTGCAGATCCCTGTATTTTGTTCTAGGGTTCTTTGTGACTATCTGGATGATTTTACGCCTTGCTCTTGGAGAGATTTTGGCAGGACGGCCACTCCTGGGAAGATTCACTACTGTCCCAAACTTTCTCCATTTGGACAATATGGCTCTGACTGTGGTTCGGTGGAGCCCCAGAGCCTTAGAAATGGCTTTGTAACCCTTTCCAGACTGATCGTCATCAACTTCTTTTTTCCGGAGGTCTTCAGGAATTTATTTTGTTTGTGGCATGATGTGCCTCTAGAACAGGGGTGGGCAATCCTGGTCCTGGAGGGCCGGTGTCCCTCCTGGCTTTTGTTCCAACTGTGCTCTAAATTACTTAATTGTACTGATTATTACCAATTATTGGTCTAATTAAGTAATTTAGAGCACAGTTGGAACAAAAGCCAGGAGGGACACCGGCCCTCCAGGACCAGGATTGCCCACCCCTGCTCTAGAACCTGTGTGCTGACAACTTCACTCTGATGATAAGGGCCAAAGTTAGTCAGATTTATATTGGGCAGGGCTGGCTCAAATCAGGCCTGGTTGTTAACCAAAGTACTCAAACAGCTGACCTTAATTATCCCTTTTATTGGGTTGAGTTAACTGGGGGGGGCAATAACTTGCTCACACCTGAAGATTGCATGTTTGATTACCTTGCACACCGAACAAATGAAAGAAGCACCAAACTTTGGTGTCATTTTTTTCTTTCAGACTCCCTCTATATACTACTACAACCCACAAAAAAATCTGACCAAATACAATGTGAAAAATGTGCACAAATGCAGAGAATCAGACAGGGGGCAAATACTTTTTCATGGCACTGTGTATATTATATATATATATATATATATATATATATATATATATATATATATATATATATATATATATATATATATATATATATTACTGTGTCCACTTATTTTATACATGCTTATCCCCTGTCATTTTCTCCTGCCATTTTAGCCTACTACCATATAATACTTTTGACTGTAATAATATATATTACATTATTATTATTTAAACCAATTTCTGTACTCATGCTGCACAGGATGGACAAACTGTTAACATTTATGAAAAGAGATATGCAAATTAAATTTTATTTAGAACAGAGATCTGCATGTAGCAGCTCTGCATGCAAATTATTGTTCCTGCATTTATGCAGTAACTGTACTGCTGTTTTAACCCCCAGATTTCCAAATACAATACTGTGGTTTATGGTGTTTTAAGCCTTCAAACTGTGAATATCTCCCTCTAGAGGCAGATAACAGTAATTCACACTCAGCATAATTTAAATACAGTCGCAGACAAATACAATGAGAAAAAAAAAACACAAAGAAAGTGATTTCTATAATTTCTAACTGTTCTATTGAAAGATATAAATTAAAGTAGATTCAGCTTTATAATAAAACAACAAATTACTACATAAAATGAAAAATAACAAGCAAAAACTAATTTGTTGCTACAAGAGAGAAAAGTGTAAGGTACTGCACGCAGGCAGTAAAAATGTGCATTATAAATATCATATGGGAGATACTGAAATTGAAGAAGGAATCTATGAAAAAGACCTAGGAGTTTATGTTGACTCAGAAATCTCTTCATCTAGGCAATGTGGGGAAGCTATAAAAAAAGGCCAACAAGATGCTCGGATATATTGTGAAAAGTGTTGAATTTAAATCAAGGGAAGTAATGTTAAAACTTTACAATGCATTAGTAAGACCTCACCTAGAATATTGTGTTCAGTTCTGGTCACCTTGTTACAAAAAGGATATTGCTGCTCTAGAAAGAGTGCAAAGAAGAGCAACCAGAATTATCCAGGGTTTAAAAGGCATGTCGTATGCAGACAGGCTAAAATAAATGAATCTATTCAGTCTTGAACAAAGAAGACTACGTGGAAATCTGATTCAAGCATTCAAAATTCTAAAAGGTATTGACAATGTCGACCCAGGGGACTTTTTCGACCTGAAAAAAGAAACAAGGACCAGAGGTCACAAATGGAGATTAGATAAAAGGGCATTCAGAATTCGGAACAGAAAATAGGAGGCACTTTTTTACACAGAGAATTGTGAGGGTCTGGAACCAACTCCCCCGTAATGTTGTTGAAGCTGACACCCTGGGATCCTTCAAGAAGCTGCTTGATGAGAATCTGGGATCAATAAGCTACTAACAACCAAACGAGCAAGATGGGCCGAATGGCCTCCTCTCGTTTGTAAACTTTCTTAGGTTCTTATGTTTAAATAATGTACCTAACATCCTAAATACTTTTTACACTTCTAACTTTAAAACCTGTTTCAAAGCTCTTTTCAATATGGCCGCTCTAGTGCACTGGGGTTTGAGATCTGTCCTCTAAATCACTGCAGGATGAGTGATTTAAAAAAAAAAAAAAAATCATAACAGTGCTCTAGCTTTTCGGTTCCATACCATATCACGGATCGTTATTGCTGTACCTGTTTGACAATGTACAGGTACATTATTTAAACAGTTGTAGCAAAACATGGGGACAAGACTCTCATGAGAAGATAGGCTGAGGTAATTGTTTGTCAACACTTTACATGAACATTTTTTTTTAAGTCAGTTCCCATTACTGCAACCCCAGCCTGAGCAAGTTAGTGCGAAACCCTCTGTTAGAATAATACACAAAAACAACTTCAACGATGTCTTTCTAAAATATATAGACAATCTGACAAATAATTAAGCAAATACATAGTAATACAGTACATTCAAAAACAAAGAACAAAAAATAATACATGCTCTAACAGTACGCTGTGATTGCCACAGAATTCAAAGTCCCCTGTCTACACCAATCCCAACAAGCATGATATCCCTTTATTTACCAAAAAAGAGGAAAAGGAGAACAAGATTTTCTTCACATATTGTTCCCTGAATATTAAGATGTTGGTTTGCATTTTAATTTATTGTGGCGCCTGTTCAGTAATATTATAATTGAATAGTAACAATTGGAATATACTACATTTCCACAAAGCAGCCCTGTACAGAATCACTGTTTCATGTGAGAAAAAAAAAATAGGAATTAAGTATAGCACTTTGAAAAGATCCATTGTTGAATGAGGAAATAGTTCACAATTTGCAGTATTTCACTTTTCAGTCTCATAATTTCCCATCTTAGCCTATATCTTAAAAATGACACTCGATTTCCAGAACCCTAACAGAACCTTTCTTTGTATTCACAACTTCAAAATCAATCTAATTATAAAAATAAATAAATAAATAAGTAAATATTCAAGCTCTGCTCTTTTTATTAATTTAAAGACCAGGATATGTCCTATGTATTCATGTAAGCAAGCATTTTATGTTATTAGAATGTAATTATTTCTAAAGACGGGTTACAAATAGAGGGATTCAGTCGTGGCTTCTACTGTAATCAGTCAATCAGACCCATTTTACAATACTAAGTACCCTTTTTACAGCAATATTTTAAATGATGACATTAAAACAACATGGCTGATACATTCAGCAAGGGGTTAAATTAATGAACACAAGATTCCCCTGAAACTAGTTTTTTTTTTGTAGGTGTACAGGGAATAGCAGGCAAACAACAGTGACACACTCTTGCATCATAACTTACAGTGCAGTCCAGTAATCAACAGGTCTAAGTTCCAAGCATATGCATCATGGAAAAAATATGACTAACCCCTTGAGGATCACACAGTAGTTTTATCTGTTTTACCTTTTCAAGTTATTCCACTAGATCACATTTGCAAGATGTAAAACATAGTGTACAGTTTTTTTTAAAAAAGTGATGACAGTAATAAAGGGGTTCATTTAATTTTGGAACATGTGCAAATACTTTCTTGCAATGCAATTAATTCTAATAGATGAATATTGTCTGAGAATCACTGGCGATTTAGGGTGAGGAACCAAAAAGCAAAAACTTCTGATTTTCAGTATGCTAGGATACCAAAAGAACACAAACCATGCCAAGCTTTGTTCAGAAAGCATAGTGTTTATACTGCTGTCCCTTCAAAGACTGAAAACTGTATTAAAAATTAAATAATCAACTGCATAATAAGTTAAATAAATTATAATAAAGGGTAGGAAAATGTATCACAGTTGCAAATAAACACATAATGTAGTAAAATAGAGTTTGCACAAGTTTACACACTATTGTACCGTATCTAGATCAGTAATTTTGGAAACTCCACACCCTACTGAACAAACAAAGCTTGAGTTTTGTTGTATTATTATTAACATGTAACACCTACCCCCTATTCATTTTCAAATAAACGATAGACTTATAATTATGCAAAGAAAGATTTTTCACAGTAACTATGAAAGTTGTTTAAAAAAAAAATACTAAGATAATTTAGAAAAAAAAGAAAACTTTGGATCCTGTGTCTACTACCATCTGATCCACCTTTCCCCTTTCCCAGGGGTATGAAAGCAAGGATTTACAAACACAGCTGCTGTACTTTTTTATGAAACGCATTGGCAGTCTTTATTTTGTCATTTGGGGGATGCAGCTTTCCAACATCTCTATGAACAAATAAGAATGCAAAACATTTATAGTTCTGTGTATTTAGCTTTAGTTTAATGGAGCCCTGTTTAATGTCTCAGTGACTCTTCTGAATCCAGGCCTTGGTTCCAATAGACCTGTCACTGTGATGTCTCACCCCCACAGAATCCCCGTCTGGATCTCATAAAATGAATGGGAAGCAATGGGATTCATATATATATGAATTTAGGGTATACGTCGAATACATATACATTGTAGCGATCTTGGTTCCCGCAGGCAGGCGCATCACACAGGGCAAGGCAATCCACACACAGGCGGAGGGCGGGCACGAACCCGGGACCTCTCGCACTAAAGCATAGCGCCGATACTGCTGTACAAAAGAGCCGGCTCCCTTGCAAGGAGCGTATATCGGGCTCATGTCTCTGTGCGTGATTACGTCACCTACCAGCCCTACTGCTGCCTTCCCCTGTGCACGCTACACAGTGAAATAGCATACACTAGACAGTGAAGTCTCATACACTACACAGTGAAGTCACATAAACTACATTGAAATCTCAGTGAAATCGCATACACTACACAGTGAAATCTCATACACAACACAGTGAAATCGCATACACTAGAGAGTGAAATCTCATACACTAGACAGTGAAATCGCATACACTAGACAGTGAAATCGCATACACTAGACAGTGAAATCGCATACACTAGACAGTGAAATCGCATACACTAGACAGTGAAATCGCATACACTAGACAGTGAAATCGCATACACTACGATAGTGAAATTGTATATCATTATTTCTTTTTTTTTCTTTTCTTTTTTTTAAAAACAGCAGACAGCATAGACGCGTTTCGGCTATTGTCTTCCTCAGTGTGTATTCAAACAAATTAATAACATTTGTATCTAGTTATTGCTGATTATTATAATTAGTTCATTCATTAATTCTTAAAAGAGAAAAATTCAACATTACAGTAAAATAGTACACAGTTGTTTCTCAATAACTTATTTTACAAGACTCTAAGGGTGCAGATGTCATGTCCCACTGGGTTAAAATGTCTCTCTACTGATGATTTAGGGTCATGATTCCTTAGAGCACCTTTGTGTTCACAAATTCTGTTTTTTTAATTCTCTTTTTGTTTTACCCACATAACACAATCAACATGTGCATTTTAATGAATACAGAAATAAATTACAGATATCTTACTTGTAAGTGGATAAAGGAGTTTGAGTGTTTGTTACAAAGTAATCCTATCGTCCAGTATTCTACACATTACCCAAGATACATACAGATCTATTAAATCCACCAGGGCGTCCAGTAGTGGATGAAATTGGTTCATTAACAAAATGAATAACATTATCTCAGTAGGCTGATTACCACATTAACGCTTTAGTACTATCATTGCCCTCTTACATTAAAGACACTATGAATTTTCTGAACCATGACTATTGATAATGTATCACCCTCAGATTTATTATGATATGGCTGTTACGAGCTTGTATACTCGTATTTCTCGTACTGATGGGTCGCAGACTATACAATACTTTCTAGACAGGAGGAGGGAGACTCAATATCTAATAGAATTAGCGGAAGCAGCATTAATAAATTATTATTTGAAATGTGAGAAGGTACATTATTTACAGATTTAAAGACCTGTGATGGGTTCCTCGGTGACCTAATTATACACATGGTTTTGAGCTGAATTATGTATAGAACAATCCCTATATCTCTCTCTTGAAAAGTTGGTACAGATACACTGACAACGTGGTTTTCATTTGGACAGGTGATTCATTACATTAGAACTGGAAGAATTGGGGCTCCCGAGTGGCGCATCCAGTTAAGGCGCTCCTCGCAGGATGTGCCCTATAGCCTGGAGATCGCTGGTTCGAATCCAGGCTATGTCACAGCTGACCGTGACCGAGAGTTCCTAGGGGGCAGTGCACAATTGGCTGAGCGCTGCCCGGGTAGGGAGGGCTTAGGTCGGCAGGGGAATCCACGGCTCACCGCGCATCAGCGACCCCTGTGGCAGATAGGGCGCCTGTGGCTCTGCAGCGGAGCCGCCAGATCTGTGTTGTCCTCCGGCACTATAGGTCTGGTAGCATTGCTGTGGATCTGCAGTGCGTAAAATGACGGCTTGGAAGGAGCACGTTTCGGAGGACGCGTGTTTCAGCCTCCGTTTCCTGAGTCGGCGGGGGGGTTGCGAGCGGTGAGCCGGGGATACAGATAATAATTGGGCATGCTAAATTGGGGTGAAAACCGGGGTAAAAATAATAATTGGCGACGACTAAATTAAAAAAAAAAAAAAAAAAAAGAACTGGAAGAATTTAGGGTATACATCGAATGCCTTCTATTTCATTCAGTTTGGTTAGTGATCTCAATTCACTATATTTTGTAGATGTACATTTTATTAAAACATGAAAAGTTTAAATCCATCTGTGTATAGAAAGAAAACATAACACATTATTTGCTCTATTGTACCAGTTATCATACCAACTTTAATGCAGTATTTTACCATATAGCCAATAATAAAAAGGATCTGTACTACTGAAAGTGCTTTTGAATGTCATGCTAAAGATCTTTGTAAGAGATTTCAATCGATTGTTAATTCTTATTGGCACATTTTGTCCAGCGAAACTGGTTAATATCTTTCAAGATTATTCTAGGTTTGCTAAGAATATAGGGGAGCATTTAGTCAGGGAAAGAAGTATTATCAACCACCTAAACAATGTCATTTTAAAATGCCACGAATGTCCTTGTCATAATTGTGTAAATTGTAATACAATGACTACAGTTAATACTTTTTTTCATCCTAATGGCAAATGATTGGAAGTTATCGGTAGAATAACCAGTCAAACGAAATATGTGGTGTATTTATTGAAATGTGGATTGTGTTACGTGGGTAAAACAAGAAAAATAATTAAAAACAGAATCTGAACACAAAAGTTCACATCATGTTCTATTTTAACCCAATGGAACATGATACCAGCTCCCTTAGATTCTTAACCAGGTCAATACCCAAGAATCTAAGGGTGCTGATCGTGATGAAATACTGTTACAAAAAGAAGTGAAATGGATACATGGGCCGTGAACTGAGGGTTAAATGAGGAGCTTTCATTGGTTCCATTTCTGTAATTGTATTTTTGCAAAATAATTACTTGTAAAATGCTGTGTAATGTTTTACTGTAATGTTGAATATTTCCCTTTAGAATTAATGAATGAACTATTTGTAATAATCAACAATAACTAGATACAAATGTTATTAATTTTGCTTGATACACACTGAGCAAGACAGTAGCCACAACACGTCTGTGCTTGAGTGTCTGCTGTTTTAAAAGAAAAAAAATAATCTTTTTTTTCACTATATAGTGTATGAGATTTCACTGTGCAGTGTATGCCATTTCACTGTGCAGTGTATGAGATTTCACTGTGCAGTGTATGCCATTTCACGGTGCAGTGTATGCCATTTCACGGTGCAGTGTATGCCATTTCACGGTGCAGTGTATGCCATTTCACGGTGCAGTGTATGAGATTTCAAGGTGCAGTGTATGCCATTTCACGGTGCAGTGCATGAGATTTCACTGTGCAGTGTATGAGATTTCACTGTGCAGTGTATGAGATTTCACTGTGCAGTGTATGCCATTTCACGGTGCAGTGTATGCCATTTCACGGTGCAGTGTATGCCATTTCACGGTGCAGTGTATGCCATTTCACGGTGCAGTGTATGCCATTTCACGGTGCAGTGTATGCCATTTCACGGTGCAGTGTATGAGATTTCAAGGTGCAGTGTATGAGATTTCACTGTGCAGTGTATGAGATTTCACTGTGCAGTGTATGCCATTTCACGGTGCAGTGTATGCCATTTCACGGTGCAGTGTATGCCATTTCACGGTGCAGTGTATGCCATTTCACTGTGTAGTTTATGCGATTTCACTGTGTAGTGTATGAGATTTCACCGTGTAGTGTATGAAGTCTATCAAAATCAGGAGGTCAAGCGAAAAATTGCAGTTTTTTGATTAATGTCATATGGAATTACCCTACATTTCTATATCCTGATACCATCAAACATCTCATTCTGTTACTGGAATAGTCTTGCCATCAACCACCATTAATTGTCATCCTGCTGACCTGAAAGAACTCTGATACCAGCAATACATTCTTAATCATTTGATAATTCTTCAGAGTAACGTACACTAGAGAGATCACACACACACACACACACACACACACTCCTCTACCAGTCTGACCTGGGGAAAATTATCCTGCAAAACCTGTACCTGCTCTGGTCACACTGTCCATCACTGATACACTTACGGAGAATACCTTAAAAGACTGGGTGCTTGCTTTCCCCTATCAAAAGAATAATTTCCCAATGTATTCCCCAGATTTCAAAGTAAAAAGGGTGACGGTTCTCTCTCTCTCTCTCTCTCTCACACACACACACACACACACACAGATGTTTGTTTTTACAGTCTTTTTCACATTTGTATTTTGGAAAGCAGAGTTCATTGTTCATCGTTAGTCTGCACATTAATTCAGGTTCACCCAGTGGAATACCTGATTTTCATATGTAGTCTGGGCTCTCCAAAACGTTTTCCCATTGAGGGGCCAGGACTCTAAACAAAAAAAAACTAAAGGTCCCTGTCACAGGGTCTCATGTGGCGTGCATGGATAGCTGCTGTTTACAAAGTACAGAGAGACAACCGGTGGTGGAGTTGAAACGCCGGCACAGGCACGCAAGATTTATTAATACAAACAGAAACGAAATAAAGATGGTCATGTGACGTTACCAGCCATGGTAACGCACAGAGGACACATACAGCAAGCTGTACAAAAGGCAAAATAAAACGCAGTACAAAAACTACAAATAAAAGGTGCCCCAGAGGACGAGCGCTAGCCTTAAAACGAGGCGTCCCGCTCCAGGAACCGGCTACACTACGTAACCCTCGCTATACATCACATGGGATCACTATCCCATAACTAACCTACTCATGAGCCGGTATTCATACAATGACTCGTGCTGCTTCATACGGCCTTGGCTGGGCATTGCCTTCACAAGCACCGCTTGCAGTCTCAGGGTTGCGTAGCTGTCGTTCCTTCAGAGCGGACCCTCTCCTCCAGAGTATACACCGCTCCCCTCTGGCATGGCGTTGCAGTCGCCTTGAGTCATCTCCCGCGGATGTTGAGTAGTGGTTAGGGCTCTGGACTCTTGACCAGAGGGTTGTGGGTTCAATCCCTGGTGGGGACACTGCTGCTGTACCCTTGAGCAAGGTACTTTACCTAGATTGCTCCAGTAAAAAAACAACTGTATAAATGGGTAATTGTATGTAAAAATAATGTGATATTGTAAGTCGCCCTGGATAAGGGCGTCTGCTAAGAAATAAATAATAATAATAATAATAATTTTGAACTGACGGACACTCGGTCAAGACCCGCCCACCTGTTGATTGAGGTCCAGCACAGCCAATCACTTGCTGCCCTTCCTCTCAACCAAGCCTAGCAGGCAGCAAGTCTCAATTGAGCGCCCGTCTGTAAACAATAAATGTAATTAAACAAATCAACTCCAAAACGACACACAATAAACCCATTTCCCCATACAAATTATACCAACACTAAATACACATGTGCAGGGCAATCGCCCTGCTACAGTCCCCCACTGAAAATGTGGAGAAAATGTGTTTTAAAGTTATTAAAGAAAAAAAAAACAGTAAGAAAGAAACACTAAAAGAACAAATAACAAAAAGGCATAGCAATAGAATCCACAAAAGAAAAATTCCATAAAGTTCAAAGGACAACCAACCAATCTACTCAACCAGCATCCACCACTGCTCTCAATATTTAAAGGAGACCAAATGATCCAGAACCTACTGTATGAGCTTTTTAACTTAATAAATCATAATACATTTTTTGGTCTCATTTATATTTTTCTAACTAACTTGCTTTTTCAGTATTGCAAACTATACGTGCTGTGCTCTCTGTGCCAGGACACTAGGAAAGTGGGAAGTGAAGTCCTGCTTTCGTTACATTTGTTATAACTGCATCAACATAATTTATAATAAACTTAACTCGAGGGGAGCTCATTTTTCAAATATATTTAAAATGATCAGCTAGTAGTAGGGAGATTTAAATAACAGTATTTCTTTCTTTTTCTTTATATATCTAGCTACGGTAATTTGAAAAAAACAAACAAAAAAAAAAAACACTGGTACCCAACCCAGAACTACGATTAATTATGCCAATAATTAACAAGCAACCAGTGCACCCTTAACATTAGCAGTATTGTAACTGCAGTATAGCCAAAACACAGTATTTCAAACACAGTTGCTTATGCTTGGGAAGCAGTCGGCAAGAAAGACTGAAATGGATTTCAGCAAAATACGCCACCATACACAGAAGGTCAGATGAAAGGGGTGCACAGTATAGTGGTCAGTCCTTCAGTTCGCTCCGATCCAAGAGTACCCGCTATGCCCCTAGACCAGGGGTGGGCAATCCTGGTCCTGGAGGGCCGGTGTCCCTCCTGGCTTTTGTTCCAACTGTGCTCTAAATTACTTAATTGTACTGATTATTACCAATTATTGGTCTAATTAACTAATTTAGAGCAGAGTTGGAACAAAAGCCAGGAGGGACACCGGCCCTCCAGGACCAGGATTGCCCACCCCTGCCCTAGACCATGCTATACCTCAATCTGCACCAAAGGGTTTTTCGGTTTTTATTCATTTCATTTTTTGGTGCTTATTTTTAGCTATTTTCGAGATACTCCAAAATGTTTTTTTTTTTTTTTTTTTTTTTTCTCAGGGCTTTCGCTTTTTATGTACTGCATGAAATTATTGTTTTCGGTTACTTTCCAAAATACTTGGGCATTTTATTTCTGTCACAATATGTATAGTAACTCGACATTACTTGCACACTTTAGTTGTATATTCTTTCCTTTGCTGTCTTCCTCAACAAAATCCTTATGGTCACGGGCACACTCTTCTGGGGGTTTTTGTGTGTCTAGGCATTTTTTTTACATTTTGCCACAATTTGCATTTTTGTTTTAAATCCTCCCTATCTACCTGTAATACACCTTCAAATCCCGCGAACAAGTTCCTAATTGTAATCTAGTTTCAAATCTCGCAAGCAGAGTCTCCAATAGAAATGTAGGAATTTGCTGCCACTCAGTAGTTGGGGTGGGGTTAAAGTAAAGTATTCAGATCAAATCAATGATCGATACAAGTCAGGCAGGAGGGACATCGCCTACGTGCACTGGGAAAGGTAGTTTGTTTTTTTGTAGTATTTATTTGTTTATTTATTTTTAAATGGGAAAGTAATGAAGTCAACATGTGAGTAACCATTTCCAGTGTTTTCTCAGTGTTTATTGGCTATACACCGGTTTCTTTTTTTGTATCAGGGGTGTTTTATCGTTTATCGGTTAAAAACGGAAATCAGTAAGGTATACCTTGATGCTTTAGACGTACCTGTTTGATTTAGCGTTTAAATATTACTTAATACTAGTAATTGCTTTGAGATGGCCAGTCATGTAAATGAAATGTTATTGTTCCCGCAGCAACACAAACACATTGCTCGAATACTGGTTAAAGATTGTAATTACACAGTGTCTATTATTATTATTATTATTATTTATTTCTTAGCAGACGCCCTTATCCAGGGCGACTTACATCACATTATACAGATATCACATTATTTTTACATACAATTACCCATTTATACAGTTGGGTTTTTACTGGAGCAATCTAGGTAAAGTACCTTACTCAAGGGTACAACAGCAGTGTCCCCCACTGGGGATTGAACCCACAACCCTCCGGTCAAGAGTCCAGAGCCCTAACCACTACTCCACAGTGCTGCCCTAAATTACACTCATGTAACCCTTTGCATCTGAGGCGATTTACAATTATCTTGCACATATGAATGATTACACGTTGCACAAGGCTTAATACTGCAGTTTTGTGACCTCTGTACACATGTTTCTTCTCCAAATAAAACATTAACGCAGTTCACTGTGCATAAATGCCATAGAACACACTGTCTGTGGTAAACCAATACACTTCGTGTGCTTTAAATTTAAAATACAACAATTCAAGCCTGGGTCACAAAATTAAAAGGCACTGTGGTCACAGCAGCATGTGCCAGATGTGATACATTTGTTGTATTATTACTCTTAATAACCTGGTACAGGATGACACTGGTTAAGTTTGTGTTTACCAGTGTCAAAATCTATTGTTAAAAATGAGATTGTTACTACATAAAAATGCATAAACAATAGTAAAGATATGACAAAACCTTTTGTGAAAATTAGGTTTAAAGTCTAATCTATTAGACTACAAAACACATTTGAAGCAGAAGTTGCCAACAGAGTTGAAAAGTTAACCGTCTTATGTGATGTCATTGGCATCAGGAAATACTCAAAAAGACCTAGCAGCTAAGATTCTACAGGCGGAACTGCCAGATAGATCGTGATCTGAAAGAATATGACTAAGATTAAATACTGGAGCAACTTAACTACTCAGAGTGATTGTAAACATTATAAAAAAGATAAGGAAAATGTAAAAAAGGGCTTTAATCTGACATTACATCAGTCTACAAAATATTTCAATTATGTGATTACTGGGCAAAGCTACCTGTGGAGCAAGGCTCATTTATTTGTACTAAATGTTAAATGTTTGGAACATTTTGAATCTAGCTAAAAGATTAAAACACACGCTTATCTGTCAGTTACTGTATATTCTCAAACATTTAACTTGATGTCAGCGAGTTTTGCTACCAAGCACTAACCAACGGTTTCTGATGTTAAGTCTGTACCACAAAACATTCCGTGTTTCAAAATGTAATGCAATATAATATAGGAAGCGAATGACAAAATGTTGTGCTAATGTTAAAATGAAGATTAAATCCTGCTGGACAATGTACTGAAGGCTGCATTAGTCTCGCCATAAATAAAATATATTATTAGGAAAGATACAGACATCTGGAAACTCGGTAGAAACTGTACAGTTTGTTGAATGTCTGAAAAAGCCAGCAATTTTATTTTATTCACTTTTAACAATACTGCTCATAGTTTTTTGTAATCAAATCAAAACTTATGGAATTGCATGACTGTATAAAGACACAAAACACGTTTGATTTAAAGAGAAAAGTGATCAAAAGGCACACCCTGGTGGCATAAACATGACACAGTCCCTTATACTGCTGTCATTACAATATTATTTGTTAATACAAAAATGTTAACGATGTACAAAGCTTTGACTTGCAGTTGGAGTTTCTCATTTTCTGATTACTGTAAATGTGAACTGGTATGGCTGAGTAAAGCGCTACATGTCATAACATCCAAGGTGTCTGTAAAAACATTCTATCGCTTGGTCCTAGGTGGAGGGAGTTGGTGAGTTTGTTTGTTTTTGTTACTGTGTCTCTGTATCTTGTGTTTTGTGTTTTTGTTAGTAGTAAAGGCAAATGCCCAGCCTACGCTTTTGTATTTTGTTTAAACCTTTTGTTTTGGCCCATGTGCCTTTTAATTTCTGTTTTTGACTATTGTTTTTGTTTATTAAAATGCACATTAGCGCTTAAAGCTGTAGCTTCCCCCTGTCTGTCTCATTCTTGTCACAATGCCCCATAATGCCACTACACTAACACTAGTATTCTCGTTATAAGGCGGAACACAGATACAACGGTCCTTAACTATGGCTCCCAACTACAGCGTTATAAAGGGGAAGCATATATATAAAAACACGGCTTGGAAAAATAACAACCTCTGATTGGTTAAACAGCATCACATGACCATGCACGTATATATATATATATATATATATATATATATATATATATATATATATATATATATATATATAGCATACAGCACAGCTTGCATACTAATGAGCTGCTTCACACTGAATAAATTACTACGCACCACTACATTCTAAATTCCATGACAAACTGCCATTTTATTTGTTATTAGTTACAAAATCACTGCCAAATAAATACATACATACATACATACATAAATAAATAAATAAATAAATAATATGAAAAGTGTTGTCAGTCTGAATACAATAATAAGATTCTACTGCTGCTAACCCTAACCCCTCTGCCTTTTTTCTGCATGTGAATTAATCAGTCAAATGGGTTTAAGGTTGTCCAACAAATCAGGACCCCCGTTCAGGTTTCCACCACTCCAGCCACATGGCAGGAATGAAAGGAGCCACGGAGACACCTTTTACTCTGGGATATGGGGTTTATCTTTAGGGGGGATTTAACAAAAGATTTAAATAAATAAAAACACTTCAAGTAGAACTCTTTATGATTCGCTTACATAGATCCTTTTCTTATTCACTATTAGCACGCCAGCTCTCCTCTTGCCTTTATCCTCAAACTGGCTTTAATACACACACCTGTTACAGCTTAATTTGATTACCAATTATCCCCGTTAACCATTTTATTACCTACAGGTGTTGGCTGAAAGTCTACATTGTTGTACACCAGCGGCCTCTAGTGGTCATCCTGCTGGTACTGCAGGCTGTTTAGTTACCTATTTTACAACACAGGGAATATGGCTCTACTTACAGAGACTGATATATTTTCCCTGTTACCCTGCCACAATAATTTATATATACACACACACACACACGTGCGCGCATACAGTGGTTTGCATAAGTATTCACCCCCTACCAATAATGTCACATTTTGCTGAATTACAAATAATTTATGCAGTTTTTCAAACAAACCTTTTTATTCAAAGCTGTAGTGGTCAAACTGAACACTGTTATATGAGGAGGAGGCTAAATGTCAGCAAAACTTGCAAAGAAAATTTACAAAATGAAATTTACTTGTTGCATAAGTATTTAGCCCCTTAAGTCAGTACTTGGTAGAATCACCTTTTGAGTCATTTTGGATAGGTCTCTACTACATTTGCACAGTAGGATGGTGAAATTTTTGCCCATTCTTCATGGAAAAATTGCTCCAGTTCTGATAAGTTTGTTGGGGATCGTCGATGGACTGCAGTCTTCAAGGCTCACCATAAATTTTCGATTGGATTCAAGTCAGGACTTTGACTAGGCCACTCAAGAACATTAACACTGTTGGGCTTGCGCCAGACGTAATGCTTGGAATTTTGATCGAAAAGTTCAATTTTTGTCTCGTCTGATCACAAAACCTTTTTCCACATGTCTGCAGTATCATCTACATGCTTTTTCGCAAACTCCATAAGTGCTTTAAGATGAGGCTTTCTGAGTAATGGCTTCTTTCTTGCCACCCATCCATACAGGCCAGCTTTGTTTAGCAACCTCCACACCTCACCCTCTCTTAACTGGAGTCCCCCAAGGGTCAGTCTTGGGTCCTCTCCTGTTCTCTCTCTACACCCGCTCCCTGGGCCCCCTCATCGCATCCTATGGTTTCTCATACCATTTCTATGCTGATGATGCTCAGATTTTCCTCTCCTTCCCCACCTCTGACTCCACCATCTCCTCCCGTATCTCTACCTGTCTGTCTGCTATTTCCTCCTGGATGCACTCGCATCACCTCAAACTCAACCTCTCTAAATATGACCTCCTTTTCTTTCCCTCCTCCTCCCCCTCCTCTGATCTCTCTATCTCTGTTCCTCTGGAATCTACCACACTCTCTCCCTCTTCCTCCGCTAAGAACCTTGGAGTCACCCTGGACCCCTGCCTCTCTTATTCCCAGCTCATCTCCACCCTGGCACGCACTTGCCGATTCTTCCTGAGCAACATCCGAAGAATCCGACCCTTCCTCACCAACTATGCTACCCAGCTCCTGGTCCAGGCCCTGGTACTCTCCCGCCTAGACAACTGCAACTCCCTCCTGGCTGGCCTCCCTGCGTCCGCCACCCGTCTGCTCCAGCTCATCCAGAACTCTGCTGCCCGCCTGGTGTTCTCTCTGCCTCGCTTCGCCCACGCTACTCCACTACTCCCGATCACCGCTCGCATCCAGTTCAAGACTCTTGTACTAGCCTACAGATGCCTTGACCAGACTGCACCCAGCTACCTCCAGACCCTCATCTCTCCCTACACCCCCACTCGACCTCTCCGCTCCGCCTGCACTAGAAGACTGGCTCTACCTCCGCTATGCTCCCCTGCCTCCAGAGCCCGCTCCTTCTCCACCCTTGCTCCGCAGTGGTGGAATGACCATCCTACAGATGTCAGGACTGCCCAGTCCCTGACCACATTCCGGCGCCTCCTTAAGACTCACCTCTTCAAACAGCACCTGTAGAACTCCTCTGTTTGTATCCTGGGACACTATCACCCTTCATGAAAATGTGCTTTATTTTGCTCTTATCTGCCCCCTATTTTACTGCATTTAATCCTGTACTTCAGAATACTGTAATCTGCCAAGTGTTTAACCTGTAGTACCTTGTATTTAATCATATCCTGATGTAACTATCACAATTATCTGCTGTATTATTGAATTGTGGTTTGTCACACTTGTACTTTGCTTGAACAAAAGTTATTGTATTTCTTGCTCTTATTGTATTACTTGTATTGTAACACTTGAAATGTATTTGCTTACGATTGTAAGTCACCCTGGATAAGGGTGTCTGCTAAGAAATAAATAATAATAATAATAATAATAATAATAATAATAATAATAATAATAATAATAATAATAATAATAATAAGGACTGGCTTACTGTTGATGTGTGAACACTGACTCCCATCTCAGACACAGAACTTTGCAGATCTCTCAAAGGTCATTGTTGGCTTCAGAGTGACATCCCGAACCAGATTCCTGCTTGCCCGGCTGCTTAGTTTGGGAAGGCGACCTGATCTGGGTAGTGTCTGGGTGGTATGACTTCACTGTGCTGAGAGGGATAATCAGCGCCTTTGAAATTTTCTTGTACCCTTCTCCTCTCTTCTGTGCCTCTCTACCACTTTATCCCTGACTTGTTTCAAAAGCTCCTTGATCTTCATGCTTGCTTTGATGGATTACTATGTGAGTTACAACTTGAAAGTCTTTATATACCTGAGGGAAATTATTTACAAGTTAAACCACTTTGAGTACATACAGGATGAAACCATTTCACTAATTTTGTGACCTTTCAAACAAATCATTTGCACCTGAGCTGATTTAGGGCTGCAGCAGCAAAGGGGTGGAATACTTATGCAACTGAGATTAATCTGTTTTTCCCTGTAAATCTTACTTAATTATATTCTATATGCCATTTTTAACTTTATCAATGTGGAGTAGTTTGTGTAGATTCTACATGTAAAGTTTAATTTGAAAGCGTCATGGAGTACTCTCAGGTGCCAACAAAATGTGAAAACTTTGCAGGGGGTGAATACTTCTGCAAACCACTATAATTTATATATATATATATATATATATATATATATATATATATATATATATATATATATATATATATATATACACACATACACATACATACACACACAAATACACAGTGCCTTGCAAAAGTATTCAGACCCCTGACCAATTCTCTCATATTACTGAATTACAAATGGTACATTGAAATTTCGTTCTGTTCGATATTTTATTTTAAAACACTGAAACTCAAAATCAATTATTGTAAGGTGACATTGGTTTTATGTTGGAAATATTTAAGAAAAATAAAAAAACTGAAATATCTTGCTTGCATAAGTATTCAACCCCCACACATTAATATCTGGTAAAGCCACCTTTCGCTGCAATAACAGCTTTAAGTCTTTTGGGGTAAGTATGTACCAGCTTTGCACACAGTGTTGGAGTGATTTTGGCCCATTCTTCTTGGCAGATTTGCTCCAGGTTGTTCAGGTTGGTTGGACGACGCTTGTGGACCGCAATTTTCAAATAGTGCCACAGATTCTCAATGGGATTGAGATCAGAACTTTGACTGGGCCACTGTAGCACATTCACCTTTTTGTTCTTGAGCCACTCCAATATTGCTTTGGCCTTGTGCTTGGGATCATTGTCCTGCTGAAAGGTGAATTTCCTCCCAGACTTCAGTTTTTTAGCGGACTGAAGCAGGTTCTCTTGCAGTATTTCCCTGTATTTTGCTCCATCCATTCTTCCTTCAATTTTAACAAGATGCCCAGTCCCTGCTGATGAGAAGCATCCCCACAACATGATGCTGCCACCACCATACTTCACTGTAGGGATGGTGTGTCTTGAGGCATGGGCAGTGTTAGGTTTGCGCCACACATAGCGCTTTGAGTTTTGGCCAAAAAGCTCTATCTTGGTCTCATCTGACCACAAAACCTTTTCCCACATCGCAGCTGGGTCACTGTCATGCTTTCTGGCAAACTCCAGACGTGCTTTCAGATGGTACTTTTTGAGAAACGGCTTCTTTCTTGCCACCCTCCCATACAGGCCAGTGTTATGCAGAGCTCTTGATATGGTTGACTGGTGCACTATTACTCCACTCCCAGCCACTGAACTCTGTAGCTCCTTCAAAGTGATTGTTGGCCTCTCTGTGGCTTCTTCCACAAGTCTCCTTGTTTGAGCGCTGAGTTTTGAGGGACGGCCTTTGCTTGCAGTGCTTGGGTGGTGTGATGCAGCTTCCACTTCCTGATTATTGATCCAACCGTTCTTACTGGGATATCCAAACCCTTGGATATTATTTTGTACCCTTTCCCTAATCTATGCATTTGTATTACTTTATCTCTAACTTCTGTAGAATGCTCTTTGGTCTTCATTTTCCTTCAGATTCACAGTCTGACCAATGATCCTTCAACAGTGGGGTTTTTATCCAGAAAATGTGACAGCAACTTTAATGGTACACAGGTGGAGGCCAATGGTAAGGTAATTGTGTCCTCGTTAGGGCAATTTCTTTCAACAGTGTAAACTGGGAGCTTCCACAGCACAGGGGTTGAATACTTATGCAAGCAAGATATTTCAGTTTTTTTATTTTTCTTAATATTTCCCAACATAAAACCAATGTCACCTTACAATAATTGATTTTGAGTTTCAGTGTTTTAAAATAAAATATCAAACAGAACGAAATTTTCTATGTACCATCTGTAATTCAGTAATATGACAGAACTGGTCAGGGGTCTGAATACTTTATATATATATATATATATATATATATATATATATATATATATATATATATATATATATATATATATATGTGTGTGTGCATCACCAGATAGAATTAACAAATGTTGCTTCCTAAAGTCGAATGGAACTTGCTAAATAATGCATCGTTAACATATTGAATTACACTGAATTACATACCACTTTGTAGTTTGACATTTCAAAATCTAACATGAATTACTGTACTACTATCATGGCTTCTGGTAGACTTTTGCAATATCAATTTGCAGTTACTTTGATTACATTATGTTATCTGTAGAGAAACTGATATGCTGGCAATGAAGTCTGTATTCATTCTGGTCTTTCCACTGCTGATGTATGCAATTCAAAACACAGGATCTTCACAGCTATCACATTATATGCACATAAAATACGGATTAACACAAAATCCAAAAGAATATAAAAACATTGCTAACATTTTTGACATGCAGTAGAGTTTTAATGTCGGCAAATTATGTTTTTGCAGCTTCTAGCAAATGCACTGTAATGACGAAATAAACAAGCATCAATGAACTCCCTTTTGATCAGCTTCTAGCGCATTCCTGTTTTATGTGTTATCTCTGCTGTGCTGCTGTGACTTTTTTATAAGTAATATACATTGGGATTCACTTAAGCGAAAACACACTCTTAGCTAGACTATATATTTGCATTTTGTTGACTGTGATGAGTTTAGTTTGACTTATTTTTTGCTCTGTGGGAACCGGAATCAGACTCAAAATACCCAGTTCCAATGACAGATACCCGGTTCGGACCCGAATTCCAAAAATCCTCAAATGCACATCATTAATGTTTACTGAAGGCGTGCAAGGGAAGCTATCCCTCATTGGTCAGTTCCCTAGCTGCCGTGCAACAAAATCGCAATTTTAATGCTATGCTAATAAATCTCAGGTGTGTCACAAAAGTGTCTTACTGAATATTGAAATGGTTGTGTTTCAAACTCATTGCTAATGGCATTAGCAATGAGTTTGAACAACAAAAAATAAAACACAACCAATTCAATATATGGCAAGACACTTTTGCGACACACCTGAGATTTATTGGCGACACAGTTTGGGAAACACTGCTTTACCATTACAGCCTCTATAACTTTAAATTGAGTATGGCAATCTTAGAATGTTTTGTTTTCCATTTATTGTCTTAGGAGATATTATCTAAAAGCAAACAGGAAGTTACTGTAGCAGTACAGTAAGACTTAGAATTGACTATCAGTCACATGACCAATAGCTTTGAAGGAAGGAAGGTATGCCTGCTGTTGCTATGGGCCATGTTTGCTTTCGTTAAGTGTGGAATGTGAATTGTATTGATCCAAATTAGATAACACAATTGTTTGCAATTTAGTGTTTAAAAAAGCAGTACAAGACACAAAATAAAGTACCCCTGGCACAACTGTAAATACAATCATAGAACTACCAGAATCATGAAAGTAAACCACCATAACCAACAGCCACAGTCTGGTTGTGTAAATCATATGTACAGATAGCTGGTGAGAGTGTATGTGAGAAAAAAAAAGCATTACTTTCTTGATAAATCTTACTGTAAAACCTGGCTGAGGTACAGTTTATAGGCTGGGACCTGTTGTCTGGGAAGTTGTTTTTTGTCGTTGTGCTGCTGGCTGCTGAGCAGACACGGTAGCAGAGAAGTTCCTTTTGTTGTTGTTTCAACTTTTGTTAAAAACTAGGACACTGTATCCGAGAATTGTTTGTAAAAGCAGTTTAAAACAGTTTTTATTTAAGACTGGAAAAAACGCTGTGCTATCAGAGACTGAACAGATCTGTCTGTGTCTGCAACATCCACAACTTCTTATAGTTCTGATGTATAAACACCATAAATAAAAAGTTCAAACTTTCTGGTTCCTGAGAGTTGTTCATAGTGTCTGCACAGGGATTGCCACAAACACATGCAAACAGAAAGATATCATTATTATTATTATTAATTTCTTAGCAGACGCCCTTATCCAGGGCGACTTACAATTGTTAAAAGATATCACATTATTTTTACATACAATTACCCACTTATACAGTTGGGTTTTTACTGGAGCAATCTAGGTAAAGTACCTTGCTCAAGGGTACAGCAGCAATGTCCCCCACCTGGGATTGAACCCACGACCCTCCGGTCAAGAGTCCAGAGCCCTAACCACTACTCCACACTGCTGCCACTGATATCACCACAACTGCTCCAAAAAAACTAAACAAAACCAAAAACATTTTGATTTTTTTATACCAACCTTAATGCTAACATTCGTTACTGATAAATACGTGTACTACAAATATGCAGAGTTGTAACAAGTCACCAAAATTGTGAGTCGAGTCGAGACATTGGGGAGTAAAGACTTGAGTCGAGCCGAGTCTTTGACATGACAAGCTCGAATCAAGTCGAGTCACTAAACTGCTTGAGCCGAGTCGAGTCACCAATCTGGCTCGAGTCACTTCGAGTCATTAGTTCTGACAGTTCAAGATATCTTGATTTAACCAGATTAGTTTTACAGATTAGCAATCTATACATAGAAATATAGATTAAAACTAAAATACAAAATTAGGATGCACAATAATGTGGTCATACTTGCCCCGCTTATGTTCACCATTAAAAGTCCACGGTTTCTGCTTTGTTTTTCGTCTTTCCATTTTAGTAAATTTGATTCCTTGATCTATTTATAAGCACATTTTGCCACTGTATAAAGACCCCTTTCTCTGTGCTCAATTGGGTTGGATGTTTAGTAATGAATGATGCCATAAAATAAAGAATATATCTAAATAATTTCTCACTTCAACACTGACACTCCCTTAGTTTTGTTGCAGATACATTAACCAAATGAAAGGAAATTTGGTGGCATTTAATTTCATGTTGAGATATTACTTCAAGGTTTTAAACACATAGGAAGCAAATAGAAAAATAAAGAAACTGAGGCAATTTTTTATATAATTCAGTTTTACATAATTCACAGGTAACATAGGATCTGTACTACATATCTCTCCTCTTAGTGTGAGCTATGGAGAGTCTTTTTTTCTACTAAATGTCAACTAGACATTTTTAAGTAACAGATACTGTTTCACAAAAGCACAAAATATAATAAAAAGGTGTCTGTTGGAGTCCTAATGGCATAGCAAAACATAATACTGTACTGAAAAAAGTACAAAAACGAATTAATCTTTTAAACTTTCTCCCCGGCCACATCTTACTTTAATATACATATACATGAAACTTTAAGTTAAAGTTTTATGTATATGTATGTTAAACTATAAGAAGTGACCGGAAAGAAAGAAAAAAAAAGAAAATAGTTTATGTTTACCATTAAGTCTCAGTTAAAATCATAAATTGTTTTGTTTGTTTTTTTGGAGGGGTACCTGTTCTGTCATTAACTTTTTCTTTTACAAGTATCAAAGTGCTCTCTAAGCTTGAGCTTTGGACAGATGTTGTCGATACTGGAAAAGTCTATACTGTACTGTAAATAAAATAACCCACTGGAGTTCTCCATGTCACTACACCACTGTATGCAAACAATACTGAAAACATGAAAGCTAAACAAACCAGTAAGAAAAAAAAAAACAACGAATCAAGAAGTTAAACTACAGGGACACCGACAATGCTGGATCATTCCAGCATGACAGCCTGGAACTAGTCTGAAACTTAGTGAAAGCAGGTTTTTCTGCACAAAGTTGATCTGGTATTCTGTTTATTAAAAATGCGCAGCCGCCTTAAACTGCAGCTTCTTTGCCTCTGAGTCTCCTTCCCTGCTGATAACATCTGGGCCGCAACGCTACCCTGTCACAAGGCTAGAAAGGTGTTTTCTAATTCCTTAGCAATGGTCTTAACAACCATGGCAGGACCCTGTTTGTGCAAATGACAAGATGACTGCGTGTGTTAGAGAGGGGCTGCGTGTATTGAAAATGAAATAAGTTTGTTATTGATTTTATCACAAAGACAATGACTCAAGTCAGATGTAGACTTTTGAGCAGGGAGTCGAGTCGAGTCTTTTGAGCAGGGAGTCGAGTCGAGTCTTTTGAGCAGGGAGTCGAGTCGAGTCTTTTGAGCAGGGAGTCGAGTCGAGTCTTTTGAGCAGGGAGTCGAGTCAAGTCGAGTCACTTGATGGCAATGACGTGAGTCAAGTCGAGTCACGAAAAATTCGATTTGATTCCGAGTCGAGTAAAGGTCTTTGGCTCAAGGCATTACAACTCTACAAATATGTAAACATTTTTGCAATTTAGTGTTGTAAATGCAATAGAAGACGAATAAATATCTTTTGCCATTGCTGTAAATACAAACTTGGAACTATCATTATCATGAAAAAGTAGATGACCATGATCAACATTCACAGTACTGTACAACACATGTCACAACTGGTCCAAAATAAAGCCAATAAATAGCTTGATTATTGTGAATGATGCTAAATGGAATCATTGCGAATGGGTTAGACATAAAAACAGTGATCCCTATTGGCATTGTTGGGTAGGTTAAACTTGCAGTAGATGCAGAAACACAGTGAATGCTCAATAAATGGTTGAGGGATATATTAGGCATACACAAAAACATTACAAACTCCTCCAGACTTGTGACCTGCTTAGATTTTTAAAGTTACAAATACTCTTTTCTCTATAACACTGATGACTGTTGGCAATTCCATGGTCTACAATTTATATGAATTCTAGATATGTATTTGGCAAAAGTATTATTGCGAACAGCTGTCTGGGCCAAGCACAGGCCATTAGAGTACTGTGGTCTCCATACTATATGAATTTGAAAGGCATTTTGAAAGAAAATAAACAAGCTTGTGAGAGTGACATTTATCCCAAGCCACAAACAATACAAAACAATAGTACAGCCACCAAGAAAACTGAGAGTTGATCCCCATGATGTTTAGAAACTGTTTGCACATGTAGAAATGTAAGTTTAACATACAGACAAGCGGACAGCTCCCTTCATACTCTCACATATTCTGAAACTCATTGTATCACATTGAATAGGAGCTTAGATTTATGCAAGAAAAAAGTGACAAAAAAAAAACAGCAGGCCTTCATCTAACCCCATAATCTCATACTTATTAACTTGTGCTAAAGAAAGTCCTTTTCAAGTAGCATCATAATTGGATAAGCAATTCTCTAGGGATAATAGAAAAACCATCACCCAAGAGACAACAAACACATGCATTATCTACCTGTAGCACTGTGAAAGACGTTTTGGAAGTCCCACTGCAAGTCCTTTAACTGTCACCTGTCTAAATTTTCATCTGTGGAGAATGCCGTTTGGTTACTACTGACTTGGGACAGAACTGAAATGGTGGAAGAGGAAAGGCTCTGTAACCACTATGGCTGTTCCACTCAGTGCAGTGTTCGCAATACCATTCAGAAAAAAAAAAAATACAAATAAATATCTGGCCATTAAATGCCTCTTCCCAGGAAAATAAATGTCTTGTGTTCCCCTGGCCTGAGGCAGGTACTGTACAATAAAATACCTTAACAGCAAATTGGGGATTCCAGCCAGTGGATGCCTGATTTTCTGACAGAGACAAGAAAAATGAAGGCCTTTCAGGGGAGCAATACCGAGTTGAACACCATACTGAGTTGCGCCCCTTTCACGTGACCTGCTGTGTATGGCTGCGTGTTTTACTGAAATCCATTTCAGCCTTTTGTGAATTCTGTAGCTATGCCTTGTTAAAAACGTTCAGTTTGAGGCTTTTAGTTTGTTTTTACTGTTACAAAATTGTCAAAACTTTAATAAACAAAGAAAAAAAAAGACCTGTGTATCATAACATTAAGACTTTGTACTGGTTTTCAGTCTTCATTTTTTGTCCCGGACAGAAACCGTAAAATTGTTACATTGTATTCACATTTTTTAGAAGTACTGTACAAAACTGTGGCAGTGTAATATATTATTCATAAATAAAAGACAATCTAATGGATTACTTGTTTAATAATTCTGATTATGAGTTTAATAATTAATATTCTATTTAACTTCTTGGACCATGTCAAGTATATATTTTGGTTGTGCCACCATCCTTTTAAGTTAGCCTTTTAAGTTAGTCCCCATTGTATTTTGATTAACACAGCCATTATAACTGATTTTATATCTAGTCAATAATGTAGGTACACAAAAATGTGAATAATTGATACATTAACAATAACTGAGCTAAAAATCAGCTCAAGCAAAAAACATTTGTCATAAACTCAACATGTCCCATTTTCAACACCCAGCCGAAACCAATGCTCGAGAAACGTATTCGTCAACCAGAAAAATTATGGGCTGAGCTCCCTAAAAGCCAGCTGCTGTGGAAGCCACTCTCGACTTGCATTACTGTCTCCTAGCAACGTTGCTGTAGGGGCGGGGCCCTTCTACAGAGGCTCTGCTCAGTGTTACTCAGGGGCCTACGGAAAAGCCCTAGGGCAGCGATGCGCAAACTGGGGGGCGTGGAGAGTCACTAAGGGGGGCGTGACTATGACTAAAGGGGCAGTTCTGTAAATAAAAAAAGCTAAATACATAAATGTTAACAAACACATTCTTAAAAGTCAGAGTGTAAACGCAGCTCTGCAACATACAATGTCAAATCAAACACGTCAATGGGCATGGGCTTGCATGTTAAAAGAGCTATGCACACCGGACGTGAGCAAAAATGATTAAAACTATTGATTTAAATTGAGTAATGCACAACGCAAGCGAAGCAAGCGGCATGAATGAAGCGAGCAAATATAGAAATACATTTGTTTTATTTGTATTTTGCTACGCACTGTTTGCGTCGCAATGGACCAATCAGAAATAAGGTCAAAGGTAGTGGCTGTCAGACTGTCAGTGTCTTGCTCACGCAGATATTACCACAGAAATAAATAAAAAAATCGACGTCAATGAGAATTTAATTATTAAAGTTGAAAAATATAATGTTATTTATGATGCCAGTGTCCGTGGTTAAAGACAATAAAAAGAAAGACGCCACATGTCAAGAAACAATGTTGCATCCTTTTTTGAGGATGCAACATTGAAAATGGATAACTGCAAAGCATACGACATGGTTTATTTAGATTTCCAGAAAGCTTTGACAAAGTGCCGCATAAAAGATTAATTCTCAAACTGAACGCAGTAGGGATTCAAGGAACTGCATGCACATGGATTAGGGAGTGGTTAACATGTAGAAAACAGAAAGTACTGATTAGAGGAGAAACCTCAAAATGGAGCAAGGTAACCAGTGGTGTACCACAGGGATCAGTATTAGGTCCTCTGCTATTTCTAATCTACACTAATGATTTAGATTCTGGTATAGTAAGCAAACTCATTAAATTTGCAGACGACACAAAAATAGGAGGAGTGGCAAACACTGTTGCAGCAGCAAAGGTCATTCAAAATGATCTAGACAGCATTCAGTACTGGGCAGACACATGGCAAATGAAATTTAATAGAAAAAAGTGTAAAGTATTGCATGCAGGAAATAAAAATGTACATTATAAATATCATATGGGAGATACTGAAATTGAAGAAGGGAACTATGAAAAAGACCTAGGAGTTTATGTTGACTCAGAAATGTCTTCATCTAGACAATGCGGGGAAGCTATAAAAAAGGCCAACAAGATGCTCGGATAGATTGTGAGAAGTGTTGAATTTAAATCAAGGGAAGTAATGTTAAAACTATACAATGCATTAGTAAGACCTCACCTAGAATATTGTGTTCAGTTCTGGTCACCTCGTTACAAAAGGGATATTGCTGCTCTAGAAAGAGTGCAAAGAAGAGTAACCAGAATTATCCCGGGTTTAAAAGGCATGTCGTATGCAGACAGGCTAAAAGAATTGAATCTATTCAGTCTTGAACAAAGAAGACTACGCGGCGATCTAATTCAAACATTCAAAATCCTAAAAGGTATAGACAATGTTGACCCAGGGGACTTCTTTGACCTGAAAAAAGAAACAAGGACCAGGGGTCACAAATGGAGATTAGATAAAGGGGCTTACAGAACAGAAAATAGGAGGCACTTTTTACACAGAGAATTGTGAGAGTCTGGAACCAACTCCCCAGTAATGAAGCTGACACCCGATGTGCATACTGTAGGCTATTTTGTGAAAACCTAAGATTTAATTGCTGAATGGTAATGTTTTTCAGATGTATCTGTCAGGTAACTGTTGAATCGCCAGGTTTAAACAAAATAAAACAAAAAAAAGAGTTAAGTTACATGTATTTTTTCTTGGATTTATTTGTTAGAAATGTTAGCTAAATGTTAACTTGCCAAGAGTAAACAAAATATTTAAATTCTCTGATTTATTTGTTAGAAACCCAGGTTTACATGTCACGTGAAGTATAAAAAAAAAAAAAAAGATTTCTAGACTGATTTTAAATGTTGAATTTGTGATACGCGTTTGTATTTAGATAAATCTGGACTTTTTTGGGGTTAAGGAAAAAATACTCAATTTACACGAAATCGGGGAAAAAAACTGTTAAAATATAAAGTTATGGTCTAACTTTGATTGTTAGATTGATAATTTACCTTTGATTAGTAAACGCCTAAAGAAAACTATTTAAATGTGCACATATCTGGTATTTTTGAATTCGGGACACTCGGAGCAATTGAAGACTAATGTATTTTTACCTGTGGAACGAAAGCTGCCAATATTCCGTCATCTTGTATGACAAATTACATGACAAGCTACTTCACTTAAACCTGCTTCACCATTGGTTGACACCCTTATGACTAATCGGTCTCAGTCAGTCTTGGTCGGCAACCGCCGCACACAGACAGACTGATCACATCTGAACGAAACTGCGTCTGAAAAAGATTCAACATGTTCAATCTTCAAATCTGAAGACATCCCGACTGAAATCTGCATAATCTTGGTTTTAAGGGCACGCACACTGTTACGATTCATCCAAACTCTGTACGGCCAGTTGAGATGAGAGGAGTCGGGACAGCTCGAGTCAGCCTGCGACCATTGAGACCTTCACCATGCAATACTCGACCTATGGTTGAAATGGAAACCCCAGTCCCACTTGCAGCCAGTTCACTTTGAATATATTTGGCAGTCAATCTCTGATTGTTATTAACCTTTCTCACAATTCTTCTACTTGTTTTTGGTGAAACAACCTTCTTTCTTCCAGACCAAGGGAGTGTTGTGACAGTACCAGGAGTCTGGTACTTCTTGATAACAGAAACAATAGTTGAAATTGGGATACTCAAATGCTTGGAAATCTTCTTATATCCTTCTCTAGCTTTATGTCAATAAATAATTTGCTGCCTAAGGTTTTCAGATAGCTCTTTACTTTTTCCCATATTGACTTATTGGTAATGACAGCAATCATCCTATGCCAAACCCTTTTATACTGTAAGAATGTTCACCTAAAATCCAGCATTTTCTAGACTTTTCAAGAATTAGGTTCTGCATTATCATATTGAAATTTGTAGCACCTTGTAGACAATACTATCATATCATCAAAGGTTATGAATACTTTTGAATTAGCATTTTTGGAGTTTTGCAAAAAAAAAAAAGTTGAAATAAATAATTGTAGACATCTATTTCTTGTAACTTTTTTCCTCATGCACAAAAGCAAAACTTTTGCTACAAAAGATTTTTCCTAAAATTCTTTGTTTTCGAGAAATTTCTAGAAATTATAAATTTCCATTGGGGTATGTAATCTTTTGACTACATCTCTCTCTCTCTATCTCATTAATTAATACTCGCATCCAGTTTATCCATTTCACATTGTAAAAAAAAAAAAATTAAAAAAAACGAAAAACAAAAAAAACACACACTTTTTAAATAAGTTACATATTTATGTACCGTATTGTCATTTTACTAACTTTGTAAAAATTAATTAGAGTACATTTGTGCTGTGTATTCAAAGTAACACATTAACACAAACAATTGTGTCATCATTTTGCAAGATTTTACGCTTCTTAAAGATTGAGGGCCTGAATTTGAGGAGTACAACCCCATGAAGAACTACTGAATATTCAGGCTTACTTCTGGTGGTACCATGTGAGGGGCCATAGACAGCTTTCTTTAACTCTCTTGATGCACGAGGTCTGACAGTTTAAATAAAATTTAAAAAAAAATGTAGAAAGAATGAACCAGTGCCATCTAGTGAACAACTACTCTGTATTGATCCCAGAAAGTGTTCACTAGCTGGTGCTGGCATTTACAAATATAAAAATCAGTTGGCTGTGTAATTATATAATGAATTTATTATATATGTATATTCCTGTTATCCTGTTCAATTGGGTACAGTAAAATTAACCAGAGACCTGCTGCTTGAGTTGAAGTATACAGGTTTCTTATTAAAACCAGAACCTTTTTATAAAATGATTTATATCAATTTAAAACAAGTCAGAAACTGTACTTCTTTTTCATTTATTTAAAAAAAAAAATTAAATCCAGAGGCTTGACGTGGAATTGCCCAGTTCTAAAAACAGAGCAGCTGTATTTCTGAGGCATACTGTATTGTACAAAATTCCCTTTTCTAAATGCTTAACCCAGATTTCATGTTGACGACGGATAAAAATAGCTCCTGCTTCACTGCTGCTCACAGGAGCTCCCCACTGCTGGGCAGTAAGTGTTATTGATGATCCTGGACAAAAAAAAAAATACCTGGAGGTCATATCTTATTCTATTAAAAACACACAAAGTATCTAATGTAGAAAGAGTCATATATAAATAAAAATCGCAGTGAAATGAGTTGAAGCCAATGCAAAACCTGTATTACCACCTCTTTGTAGGTAGGGCTCACTATATAAAGGACACCCACATTATACTGAACCTGTATTAGATTTCTGTTTTTATGTTTACCCAACTTACCCATAGACACTGAAAGCACACGTCATAGGAAAAGCATCTTTTCAACGCGATCACTCTTTTAAGCAACATGCAATTATTTCAGTTCTGTGCCACACAAGTCAACAAGCAATCAAAAATGCAAAGAACAAAAACTAACAGCGAAGCTTTTTACCGTCTTTATAGAATTAACAAAGTTACACCGCCAGAAAATATTGTTATCTCCTTTCTCCTTATTTTTGTTTCTCTTATTTCCAACACACCACCAGTCCTGCTGGAGTGAGGTAACCAGTAGTGTACCACAGGGGTCAGTATTAGGTCCTCTGCTATTCCTAATCTACATTAATGACTTAGATTTGGTACAGTAAGCAATTTTTGTTAAATTTGCAGACGACACAAAAATAGTAGGAGTGGCAAACACTGATGCAGCAGCAAAGTTCATTCAAAATGATCTAGACAGCATTCAGAACTGGACAGACACATGGCAAATTACATTTAATAGAGAAAAGCGTAAGGTACTGCATGCAGGCAATAAAAATGTGCATTATAAATACCATATGGGAGATACTAAAATTGAAGAAGGAATCTATGAAAAAGATCTAGGAGTTTATGTTGACTCAGAAATGTCTTCATCTAAATGTGGGGAAGCTATAAAAAAGGCCAACAAGATGCTCAGAGATATAGTAAAAAGTGTTGAATTTAAAATCAAGGGAAGTAATGTTAAAACTTTACAATACATTAGTAAGACCTCATCTAGAATATTCTGTTCAGTTCTGGTCACCTCCCTACAAAAAGGATATTGCTGCACTAGAAAGAGTGCAAAGAGCGACCTGAATTATTCCGGGTTTAAAAGGCATGTCATATGCAGACAGGCTAAAATAATTTAATCTATTCAGTCTTGAACAAAGAAGACTACGCGGCGATCTGATTCAAGCATTCAAAATTCTAAAAGGTATTGACAATGTTGACCCAAGGGACCTTTTCGACGTGAAAAAAGAAACAAGGACCAGGGGTCACAAGTGGCGATTAGATAAAGGGGCATTCAGAACAGAAAATACACAGAGAATCATGGGAATCTGGAACCAACTCCCCAGTAATGTTGTTGAGGCTGACACCCTGGGATCCTTCAAGAAGCTGCTTCATGAGATTCTGGGATCAATAAGCTACTAACAAACAAAATGAGCAAGATGGGCCGAATGGCCTCCGCTCGTTTGTAAACTTTCTTATGTTCAACTGTTGATCTACTGTATAGTTCCCCATCCAAAACTGCTACTATACACTACTGTAATCGCTTCTGTTAAATTCCATTCTCCCCTTCTTTTCCCATCACTGATAATCTCCCACCATTAATTTGTTGATATTCCCACCCTTCCTTACTTACATCATAATACCACCACATACAATCTAAAGCATTACACTGATGAAGGCACAAGTTAAAACATCTGTCTAAATAATGTAGTATATTTTAAGCTTTAATTCAGAATCTATTGCAGGCCTTTTGTTAAGTATATGCAATGTTTGCAACATCAAAAATATTAACCTCAAGAAAAGATAAAACTATTATCTCTATCAATATTTGTATTAAAGCCATCATAAAATGAGAAAGGGAATTTCCATGGCTTTGCACTTTCTATAGACTGTAAACCATCCATATATATATATATATATATATATATATATATATATATATATATATATATATATATATATACACTGTTCTGGAGTCTTCTTTTAAGTTCTATAACTAAAGTGTTTAGTTAAGTAATTGAGAGCTCAGGTGGAACGATAACACTGGGGTCCCGAGGACCAGGTTTGGGAAGCCCTGGACTACTACAGTAAGGCTGCCTCACAGCCCTCAGTATATATTATTTAAATGATAAGGAGGCAGGAGTTTAAGCAATCAGACACCTGATCTGTTAAAAAATGGTTCCTCCCCTATAGCTGCATGAACCTACAGACAGGTGAGACTTCTTCATGCTGCGAGTACAAACACATCCGAGTAGATTTAGCTATGCCTGACTGCTGGCACCTGGTCATTTAAAAAAATATATACCTAAACAATGTTAGTTCTGAAGTCCAGGACCAGGTGCAAGACTAGCATGAGCTTCTATTCCTGCTAAACTCATGCAGGCAGCATGGCACAAAGTACTCACACTTAAAAGCTAAACAACTTTTTATAAATCAAGAGATGGCCACACCTCAAAAACACACTAATAACCACTAGTATGTACAAAAGAGTTCTCATAGAAGTCCGTGTCTCGTCTATTTACCTGTAAGGTTAACTGTGAAGTATGTGGACAAAATATTTTACATTTTCATAATGTAACTGCTGTAGAACTACTGACGCTATAATTTGTTTTTTGTTTGCTGTTCTCAGTGGTGGCGCCAGTTTCTCCCTGGTGAGGAGGCTGAGGGGGCTAGGCAAAATTTTGAGTGGGCTACACTCCACTTTGTGTGGGCGTGTATAGTGTCAATGTTTCAGTATGTCTTCAACCGCAAAACTTCAATAATAGGATGGTGGAATCCAATAATAATAATAATAATACTTTATCCAACACAATTTACAAGGGTTACAGTATACTGTTGTAACAGGGCCGAGGCTGGGCGCGAACAGGCGACCCTGCGCACCTCAAGCGAGCGTCTAAACCACAGTGCAAAACAGTCGTGGTGTTAGAGGCAGGATCTGTAACGGTAGGGTATCACACAACACTGCCCACTGTAATAAAATAAACAGACACGATATGGACAAACAACTAACATTTACTGGGTATATTTAAATGTTTAAGCAAGGGGTAGAAGTTGAAACTGAAAGTTAAACTAAATATAATGTTTAAAAGATTATTCAGAAATTTGAGATATCCCGTTTTAATTTGTCGGTGGCAGCAGGGCTAAGGTAAACTTTGGGGTGGCTTCAGCCTACCCAAGCCCCGCCCCTGGCTGTTCTTATTCTCTACCTCAACATGTATTTATTTACAGATGCATAGCAGGTTCACAGGCATGTCAAGCTGTGGTTGAATTACAAACAGGGCTGCTGACTTGAAGTCAGGCAATTTTTGAGGTGTTGCAATTTTGAAATCAATCATCCATTCTATTCCTAAACAGCAGTGTTTATAAGTGATTCTGTAAACACTGGTGTTCAGACCTTTGTAATATGAACGCATTGTTAAATGCTATGTTTTTTTTCACACACCCTGAATATCACTGTCTGATTAGTTTACCTAGCATTATAGGCAATCTAAGATTAGTGATAATCAAAGTATGTGAAAACATAGACTATCTCAACAGTTCAACTTTAAGGTAAGTATGTAAAAATAAATTGATTATTTTAAAACCACACATCTTAGCGGTGAAAAACACACACACACACCGTGTGTGTCAAAATAAAGTATTAACTGTATGTTTCATCGATCTGTAGGCTATGTTTAATCTACTTAAACAAACGAGAAATGAAACTATTACATAAAACAAAGTAAACAAAATCACCATACAAACATGGTTCTGTCAAGTAACATTTAGTTAAATACCAGCTAAACACTGGCTTCGATAAGCCCCATTTGGACAGGACTTCTCTGGCTCGTGCTCAGCTGTTCGAAGTCGCCAGCGGCTATTTTTTTTTCCTGAGGTAAAGCATCTCTGGTCTGTCTGAGGTAAGTCGTTTATCTCTTCTTAAGCTCACTTTCAATTAATTTTATTATATTTAATATAATTTTATATGTAATAATAGGCTACAAAAAGTCTCATTTAGGCCACTATATATTTTTTTTGGCAGAGTTGAGCTTGTTTTGGTTGTTACCTGCACAAGAAATAAAATAGGCCTTGAGGGTAAGTTAATTTCTGTACTTGTTTCTTTTGTTAAAGAGATTTGGACTGTTTTTTTTTTTCCTCAGCATCACTGTGCCTGTAACAGATTATTGTATTTTCATACGTGTTGTGTTACTGCGTGAAAAATAAAAACCCAGAGTTCTTGCTATAACATAAGAGCTTCCCCCCTACCCCCTTACCCCCAACCCCCTTACCCTCTACCCCCTACTGCCCTTCCCTGCTCCCCCTTCCCAGTATTTCCGTATTGTCATATTGTCCCAGATTAAGGACTTAAACAGTGGTCACTTTAATCCCAGACAGTTTAAATAGTATTATTCAATGCAAGTTATTTATCTTTAAGTAGATGCAGTTACACACCAATTCAAGTTTAACGTATACATTTAACATATTGAAAGAAAAAAGACACGGACCAAGCTATATAGAAAGCGTTACATGGACTGTTTTCTTTTAGCTTCAATCATCACCGGTCTGTGTGGCTTCAGCCCGCAGCCCGACAGCCTCAACCAAGGCATTGTGGGCATGGCCCATTGCCTGTCAGACTGCATTTTAACATTCAGTTTCATAAAATCAAAGGATGGTTCATACTGGGCAATGGATTTACACGGTTGTTACAAACAGATCTTAACTTATCAACACAGCAAGATGGTCGTTCAGTGTCTCGTTTGCCCAGCGTGAACATTTACAATCTGTATTTGATTCAAAAGTCTGCTTTGTAGTGCAAATGACAGATGTTATTTTCTTCGATTGCCACATTCTGTCCTACATGCTTAAGCCTACAAACATGACAACTATTTCACATACAGACTTGCATTGCAAAAGGCCACTCAGTTTGCACTGCTACAATGGCAATATGCTACCACATGTGAACATGTGGTATAAGATATAAACTGGCTTCCTGTCAAAGAGACACACACACAAATAACTTTATTTAACCTGCAGTCAAATGTCAAATATTTGAATTACTTAAAATGATATATTTTCTTTTTTTAATTAAACCTTATTTTAGTAAACAATGCCACTATTTAAAGTGTGGGGCTGCAGACGGCAAAAGAAGAAGCTGGTATTGACAGACACAGTACAGGAGATAATCGACAAAGGAAACCAAACCATTTATTTGAAAAGAAAAGCATGCAGACATGTAACATTAAGGTTTCTATAAACCTTAACAACTAACAACTAACCATTTTTTAAAAGCAAAAGCTTACATTACTTTTGTGTTTAAATCTACTGTCTTTGTTTGTTTTCTTATCTTTTTTTTCTGATTTTCAAAGCCTCATTGAAACTGAATGTATCCAAGCCAAAGGGAATTGTGCTCAATAGCGATGGAACGGAAGTGGACGATGACACCATTTTAAGCCAGTTGGGGGGTGAAATTTTAATTTTGTTGGAGGCAAATCTAATTGAAAAAAAGAGTGACAGAAACAGAGACTGAATTCATCTCAACTAGCATGTATAAAGGTAATTTTAAAATAACTGACATGTAAAAACAATCAATTCATATTATTATTTTTTTTATGTGTACGAAAGTTAACAGTTTAATTAATTATTTTATTGTTGTGATTTGTTTTACTCACAGGCCAAAGCACAGATACATGTAAAAAGACATCTGAAGGAAAATAAATCTGCCATGGTATGGTCAAAAATGACTGAGGAAAGCGCATGCTACTACCTGGGCCTATTTCCACACATTGGCAAAAGTGCAGAATACCACAGCATGGGACACAAATATTACCAGACCTATCCCACAATCAAGCAGGAAGGAAATGAACCCTGGGTATGTCTGTGAACATTTGGCCTGAGTTATTTTGATATACAGGAATTTTCCAATTACAATTATTTTAAGTGCATTTTTAAAGTTACTCTCAAACTATTTTTTGGTATATTATTAATGTTTTCTGTGTACCTGCAGTCAATCTCTCTGGCAAACTCACAGACACTCCAGCCCCCTGCTCTTCTCTTGACAGTGTTTTAACGTATTTCAGTCTTTCTTCTGCAAATCCTAAAGTGCTTGCAATCGACATTTGAGATGGAATGAGAAAAGAAAGTCTTCTGGAGGTGAAACACCACTAAAAAAACAAATGAGTTTCACTGTTGCAATGGATCACTGCTCAAAAGCAATAGTGATAAACAGTGATTATTATTATTATTATTATTATTTATTTCTTAGCAGACGCCCTTATCCAGGGCGACTTACAATCGTAAGCAAATACATTTCAAGTGATGACTACGAGAGAAATGTGTCAGAGCTATCTAAGGAATGGGCTAAACCACAGCCCAATGAAAATCATGTACAAATGCTTTTAAAAGAGACACATGAAGGACGTTGAATGTGGTTGTCCACAGTCCCCAGTGCAGACATGAAAACAATGACGGGCAAGTTCCCTTGTTGAACAGGGAAAGTATGCAAGTATTACACACAAATAAGAAAACATATTGCAGCAATGGGTGGTTAAAGCAGTGTGATAAACGGACATAGAAACATTAGATTGAGTTATCCATATTAATTTTGTGCCAACTTCTTTCAGGTGATATATGACTTCATTTTGAGAACTGGAATATTAATCTGAATGAATTCTCAAAAAAAAATAAAAAAAACATTACAGCTGCTTACTGCCGTTAAGGAGTTGATGAGGGAAGACTCCAGTAATCAATAATTTAACCTTTGGCAGCTTATTTATTCCATCTGGAAACTTTTTTTATATCATGTCATTAACCTAATAAAAAATGCCTTAGTTGTGCTCTTGTTCCAGACTCTTCTGCAGGGTTCTCAACAAGTTGTTGATACACTATGTGGAGGGTGAGAAATGCCTGGAAAGGTGTTTTCCCTCCTTAAGATCAAGTTTTGTTGTTTTTTTAAACACCTAGTGAAAGAACTCATAACCTACAGCAGGGGTATCAAACTCCAGTCCTTGAGGGCTGCAGGGTCTTCTGGTTTTCATTCCAACTTAAGCTCTCAATTAATTGATCTAATTATTTGTTCAATTGGACATATTTCATATTTCTCAAGGTCTTTTACAGTTGATTTAAAAAATGCACTTGATTCAAGGTACACAAGGTATGAAACATTTTGAGACCTGGAGAGAAGTCTTACGTTTGTCCAATTAATCAAATCATTAGACCAATTGAGTAACTGAGAGCTCGGGTGGAATGAAAGCCAGAAGACACTGCGGCCCTCCAGGAAGTGAGTCTGACACCCCTGACCTATAGTATCCATACTGTAGTACCAGGCTCTTCAACTCGTTCTCATGGGTCGCAGTGTCTTCTGGCTTTTATAACATCAATCTGTCACTTAGTAAACTGGCATCATAATGATTTGATAAACTTTGAACAATGGAACACTTTTGCTCAGGCCTAATAATGTTTTACAGATACTGGACCTTCAATCAAGTTTCTTTGATGTCATCAATATGCAAAATATCCTGAAAAATGTCTCTTAAAACCTTATTAATAAATAGCCAAATAATTAGATCAGTTAAGCAATTAAGACCTGAAGTTGGAATGAAAACCAGAAGACCCTGCGGTGCCCCACGAGGCCTGGAGTTGTACGTATATATATATATATATATATATAATGGTTTGGTTGTTCTTTTTAGGGGGAAGATTTTCTTGATGTTTTCCGCTACATGGAAAACAACACCAAACATGACAAGGGAAAGGGACTAGGACTGTTTCTGTGGAGAAACAGATATGCCATTCTAATATTAGTTTTCAGTGGCTTACATAATGCTATTGATACAAAGATTATCTGGGTGTGGAATTTTTTATTTTATTTTATTTTTATCTTACAAGATTTTGAGAGATGTGATTTATTATTTATATTAACACTGATATTCTCAAAAATAGGTTTAATTGTGATGGAGATGATTAAAAAAAAACGTCATGTAAGCTATGCAAAGAATAGTGTTTTGGCTCAAGGGGAAGCTTTTCTTTTGCTGGAGATGGATGAATTTTTTTTTTTTTAATGCAGAGTACTTTTTTACTATTCCATTGTTGTGTAATATGTTTGCAAATGGCCTTATTTTCAAAAGTCAGTAAAAGGTTTAGTCCTGCATAAGGAAAGGACACTTGAAAGTCACAGTCAAAGCTTGTAAAACCAATCAGTAACTTAAGTGAAACTACAATTACTCACAATTTTGAGGGCATTTCATATAGATGTACTCAAATATATATATCTCAATTGTAAAAGTTTTTACTCATACATGGTCTTACTCATGTTTGTAGAATCCCTGACAATAAGGCTGAAAAGCATGCAGCAACAACAAAAGGAACAGCACCACACTTAGGCTGGGACCAAATCAAAACTTTGACAACCCGCTAATCGCACTTAACAAAACTGTATTTAATAGCGTTTTCTTTTTATGAGTAGAAGAAATAAGATACAAAAAAAAAAGAAAACACTATTAAATACAGTTTTGTTAAGAGCAATTAGCGGGTTGTCAAAGTTTTGATTTGGTCCCAGCCCTAGTCTTATTCTCTGAAGACGGGAGACTGAAGGAGGCAGCGATAGTGGGGGCAGCGTTACAGTGTTCTGTCAGGCTGACACCATACTAGATGCCGTAGCTGTCTTACTGGCAGTCTACTATGTTTTTGAATTCAGTTATCCAAAAATGTATTCCCAGTTTCAGGGACTGTTACAGACCTTCATTCTCAGTGATCCATATCTAGGTGACAAATAAAAACAAATGTGTTCTTTCTTAAAACATTTCGTAAAACAATGAAAGGAACATAGCTTCATTGAGAGTCAGTCTGCAGATTTTAAAATTAAAAAAAAAAATCTGTTTCAAGAGTAATAAGTTCAGTTGAAGTTTGTTTGCATAATTTCAAAATTCCAACTTAATTGAACTTGTATATAATGTTTAACCAACAAAAGTATAACTACTTGTGTTTATTTTATTTTATTTTAATTAATTCATTAAACTTGTGAATATTTATTTATGGTGTTTACTTGCTGTATAAACCACTTGTTTTAATAATATGAATTAAAACACTTGATAAACACATTTTAATTTTAGGGTTATTCAGTTGTAGTTTGTTTGCATATTGTAATTCAATCCATTTCAGCATGTATATACTGCATAATGTATAATATATAATAACCAAACAATTGTATAACTGCCTAAAATGTATTTTTTATTTATATATTATGTGAATATTTATGTGTTTTATATAGTATGTGAATATGTATTTGTTTTACTTGCTGTTTAAACCAGTGTTTACAAACACATTTACTGAAATACACACCAAATTGTGTTTATTATCTGTTGTCTTCCTTAAACATGTTACAGTGTTTAAAAGTTAAACACATGAACGGGTTTATGTTTTACACACTGTTTAAAATGTTCATACTTGAAGCGTTTACGTTTTAAACACCTCCATGTGTTTAAATTATAATCACTATGTGTTCCGAGAGTAAACACACAGGCGTGTTTATTATCTATTGCCTGTAGGTCTTAGATCTTAAACGTTTGGATCTACAGTGAACCTGCTATGCACCTGTAAATACATGTTGACGCTGTGTTAGAGAATATGCACGCCAAAAAATTAAAACGATTGCTTCACTAGTTAAGGAGCAATTACATCATTAAAATATAGGCCTATTATTGCCAAATTAAGAAAAGGTGTAGGTACTTAAAAAAAAAAATAGTTTTGTGCCTTGTGTTCTTAGAATTTGGCTGCTCTTAAATAGAGAAACAACACCTATTGATATTACATAACTACAAAATTATGAAGTAAAGAATACTTTCATTAATACTTGTTTAATACAGTACATTTCTAAAGTGTTTATTTCTAGTTTTGTAACACGAGTGCGCGTTTTCCTCTTTTCAGACAGAAAGTAGTACAATAAAATGACAGCACTACAGTTTGCAAAACAAGGGATAACCCTACATTTAAATGTTATTCCTATTTGGACATCTTCAGCGCATAATTGGAAGGATGTCCTGATTTGCATCTGCAATACATGTTATTAAACGATGTTAAAAAAAATATTTTTGAGATTGTGACACTCCACTTCCTGTCGTAAATTTCAGCGCTGCAGTATCTCCATTTATAGAATCGGCTTTTCGAATAATCTTCCTAAATGAAGCTGTTGTCACACATGCCGAGGTTCCATGCGTGTAAACCGAAGAATGTCGTAACCCAAATAAAAAATAAATAAAACAATAATAGTACAATTATGCCATGGAACCGGTAACTGTGTTTGAAGACTCATAGTACAGCGTGACAGCTTGTATCTCTCTACACAGAGAAGCGCATTTGCAGCACCTACCCAGTAACAGCAGCCGGTGGGTCTGCTTGTATTCACGTTTCTGCTCCTTCAGTGCTCTGTCAATGTTTTTGCTGACTTTCTTTGCCTCTTTTTCGGCTTCCTTCTCCTCGACACGCAGTTTGTCACAGTTTTTCTGCTGCTTCTGGTTGCTGTGCTTCTGCAAAAGCTGCAACTGCAGGTCGCGCTGCGCTCCTGCGCTTCTCACTCCTCCTCCCCCTCCATTCTGCATTAGCACACTGTCAGTAGTCTCCCCACGGCGGAGGTCCCCAGCGGAAAGCTTGCCGGCGTCCCCACGGCGGATCTGGCCGTCGCGGAGGGGCACAGTCTCGCCATATCGCCCTGTATCCCCGTGGCGGTCCCCACCACTGAGCGGCACAGCAGTGTCGGGCGGCTGCTCTGAGTCCGAGGTACTAGAGATGGATCCACTAGTTTCACCAAATAGACGCGGACGCAGACTGTAACACAGCCCCATGTTCTCTTTTTAATATATTTATAAAAAATACAAGGAAACGCAGTCTACACACAAGTCAAAGCACTGTGCTTTAGCGCTTCATTATTACTCTGTAGCTCAAAAAATAGGATTTGAATCCAAATGTAGGTCTAAAAGGTGAGTAAATTGTGCCCTCACATTTGCTATATGCCATTTTGCATTTTCTCTAGTCAGCTTGTGTTCCGTAGTTGGTGGATCACCTGATCACACACATAGTGGACATTACTGGTCCAGCTTACCGTAAATAAACCAAAAGAACAACCAGTGAAAAGGGATCGAACACGGAAGAGGAAAATAAGTAATTCGAGGTACTGCAAACATTACGTATTTCTGCAGGACAATGTAATACAGCCAAGCAAAGACAGTGATTCACAAGTGTATGACCTTTAACTATTTCACCAAAATAAGTACAGCAATATCACCAAACGCAATGGGAAAACATTTGACGCACTCTCTGTCTTTCATTATACGATTCTCACATTTTACCCAAACACACCACAGGGTAATAACCAGGAGGTCCCCGGTTCAAATCCCACATCAGCCACTGACTCATTGTGTGACCCTGAGCAAGTCACTTAACCTCCTTGTGTTCCGTCTTTCGGGTGAGACGTAGGTGACTGCAGCTCTGCAGCTGATGCATAGTTCACACACCCTAGTCTCTGTAAGTCGCCTTGGATAAAGGCGTCTGCTAAATAAACTAATAATAATAATAATAATAATAATAATAATAATAATAATAATAATAATAATAATAATAATTTCAAATAAAATAAGCCGCTATCCCCTACATGTCCATTTAAGACTTGATGGAAATTAAATAATTAATTTTAACGTTACAGTGTTTAAACAACAATGTTTATTAATAAATTATTGAGAAAGAGATAAAGAGAGCTTTAGGGCCCTATTTATTTGTAATGAATCAAATCAAGTTGGACTTTTATGGAAATGTTCTGTACTGTTGTAAAATAAGTACACAACAGTTGTGAAGAGTTTAATGGATGTAAGATGTCTGCATTACATGTGCATTATAGTGTGGGGTTGGTCACGCTTTTACGGCAAACATGTCCACAAACACCGTGTAACAAATTTTTTTTTTTTTTTGGTTCCTGGGTAGTAAGTGTTATTTCCTAATTGCTTATGCCTCAAAAGTATAGAAAATGGCTATTATTCCCCACAAACTTTGCTTTTGTGACCAGGACAGTGATATTTTGAAATTTACCTATTTCCAATGAGAAAACGGGCGAATTTGTGTCTTTTCGTTCACATAAAGTCAGAATAAAACAACATATGAATCCAAATTAACATGTATTTATACTAAAGTAATACAAAAATGACTACAAAAGATTTAGAAGTGAGTAGTTTTTCGAGATTTACACTTTCGCTTTCACGAATCAGCCCCCAAATGTAGTCTCCCATCATGTTCTCGTTATACTGTCCTTGGTAGCGGCGTTCAAAGTCCAGTATATCCTGGTGGAAGCGCTCGCCTTGCTCCTCCGAGTACGCTCCCATGTTCTCCTTGAAATTGTGTTACATAGTGAAATCAGCAATGATGTGCAGTGGTGGCATCAGCACCTTCCGGGGGTCCCAGCCATACTCATCATACTTCAAGGCGTCCAGCAAGGTCTCAATGCTGTTGTAATCCTCTTTGAGGTGCACCGAGTGAGCCAGGGGAAGAGACGGGTACTTGTTACCATTATGGAGCAGCACGGCTTTGAGGCTCCTGGATGAGCTGTCAATGAAGGACAGTATAACGAGAACATGATGGGAGACTACATTTGGGGGCTGATTCGTGAAAGTGATTTACAGTATAATCGTAAATCTTGAAAAACTACTCACTTCTAAATCTTTTGTAGTCATTTTTGTATTACTTTAGTATAAATACATGTTAATTTGGATTCATATGTTGTTTTTTTCTGACTTTATGTAAACGAAAAGACACAAATTCGCCCGTTTTCTCATTGGAAATAGGTACATTTCAAAATATCACTGTCCTGGTCACAAAAGCAAAGTTTGTGGGGAATAATAGCCATTTTCTATACTTTTGAGACATAAGCAATTAGGAAATAACACTTACTACCCAGGAACAGAAATTGTGTTACATAGTGAAATCAGCAATACATTCTGGGCCATTTTCTTTGCAACTTACGTTACTGAAAGCACTGCATATGTTCTTCTGACAATTCACCTTACTATCCTGATGTTCAAAGTGCAAACACATTTTCTTTTTCTTCATTTTTTCCCTTTCATTGTGCAGAGAAACATTTATATCTTCACTTGTTCTTTTATGTAAAAAGAAGTTTCCATAGTGTATTAACGGAACAAGGTAGATGATAGTTTCAATTGAATAACAGTTCCTGACTCTTCTTTGTGTTAGTTCATCCATAGCTTTAAAACTATGAAACTTTACTATTCTTCTAGGTACTTAATCACAGCTAGACCATTGGAGTAAAGCTGCCCTGCTGTGACAGAACCAATCAATCAATCTTTATTTTATATAGCGCCTTTCATAGTGGACCACCATCACAAAGCGCTTTACAAGATCCAGAAGTAATTAGGTACTGGTACCAGGAAAAAGCAGTTCGGTTTTGCATCATTTTTTTTTTTTTTTAAAGCAAAATTTAATTAGAAGAAAGGGTGGGGCAGCGATAATATTGCTAGTCAATATATCATATAAGAACATGCATTTTAAAGCTAGTAAATGATGTAGGTCAAAAAACAGCTTTATTGATTCCAACAGAGTCAGTCATTTCTGGCAGTGGCATTTTAGTCTGACTTCTGATTGTTTGTTGTTGTCTCCCCCCCCCCCCGCCCCCCCCCCCCCCCGCAACCTGGTGGAGTCACTACCATAACTTTAAATGTAAATAAGGGAAAATTGAGGTGCACAGGAGAGGGAGAAGAAACACAGTATTTACACGGGCTACTACAGTAAACACAAGCCTCACACAGGGGAGGGCTTGTATTTCCATGGTGTTTATGTTTATGATGCTAACCTTTGCACATAAAAAGATAACTCTGTCGTCAAAGAACTGAGGAATAACATCAAAAACAGGGATGGCTTTACCGAAAATAAAATGAATGCATTTTATTAATAAATTATTGAGAAAGAGATAAAGAGAGCTTTAGGGCCCTATTTATTTGTAATGAATCAAATCAAGTTGGACTTTTATGGAAATGTTCTGTACTGTTGTAAAATAAGTACACAACAGTTGTGAAGAGTTTAATGGATGTAAGCAGCATTTTATACAATATTTAAACTTTGAGGCCTACCAATACTGTTCCAAAAGTATTCATAAAGCCAACTTCCGATTTGATCAAAATAGCTATTGGCATGTATGTATGTCGTACCCTGGAGTACCGTAGGGTGCCGCTGTTTTAATGTATGACATTTTGTTGTTGCTTGTACGGTACTTGTGGGATTAGAAACAGTAAACGGTGTTCATTAGCTACCCGCAACCCTGGCCTGAGGTGAACTTGAAGTAAAGATCGAAAAACAACAAAAAAACATGGAGCATATGCGACCACCAACTACTCTGAGCCTAGAAGTTGGAGAGTGTAGATCCAGAAATTTGATGTTTACCTCATCGCGAGTGGCATCGCGGAAAAGTCAGAGAAAATAAAGTGCGCCACTTTCCTCCATATAGCCAGAAATGATGCCATCAAGGTATTCAATACCTTTAATTTTGACTATGATGTTGATGGAAATATTAAAAGAACATTTCAATAGATACTGTGAGCCAACAAAAAATCTCACGTATTTGAGGCACATTTTTTTCACGAGCGCACAGGGACAAACGGAATCAATAGATGCTTATGTGACTGATCCAAAAAATAAAGAAAAGGATTGTGAGTTTGAACAGCTTACGGATTCAATGATACCGGACAGAATAGTGTGCGGAATCACTAATGACCAGATCAGAGGCAGATTACTCAGAGAACCAGATCTCACGTTAACGAGAGCAATAGACATAGCCGTGCTAGTGAAGTGAGCCAGAGCCAACTGAAAACGCTTCATGACGAGGTCGTGGTACCCGTGAACAAAGTTCATAAGCAAAAGAAAACTGGGAGAAAGCAATATAAAGACAAAGACAGTTCACATATACGTAAAGAGAAAACGAGGAGTGATTGCTCAAGGTGTGGGTACAAACATGAAATAAAAAAGTGTCCAGCATACGGTCAGAGCTGCAGTGCATGTCACAGAAAAAATCACTTCGCAAAAATATGCAAGTCAAGCGCGCAAGCAGCCAGCAGAAAGATTCACGTCATATAGACAGTGAAGGTACAGACGAAATGTTCATTGGAACTATTGAAGTGAAACAGAGTGAAACACATCACGTTGCTCAGTTAGAAGCAGTAAACGTCAACCAAATACAGTCCGAGAAAGAACAGTGGTGTGAAACACTGAAAATAAACAGCAAAAAACTTACTGTGAAGCTGGATACATGGGCAGAATGTAACGTGATATCCATAAAAGACTTGAGATTGCTAAAACTGAGTGGAGAGTCAATGCAAAAATCCTGCTGCAAGTTAGTAATGTATTTTGGTCACCAGATGGCGCCAAAGGGCAAGAAAACACTGAAATGCCAATACAAAGAAAATGTATGAACTGGAATTTCAAGTTATTGAAGAAAATGCACCAGCAATACTTGGACGGTCAGCTTGTCTTAAACTAGGTTTGATTCAGAGAGTTTTTAAGCTTGAACAAACGACAGAGACTGACATTTTAAGTGAATATGAAGATTTATTCACAGGACTGGGATGTGTTCCAGGAGTTCATCACATTCAGATAGACCTAGAAGTCGCACCAGTGGTTCATGCACCCAGAAAAGTGCCAGTAGTACTGAAAACAAAAATTGAGGAAGGACTCAAGAGGATGGAAAACCTGGGTGTCATTGAAAAGCAGACTGAGCAAACTGAGTGTGTTAACAGCATGGCGACTATTGTGAAGCCCAACAAGATACGGATTTGCATCGACCCTCAGGATTTAAACAAAGCCATCAAAAGAGAACACTCTCCTTTACACGCTGTGGAAGAGGTAGTTGCAGAAATGCCTAATGCAAAGGTATTCTCAGTTGTGGACGCTAACCACGGAATTTGGCAAATCCAGTTAGATGATGAGAGTTCCAGACTATGCACCTTCAATACACCCTTTGGGAGGCATCGGTTTCGACGACTGCCGTTCGGGATATCGTCCGCACCCGAGGTATTCCAGAGATGCATAGCCCAGCACCTACTAAGGCCTAGAGGGCGTGGTCAACGTGATTGATGACATCTTAAAGTTGAGGGAAAAAAAAGACAGGAAAGTTATGTAATGTATTCGGTGTTGAAAATTTTTTATTTGTTTGTATAGCAACGCTGTTTTACGGAAAAAAAATGTATTGGGTTTAAACTGTTCATGTTGAAAAAAAAAACAATCTAAAGAAAGGGAGATGTCATGTATGTATGTAGTACCTTGGAGTACCTTAGGGTGTCGCTGTTTTAATGTACGACATTTTGTTGTTGCTTGTACGGTACTTGTGGGATTAGAAACAATAAACGTTGTTCATTAGCTACCCGCAACCCTGGCCTGAGGTGAAAATATTACAGCTATCATTTTACTTTTATTAGTTACAGTAAATAAAACCCCTATTAGAACAAGGATGCCATGTACACCGTATAGAGAAGGACAATTGCCATATTCATAAAAAAATGTTACATGCTTGCAAATACTGTCCTTGTGATAGCAAATGTTTCTACATCTGTCATCTTGTAACACTATACAAGACTGTGGAAACATTTGTTACTTTTTCATGTAATTTGTGTCCAAAGAAGTTACTGTAAACTTTAAAAAACAGTAAGCTTTTATACCTGTCAAGGTCCCAGGACAGATGACTAGGAGAGTTTGTGTAAGGGATAGTGAGTAACGTGGCACGGGGGGAGGGTGCGGGAGGGGTTAACTCCCTCCTGGAGGGGGGTGGGGGGTGGGGGTGGGGGGGTCTTTTTTTTTAATATAGAGGCTCAGAGATGCATTCTGGTGTCTTTTGAGATGAAAATTGGCAACCTTGATAACTAATGATGATGGTGTTGAATCATGGCTGTGTTCTGTGGTGCATGTTATATGCCCAAATGGCAGACCTGCAGTCTCTCAAGACTGTCACTGATGTTGGAATCATAACAGCGGGTCCCAATATGAAGTGGGTCCCAGCCAGGAGATGGGTCCTGAAAACGGGAGGGTCCTGGTCAAAACAGGAGACTTGAAAGGTATGAGCTTTTAGGTAGGCTATGAAGCTAAACAAATACTTTTTAGAAAGATGAATAATATTCTTTATCAATACATTTTTTATCAATGTAAATGCTGTACATGGTCATTTTCTTTTTTGTTTGTTTTACAAATCAAACATTTAATTTATTTTTAAGTAAATCAAACAATGCTTGTGGGACACCACTCTCTACCCAACATTCAGATAACAGTCTCATTATTATTATTATTAGTAGTAGTAGTCATAGTAGCCGTAGTTGTAGTAGTCGTCGTTGTTGCAAACTTTAAGTAACCAGAAAAACTATAAATATATAACGTGCTTCAATATTTGACACATTTGTTAAATTGCATTAATTTATCTGTAGAAATACTGCATTAAAAAAAAACAAAAAAGTAAACCAAAAGACACATGGGATCAAAGGGACAAAAATCAATAACATCACCTTGTGGAAAATGAAGCAGATATGTCCGCTAGGTGCAGTTGTAATATCCAGCAATGGCTTGGTCACAGCACAGGGTAAACCTATATATTGGCCATATATGAACAGGGACATTGAAAATGTAGTGCAGAAATGTGAAACATGTCAAAGACACAGGTACCAACAGCCAAGAGAGCCACTGAAAGCTCACAGCAAGCCTGCAGCAACCTTATAGAGAGGTTGGGGCCGACTTGTTTCAACTTAAAGGCAAAGATTACCGAGGTATGACACAGGCCCGGTTTTTGGGATGGAACCGCATAACAGTCTCGCGTTTTGATTGGTCCATGTCTGTCACATGAATACGTCGTCACACGAGTGGAAAAGCGTGCAGGCATTTTTAACATTGTGATCAGATAGAGAGAGTGATCTGCTTTCCACAACCTTACCATTAAAATATAATGTGGTATTACACTGTACTGATATAACAAACTATGAGGAATTACTTTATATAAATTATCATGTTATGCACGAATGTAAGAATTGGCTTTCTGTGGTGGTGTACTTTTTTCTTTCAAGTAGCATATATCTATAATCGTTTTTGCGATATATTTTAATATAAAACATATACGCTATTGCAGTTTTGTTACAGGATACATTAGTTTATCTCTAATGTAATCACAGTTTTACATATGCAGAAGATGGAGGGCAGAAGTGAAAGCGATGTTACCGGTTCAGATGTTTTCGCATCTTAAATCAAACAGATCAGAAATGTTGGTCTTGTGCTTCATTTATATTGGCTTCACAATGTAAGAAAATAATAATATTAAAAAAGCTTGTTTACATTTGCACTTACTTCTCTCTCTTCTGTGGTTTGTTGTAGCCTGTTGATGGTATAGCACATGACAGTTTATTTTTTTGTGTCAGATTTTCAGGTTTTTTATTTTGAATTTGATTCTTGGCAGTATTTTCACGCCATCATTAAATTAATAAAGCTGTCTTCGGTAAAGTGAGAGCTGCAGATGCAGCTGCAGTTGGGCTTAGCATCCCAATCCCTGGTCCTCCTCACAAACTTCACCCATTGCCGGCATCGTACCGGCTCTTTAGGAAACTCGTGGAGAGATACCAATGGCGCTGTTGTGTTGGAACAACCATATATTACACACCTATTTACCATGGTATCTCTCCTCTGGGTGCGTTTTGTTTTTGTGAGCGGTAATGCAGGAAAGCAGCGGGCAGGACGGCGAGCTTCTCCTGGTGTGATGTCACGCATAAATTAGCCTCAGCTGGACTTCATAGAGGCGTCAACTTCAGAGTTGTTTTTTATACACTTAGCGTTAAAACCTGTACATTAAAACTATACAGATACTTTTATTGACCTACCAACAGTATTATACACGTGAATTCTGAAAAAAATGAAAAATCATTGCACCCCATGTCATACCTTCTATTTACCACCAGAGGGCAGATTTTTGTACAAGCACTAATGTATCTCTCATTATTATTATTATTATTATTATTATTATTATTTCTTAGCAGACGCCCTTATCCAGGGCGACTTACAATCATAAGCAAAAACATTTCAAGCGTTACAATACAAGTAATACAATAAGAGCAAGAAATACAATAACTTTTGTTCAAGCAAAGTACAAGTTTGACAAACCACAATTCAATAATACAGCAGGTAATAGTGATAGTTACATCAGGATTTGATTAAATAGTGATAGTTACATCAGGATGTGATTAAATACAAAGTACTACAGGTTAAAAACTTGGCAGATTACAGTATTCTGAAGTACAGGATTAAATGCAGTAAAATAGGGGGCTGATAAGAGCAAAATAAAGCACATTTACATGAAGTGTGATAGTGTCCCAGGATACAAACAGAGGAGTTCTACAGGTGCTCTTTGAAGAGGTGGGTCTTAAGGAGGCGCTGGAATGTGGTCAGGGACTGGGCAGTCCTGACATCTGTAGGAAGGTCATTCCACCACTGCGGAGCAAGGGTGGAGAAGGAGCGGGCTTTGGAGGCAGGGGAGCGTAGCAGTGGTAGTGCTAGTCTTCTAGTGCAGGCGGAGCGGAGAGGTCGAGTGGGGGTGTAGGGAGAGATGAGGGTCTGGAGGTAGCTGGGTGCAGACTGGTCAAGGCATCTGTAGGGCAGCAGAGTTCTGGATGAGCTGGAGCGGACGGGTGGCGGACGCAGGGAGGCCAGCCAGGAGGGAGTTGCAGTAGTCTAGGCGGGAGAGTACCAGGGCCTGGACCAGGAGCTGGGTAGCATAGTTGGTGAGGAAGGGTCGGATTCTTCGGATGTTGCTCAGGAAGAATCGGCAAGTGCGTGCCAGAGAGGAGATGTGCTGGGAATAAGAGAGGCAGGGGTCCAGGGTGACTCCAAGGTTCTTAGCGGAGGAAGAGGGAGAGAGTGTGGTAGATTCCAGAGGAACAGAGATAGAGAGATCAGAGGATGGGGAGGAGGAGGGAAAGAAAAGGAGGTCATATTTAGAGAGGTTGAGTTTGAGGTGATGCGAGTGCATCCAGGAGGAAATAGCAGACAGACAGGTAGAGATACGGGAGGAGATGGTGGAGTCAGAGGTGGGGAAGGAGAGGAAAATCTGAGCATCATCAGCATAGAAATGGTATGAGAAACCATAGGATGCGATGAGGGGGCCCAGGGAGCGGGTGTAGAGAGAGAACAGGAGAGGACCCAAGACTGACCCTTGGGGGACTCCAGTTAAGAGAGGGTGAGGTGTGGAGGTTGCTCCACGCCAGGTTACCTGGTAAGTGCGGTTGGAGAGGTAGGAGGAGAACCAGGCCAGAGCAGTGCCAGAGATCCCCAGGTCAGCATATGACATACAGTATTATAAACATTGCATTAAACAGACACTTTCTTAACATCCTTGTTAAATTGATAAGTTGTATTGTCATGTAATGTCTTTTTAAAAAATGTATTAATTTTATTAAAGCATGCATTTTTAGGCAATTTTTTCTTCTTTTATATTCAAGTTTAACCTAAAATAATCATTGAGGATTTAATCCGGGACCATATATAATGGTTTCGCCTGGGAGAGGGTTGCATTTTGCTGTAGCTTTAGTCTGCCAGACAGTGTTTGGAAAGTTTTCTTTATTCAGTATTTGTTGAAATCCCAGAGGGTCACTAAAAAAAACAAAAAACAAAAAAAACATTCAACTACTGCACTGCTAAAATGTAATTGCAATAGGAAATCAAATAAGAAACGTGTATATTATGATTACTATAGTAATAATAGTCATATATAAAAGAATACTATTGACAGTTACCACCGATTTGTAATCTTTTGCTTTTGCAATGATAATTAGCCAAAACATGGTCTAAGAGTTAATGAAAAAACAATTACCTGCAGTTTGTAAGATGAACACCAGAGGGCATAAGACACACATCAACGAAAATAACACATTACATAATGCAATAGGGGAAGCCATTATAGAATTAAAAACACAACTTTTATTTTTTAGATGCAAAGTTCATGTTTTGTTTTTGATGGATTTCTTATATTGACACTGTTTTAAGCTGCTGTTGCAACTGCACTGTAAGTGGGGAAAAAGAAAAAGAAATAAAAATGCCCTGCCAACATTACTGACTGCAAACACTGTGTCGTGTGTCTAGGACTGCTCCATGCTCTCTGGAGTCCCCTTTCAATTAACTTTTTTTACCATCCTGCTTTACTGAAAATGGTGGCAGGTGAATGTCTCACAGTAAAATATTTCCCTATGCGAATCCTGTGAGGGCTTCTAAACAAGGATTTACATGCATTAGAAATCAAAACTAAACAATATTATGAGCTAATTTGGGGCACAGAATTAGATTTTTAAACTCTATTGCTTTTCTTTCTGACATAGGGATCAAGCTAACCAACTGAATCTCAACTCAACTGGTGGCCATGGTCGGAGTGCCACCTTTCCATTAGCAGGGACAAATTCAGTCAGACAGTGCTCTCCTTGATATGAACTCGGATCTCCTCAAATCACAGAAATGTACTGTGACACAAAGACATCATACAATTCTACTGTTCTGTTTATATGAACAATACAATCTTATACCCTCCTCAGACACGAGGGTCCCTGTGACAGGATGCTTGCAGTGGTGATGTCAGACCAGAAACACAGACTCAGGAAGTAGCGGGGCAAAGCTGAAGCATTTTATTAAATAATAACAAAACAAAAGATTTAAACAAACACAAAACACTAAACAAAAGGACACGTTGGCCAAACAAATAAACAATAAACTGACAACAAATAAGTCTCACGCTGGCAATTGTTATCTTCTTTCTTTTACTTCCTGTCTCTGCTCTCGTTCTTTACTCCGAACCCTCTTCCCTGAACAAAGACAGCTGCAGGCTTTTATATTCTGGCCAAGCGGTTAACTAGCTATTCATTATCTTATTACCCCTCAACCATAGTCTGCACGCGTTTGGTAAGGATGCGTGACTGTCAGCTAGTTAAATAATCAGTAGCTGATCAGTCACGCATCCTCACGAGTTTTTAAAAATATATATACAAAACAATAACAAATAATAATCGGCTTTTGCCGTCAAATAAATATATAAATCATAATATAAATAAATAACAAACAAAGGGGCAGGACACTCCGCCACAGTCCTGTTATTTATTTATTTATTTATTTATTTTTTAATAAACTGCATTTTCTTGACCTTTAATGGATGAGTTAAGAGATAAGTGTCACTAAATTTCAAATTTCTACATTCACTTCCTGGGGGCAGGATAGCCATTTAAATGGATACATTGGCCTTACTTTAATATCTCCAATGATTAATAAAACACTGTTTAATACAAATAAACCACAGTGCAGTGGAGGAACAAAACTCACATCTGCCTGGTTCTCAACTTCATTATCACTGATGTCTAGATATGAATCACAGACACTTTTATTATAGATTCTAAGATTTCTTCAGCTGTCAGGCCTAAAACGTAAATGAATGAAAAACATCAGAAAGAAGTTGTACAAGAAAAACTTAAATAAATAAATAAAAACCCAAAGTAAAACATATTCATTAATGATTTCTATTCAATAAAAACATTATGAAATCTGTGCACCTGTACAGTAAACCGGATTATTAAAGGAAGGTTTTATTTATTTATTTAAATCTAAACTTAGTCCCATTATCCACTTTGATGGATAGTTTTAAAACACAAAAATATTGAGTGTGGTCCAGTGGTTAAAGTCCAGTGCTTGTAACCAAAAGGTCACCGGTTCAAATCCCACCTCTACCACTGATGGTTACCGGCTCAAATCCCACCCCTGCTACTCACTGACTCACTGTGTGACCCTGAGCAACTCACTTAACCTCCTTGTGCTCCATCCAGCAGATGAGATGTTAAATCAATGTCCTATTGTAAATGACTCTGCTTATAATACACAGTTCACAGCCTACCTCTGTAAAGTGCTTTGTGATGGTGATCCACTATGAAAGGCGCTATATAAAAATAAAGATATTATATATGTTATTATATTAAAATGTATCCAGCTAAAATAAACATTGTACCAAACGCTGCCACCAGGAGGTTCTGTAAAGGTTCGCAAATGTAACTGCATTATAGGTTCAAGCACCTAAAAACCTACAGTTGATGATAATTACTGAAAATCCAATCATTTAAATGGATACAGAGGAGGCTGTATGCTTTTTCTTTTATGCAGATCCCATTGAGTCTCACCATATTTCACTGTGAATCATTTCCACATGGATGCTTTTTTTTTTTTTACTTCCTCTATCACAGCCACTGAATCCCAGTGGCAGATAGAAACAAGGCATTCATTCACCCTAATCACCACAATAATAAACCCTCTAGAAGTAATCACTGGTTTCTGGTAGTGCAACAATATTTTAATCCATCAAAACAGTCTTTAAAAAATGAAGCAGAAATAAGCATGGTGGAGCAGAGGACTGGGTTCATGTTTGGAGGTCAGGTCACAATGGAAAACTGTTTAGTGGTCTCCGCTTATACAGCATATGCTACACTGACATTTAGTCTGTATGACAATGTAGCACACTTTGGCATTATTGGCAGAAGGACTAGGACTGACTGGCTGGAGGTGTTGAGGTCAGGACATGGGTGTGCATTGTGCTGTCCTTTGTCCCTCACCATGTGTTTGTAATAATACTATAATAATACTGTACATAATTGATGTATAATTGTGGTTGGAAAGCACATTATTTCCATTAGGGCTGTGCAATGATTTATGCACTGAACATGCATGTGTTTACTGTAGCAATGGAATGCTGACTGGAAAATTGGAAATCAATGTTTATTTTAAAAACCTGGACTTCATGATGCCTGTCATTAAATCTAGAGACGCAGTAGTTAAGAGAAAACTACTCCGACAATATTTACTGGATCAAACGTGGGAAATAAAAGGTAGACAGACTGCAATGACAATTCCGATTGATAGAATCCCATTCCCCATGTTTCTCTATGTCTACAGAAAACTCCACTTTGCTGCAAGTCAATTCGCTCAATAATTCTTAAATACCCTTATAAAAGTTTCCCATAGTAAAAGCATAGCAAACTGTAATAAAGCATAGTGAAACCATGGCATAGACAAGCATTATAAATTATAGCGAGGTATGGTAAAGCATATTAAAAACATGGCAAACTATAGTACATGTATAGCAGAATCATTTCCATTTAAATGCAATACAATGTTATAAAATCTTGCTCGCTGAATATTGGATCGCTGAATACTGTCATTTCTCAACAGTAACGGTGTTCCAAAAATATAGCGTTACACGTCCCCATGTGTTACGACAACTGTTTAAATAACGTACCTGTTATTTTTCTTTTCATTGTTAACATCCTGACAACATTTTACACTTATACCTTTAGTCTTTTCAAAATGGCCGCTCTAGTGCACTGATAGTGTAAGGATTATTGCCCACATTGTCAAACAGGTAACACAGCAATAACGATCCATGATGTGGTATGGAGCAGAAAAGCCAGAGCACTTGTTATGTTTTGTTTTTTTTTATCTCTTTTCCAGTAGTGATTTAGAGGACAGATCTCAAACCCCAGTGCACGAAAGCAGCCATTTTGAAAAGAGCTTTGAAACATATTTTAAAGTTATAAATATAAAAAGTTATCAGGATGTTAACAATGAAAACAATTACAGATACGTTATTGAAACAGTTGTAGCAACACATGGGAACTCTGCTACTTCTACTTTAAGGTTCATATAGACTGGTGATTTCCAATAACAGGCACAGGAGACTATGCACAATAAAACAAAAAAAAACTTTGGCAGGGCATTAGTGTTTGTAATAAGTGTTGTTTTGTTTAAACCTTTTATTTTGGCCATTGTGCCTTGTTTGTTTGTTCCTGTTTGTTGAACAAATGTGCACTCTATTACTTAAACTGCAGCTTCCTAGTCTCTAACATCTGGGCCCACAGCGCTGTCCTGTCACAGTGACTCATTCATAAAACATAAAAAAAATAAAGTAATCTGATCCATGCTTAAACTGCCTCAAGGAGACACTGGGATCTATTTTAATGGTATAAACAGTGGTTTAATGGTCCTTTGGATGAGATGTAAAAACAAGGTCTTATTGTAAGTGACTCTGCAGCAGCAGTTGTGATGCATAGTTCACCCCCTAGTCTCTGTAAGTCGCTTTTGATAAAAGCATCTGCTAAATGACTAATTAATAATAATAATAATAATAATAATAATAACACCGTGTAACAATTTTTTTTTTTTTTTTGGTTCCTGGGTAGTAAGTGTTATTTCCTAATTGCTTATGCCTCAAAAGTATAGAAAATGGCTATTATTCCCCACAAACTTTGCTTTTGTGACCAGGACAGTGATATTTTGAAATTTACCTATTTATCTATGTTATTGAAAAAATATGCCATATATGAAAAATGTTGCGAGAATCTCTTACACATTAGTCATGGGTGAAATAAATGTATTTTTGTAGGATGGTACAGAGGGGAAAAGACAGCCATGAAGTTCGCTATCCCAAGAATTTGGCGGGAACCCACTGACCACTCAAGCAACTGCTACTTCTGCATGGTGGACCCTTCCAAACGTCAGACTGGCAAGAATGCACCTGCTATCACGTATCCGGACCTTCCTTCATCCATCGCCCCGGTGCCACACTGCCATGAGCTCCCCGTACCCACTCCTCCGGAGAGAGAGCAGCCGTCTTTAGAAGAGAGCAGCAAGTCAGAGAGCGAGGAAGCTGTTGTAGATCCAGATGACAATTTCAGAGGTGGAGCTGTGGAGAGAAACCCATACTACCCCAACCAAAAAGACCTCAACGACTTGATTAGAGATCTTGGTCTCACCAAGTCCAATGCTGAGCTTTTGACGTCTAGGCTCAAGCAGTGGAACTTGTTGGATGAAAGTGTGCAAGTCGCAGATCAGAGGAAGCGTCACCAACCTTTTTCCAGCTTCTTCACCCGTCAAGATGGGCTCTGCTTCTGCCACAATGTGACCAGTCTGTTCGAGGCAATCGGAATCGCCTGTAACCAGAATGAGTGGCGCCTCTTCATTGACAGCTCATCCAGGAGCCTCAAAGCCGTGCTGCTCCATAATGGTAACAAGTACCCGTCTCTTCCCCTGGCTCACTCGGTGCACCTCAAAGAGGATTACAACAGCATCAAGACCTTGCTGGACGCCTTGAAGTATGATGAGTATGGCTGGGAGGTCATAGGAGACTTCAAAATGGTGGCATTCCTGATGGGTCTCCAAGGCGGTTTTACCAAGTTTCCCTGCTATCTTTGCCTTTGGGACAGCAGGGACACCAAGGCGCACTACCACAGGCGGGACTGGCCACAGCGGACCGAGTTCTCTGTGGGGAGGAACAACGTCAAGTGGGAGCCACTGGTGGACCCCCGGAAGGTGCTGATGCCACCACTGCACATCAAATTGGGCCTTATGAAACAATTTGTCAGAGCTCTAGATAAGGAGTCGGCAGCCTTCAAGTACCTTCAAGACTTCTTCCCTAAGCTGTCTGAGGCAAAGGTCAAAGCTGTTGTCTTCGTCGGACCACAGATAAAGAAGATCCTGGAGTGCAATGAATTCCCCAAGAAGCTCACTAGTAAGGAGAAAGTGGCTTGGAACAGCTTTGTCGCAGTGGTTCGGGGCTTCCTGGGCAATCCCAAGGCCGAAAACTATGTGGAGCTGGTTGAGACTCTGGTGAAGAACTACGGCACAATGGGCTGTAGGATGTCCCTAAAAGTCCATATCCTTGATGCTCATCTTGATAAATTCAAGGAGAACATGGGAGCGTACTCGGAGGAGCAAGGTGAGCGCTTCCACCAGGATATACTGGACTTTGAACGCCGCTACCAAGGACAGTAAAACGAGAACATGATGGGAGACTACATTTGGGGGCTGATTCGTGAAAGTGATTTACAGTATAATCGTAAATCTCGAAAAACTACTCAGCTTCAAAATCTTTTGTAGTCATTTTTGTATTACTTTAGTATAAATACATGTTAATTTGGATTCATATGTTGTTTTTTTCTGACTTTATGTGAACGAAAAGACACAAATTCGCCCGTTTTCTCATTGGAAATAGGTACATTTCAAAATATCACTGTCCTGGTCACAAAAGCAAAGTAATAATAATAATAATAATAATAATAATAATAATAATAATAATAACAGTGACATTGCCCTAAAACCAGGATTTACCTTAAACATATCTTTTCTCATTTTGTTGAATTTATACCTTTTGGGGTTTTAGGTAAAATAATGTAACAGGTCAGAATTTAGAATTATTAATCCTGCAAACACAACTATACATTTTTTTTGGTCTTTGCTTTTCTATTTAAAATATTAATGTATTCAGAAAATGCATTAGCGTTGGCCCTGAATAATAAATCTTAAAACCTGATAAATGGTTACTTCAGACATTAAAGGTAGACTCATAGCCCTTAGTGAATCGTGGATTAACCATATACATTATTCATTCTGACTATGACATGTCATTAAGACGAAAACCCATTTGCCTCCTACTTCCTTCTGTTGTCCAGGCGGATGGGCTACTCAAATGCTTCCCTATCTGAAGTACAGCCGATCAATAAATACAATATGAAAAGGAAGGCTGGTCCGCATGATGTAGCCAGTTTACAGTTACCTTGATTATGACTAGAATAGGAAAACAGTCTTGGGGCTAGCAAACTGTAATGATAGTCCATAACTTACATAACATATATGTCCTAAATTCCCCTGTGAACTATTTCAACGTCATGGCTCACAGTATATATACATACCTGTGGTGGCTCCTTATTTGTGGGTTTCAATAACTGCAATACGCAAAGGTAGTAATGAACAAATAATATTTTTTATTTGAATGGATAGTTCAGCCTGCTACCAGGTAACTCTCTGGAACACATCACTACTCTCCCACCAGACCTTTGACCTCCCCTTAATAAACACATGCCGGTATATGTCAATGTCCCAGTTTAGGTAAAAACAAAAGAAAGTGTAACATTTTCAGATCGAGGAATGGTTTTGCTTTGAATAAAGAGATTCATGATTATTAGAATGGATTATTAGAATGGATCGGAGATTTCCTTCAATAAGAGGTCCTTAATCACTGTTCTAAATCAATCCGCCTGAAAGTATGTAAATGCATGTACAGTATTCATGTATTTTACCTTTTTTTCTGTTTGATGAAAGAAAAAAAATCTGTTTCTCTGAATGTAGGCCTAAATCTCTGTTCCTCTGAAATGTAAATGTACTGAGTCTGTACTCGCTGTACTAGGCCTGTACATTCAATCTATCTATTTAAATTTAGTATAGCAAATAGTAAAACATTTTAGAATAGAGTTTGCTGTCAGCAGCAATACAGTAACCATAATAACAACTACTCTCCTGTTTGAATGACAAGTTGAATAAATCAAACAACTCGATGCATTCCTCTTATTCTCAGCAACATTATTTCAGCATATCACTGTAACAACAAAGGAGGCTTTGAATAAACGTTAAACACACTGTCCACAAGTTTACTGAACAAATAGCACCATCAGCATCAACACATGTAGACTACTAGGTATTTTTAATTACGTTTTTTTTTTCGCTAATACATTTTAGGACCTAACAGTAGCTTAAATACTAAAACTAACACAAAAACACAAACCTGCAGTTACTGGTACTTACATGTTTTTTTTTTTTTTTTTACTGTTCACAAACCATGTTAGCTTTTGTGTATGAGGTACCTGAACTGAAGAACTGTTGCATGTTTATTATTTACGCTATGGAAATACCCAGGATGCAACATAGTCCAGCCCTTGGTTATTGAAGCCTGCAAATTGCAAACTGCATTACTCATGGAATGTTGAGAAAACGTTTATATTCATTAGCAACAAAAACTAGTGCTGTATAAAATCACAAAAAAAAACAAAAAAATGGTTTTGACTAGAAGCCTTTCCTCAAAATGTCTGGATTTATTTTAGTATGAATACGTGTGTTTTATAATTAGGGATCCACAAGTTACTAAACCAATTGTATTACAATTCTTTTGGGGTTGTTGATGTCAAAGACCCTCTTCAATTATTTTCATATAACCATTACATCTAATATTCCAATCTGGTAATCTGCTAATTTAAAACTCCTTACTTTGATATTACATATTATATAACTCCATAATATGTGTTTGTTTGATGCATTCATTTTCTAAAACTATAATGCAGACATTTTAAATAATCTTTATGTATTGTTGCATTAATCATTGTATTTACTTGTAACTTGAACATCTTTTTGAACTGACTTTAATGTATTTGAAATGGGGTGTGTTTTGTTACGGTCAATATTTGTTGTGTGTGTTAAATGCACTTCTGTGTTCCATCACTCTAAGCTTTTAGTTATTGGTTGATGGAAAATACTTTAAGTGGATCAGGGGATGTATTCAAAATGCATCTGAAAATCCTCATTTATTTTATATGACAGAATGTGCTTCAAATATTAATGGGCATTAAAAAACCTACACCTGCAAATGTTCACACAGCTAGATTAAAATACTATTTTAAGCCACGGTTTGTGTTTTTTCTTTCAGAAATGTGCCTAGGTACATGTAAATACAATACAAATATAGTAATATGTAGTTGTTCTGGCAATTTCTTAGTCCTAAAATTAATTTCAGATGACTAAGCAAGAAGCAGTTTGGGTTGTTTTTAGAACCTGGATTTGAGCACCTCAGAAAATTGATAAATGTATGCTTCCTTCATACATAACATTGCTTTTTTGCTTTTTACCCCAGATCTTAATGTTCACTAAATGTTTTTTTGAAAAATTGAATTTTCATTTCTATTTTATTGGTTTATATTTCTGCGATTTCCTCTGGAAATGAGACTTTTAGTCAGAGAGAGTAATTAACTCTTATGAAGTACCAAACGGTAAAAGGTCCAGACTCAGAGGACCTCTGAGTGTTTTTCCGCTATAACTTCACAACAAACTGTGATAGCACCATGGAATCAATACTATGTTATTCTGCTTGCACAGTGCATTGGGGAATTTGTCAGTTACCCCAGAACTAGTTGACAGAAGATTGTTAATACATCCAAAACATCATTATGTTGCCCCTTACGAGATGGAAATTGCCACTTTCCATGAACCTCTTGAGGCCCCCAAACACATTTTCTACTTGGGTGGATCATAGAATCACTTTTACCTGATTTAGCACTTAGAAGTTAATTTAAAGAAATAGTTGAGCCACTTCCAGTTCATTATTAACCTTTATTTATCCAGGCAGAAATCTATAGTTTGTGGATCTCTTTTTTCACGGGTATCCTGGTTTGTATTGTCTGTTGTTCTGGTTTTCCTCAACACAGGAAGTATCAGCATGACCTGACCACTCAGAAAGATAATACATCAGCCCTGTTCTTTTGAGATCCAGGATCAGCACATATTCTCATGAGGAATTAAAGTACACTGCTGTGCCTCCAAGTTGGTTTATAGTGTTCTTAAAGTCATATCAGAGATAAACAGAAATCCACTGTAAATACACAGCCACATGTGTAAGTACAATAAAAGGCCAGAAATAGCCAGCAATTTATTACACTTTAATTACAGTGTTGTTAGAGACACTTTTTATATAACGTGTTACAGAAACTACAAGATGCTTTTCACTCTAACACACTTACACAGTGCCTTTGTCAGCAAAGGTTCAATTCTATGAATTTCCAGACAATATAAATTTGTGTGAAGTTGTATTAACTTTTACTATATGTCGCTACTCTGAATAAAACAATTATAATAACTAGCTTCTGCCGCCAGGACAAGTGTTAAAAACAGTTTTAGTGGTATAAGTGGTGACTGGCTCAATTGGAGTCTTATTGAGTCTGAATTTAAACATGAACTCAGTAATTCTTTTAAAGAGCACCACTTACTGAAATTGAGTTATTTATTAATTTCCTGGTACTCTAAATATAACAAAATACAAATTGCAATACATTGTAATTTCTACACTGTAGAATAGTGTGGGCATAAAGAAGACAAGTCCATTGTTTAATTTGTGTCACAACATATTGTAGGAACATAACAGGATTCAGCTGGTCTAGTCTCAATGACAACTAGAGAGATAAGGACTATAGCCACATCTCTATAGGGATCATCATTAAAGAGGACAACTAATGATTAAAGGCTCAATAAATTGACTGAATTGACCTACCGGGAATGGTCAATTTTACTGGAAGAATGTATGTTTTGTTCAACAAAGCCTGGAATGGGGACATCGCTCTACAAGACGTCACACGTTGTCAACACTGCATCAACTCTGCAAAACAAACTGAGTATTCCCAATTAAACTAAACAATAGACAGATTTACAGAAACTTCACTTGGGGGGATTAAATAAGTGTATATTTACATAAACGTTGATAGTGGTGTAATGTAAAAAGTGTGTGTGTTATATTTTGTTTTCTTACAAAAAAAGCCAGTTTTAATCTTCCATGAAAGTGTATTACAGCTAACAGCTAGAATAATTGCAAGGCGATCTATGAACTTGAATAAGGGGTGCTAAGAACAGATGAATGGGTGTTAAAATATTTTTGGTGCTGTGGTTCTAATTAAAGGATACATTCACAACTGATTGATAAAGAATCCATTACAATTTTGAAATATCCTTTTAATTAGAATTCACTGAATTATACTTTATTTATTCACTCATACTTACTCAACAATTATTTTCCTTACATATTCATATTAGTATATTTACTGACTTAAGAATATAATTAGTTCTTACAGAATACACAAAGCATAGACAATTAATGTATTGCTTTCACATGTGATTGAGATTTTGCATGAACATTATTGCCTACTGATATTAATGTACAGATTTATGCTATTTTGGTATTAACCTTCTTACCTACTTTTGTACCGTATTTTATTTACAAACTTTTGATAACATTTATAAAGGATACAACAGTGTTGCGTGTTGCATTGTGCAATTGTTTACTCACGATCTTGAGCTCGTTTGGGAGAAATGTGTAACTGAGAGTGCAAACTGAATGAAACCATTACACACATTAATGATCTTAATTGGGTATCTAACCCATTCTCCCCCACAATAGCATAGCTTTTCCAAGTAAATGACATGAAAAAGTACCTCAGAACTCCACTGTAGACAAACATTGCACCTCAGACAGCTGGTTACCCCCAGTAACTGATTTTAAATTGAACAAATACACATTTTAGCATTCAAGTATTGCCTGTTTATTTATGTAAAATGTATTAACAAGAGATAATCCATTGAGATAAAGTGTCTTGTTTTCAGATATATCCTGGTCAAAATGAAACTAGCAGCAGTAACATACTGTACATGGTCAATACTGCAACATAACAACATACAACCCCAATCAAACATGACCTAAAAATGAACCAAATAAACTGAGTACAGGTTGGATTGAATGAAGTAATTATTTAAGTCAACTGACAGGAGAAGGGATGTCTTCACAAACCACTTGTTTGACCTTCACAGACAGGAAGACATCCCTGTTATTTCCTTCTACAAGCATTAACCCACTCCAAACGTCAGATCAATGCATCTCACCAAAGGGGACCACAGGAGACCAGGGTAGCTTTAAGTGTGGTTTAAGATAACATGCTAATGGCATTCTTAAATCTTCAGTATATGGAATCCACTGGGAATGATGCAGCTAATATAGCTTCCGAATATTTTTTGTAGTTACTATGTGGTAGTGCATCCTTCCTATATCAAACCACCAAACTCTAGTGAACCAATATGTGCTGACATTTATATAAAGTATGACTACAACTATAATGTACAGCTAAGGCCAACAGTTTTGCATCACCTAGAATTTTAGGATTGAGACATGATTACAGGAGGCTGTGTGGTCCAGTGGTTAAAGAAATGGGCTTGTAACCACAAGGTCCCCGGTTCAAATCCCACCTCAGCCACTGACTCATTGTGTGACCCTGAGCAAATCACTTAACCTCCTTGTGCTCCGTCTTTCGGGTGAGACGTAATTGTAAGTGACTCTGCAGCTGATGCATAGTTCACACACCCTAATCTCTGTAACTTGCCTTGGATAAAGGCATCTGCTAAATAAACAAATAATAATTAAAAAAAAGTATATGAACATAATTTAGATATTTTATTTAACATCATATAATCAAAGAAACTACTATATGATATTGCAAAAGTCTACCAGAAGCCAAAATAGTAGTACCATATTTAATGGTTTAGTCAGATTTAAAAAAAAAAAATCAGTTAAGTAATTGGAAATATGTAATTCAATATGTTTACGTAACATTATTCCGCAGGTTTCATTCGACTTTATGAAGCAAAATGTGTTAATTCTATAGGGTGATGCAAAGCTCTTGACCATAGCTGTATATAGCACATACCCAAAGGATATAGATAAGAAAAACAATGTTTATCACAATTCAGTCACCACATACTAAATTATTTAGTACACTGACTGATACTCTTTATTAAAGCTTTTATTGAATTAGCAAACTGAATTAAAAAAAAAAAAAAAAAAAAAAAAAACACTCGCTGATAGCCATCACATTATTTTGAATCCCTCACTGGAGATGCATGTAAGTATGTCAAATTTCAAGTTTTTCTAAAGAACTGCTTATCCAACAGAGATAAAACTTGTACATATAACAACACACAACTCAAATATTTTTACCTTTTTTAACTTTAATTTACAGTATACAGTTTACATTGCGTTGCTAAGCAGATGCAGAGCTTGGTGTAAGGAAAGTTAAACTCTGAGTTCAGCTGTTAAACACATACTCAAACTCATACCCGGAGGATTACAGTGCTTGCATGGTCAGGCATTCTGCAAGTAACAGTGAAGTAGTCTGCTAAAATAAGACTACTTTTTAAAATGGTTGGAGTGTATCAATATTATATTGCAAACTAGGGTACTATAAATCTTTGATCTGCAAATATTATGTTTATAACAAGAGTGTATTTCATTTCTGCAGTTTACTTGGTCTAACGCACATCTTATTAGTTCAATTACCCATTCTTAGAATTACAGTTTTGCATTGGTAAAGTAACAATTGGCATGGGGTTATCGTGGCATAATGGTTTATGGTTCAGTAAGACATGCAGTTTCCTTTATGACTGCGGATAATGCAGCTTGGTCTGGAATTAAATTCCCTGTGGTTGGCTGTATTTAATAGACAGAAGAATTCCAGGCCGGTTAAAAATATTCTTGCATGTCTCATTATCCTTTCGATATGAGGGTTCATACATTTTTGGTTTCTTGTTCATTACCAAGTACCAGTGTCTATCTAGGTGAGCTGAGCCAGACGATTTTGTGATGTTTAGGACACAAATTACTGCTGAGACAGGTGTAAGTGCTGTGGCAGTGCAGGTGCTCCGGGTGGTAGTGCTGGCTCCGTCTGCTCACACAAAAACAACAACAAAACAGCAGTGCACCGCTTTGGTCAGCGTAAGGGACTGCACTCACGTAGCTGCGTCCCCTTTGTACTGCTAAACTCCTCCCTGTGATCAGCACGGCGCCATGCTCTATCCAATCACTACTGCGCCCCTCAGCTGATCACAATAGAGTTGTTCAGCAGGCTTACAGTTACCCCCTTTCACAAAGATTGCCGTCTTCTGGTTACGTCCGACCATCGAGTCGGTCCATCCCTATGAACCTTACAGTGTCCTTCCAGGTCATGAGGTAGATTTACAGTTCAGATTCATTCTCTCTCATTCACACACAGCCATTAACTTTTATATTGAAGACATAAAATGCTTTCCAATAACTTTCGGGGTTAGTGTGCGTGAACTGTTTCAACACAACTGTGTCCTTTGGTCCTGGTTTCTGTGGTGCGCTAAAAGTATTGGTTAGGCTTAACTTTGTCAACTCTATTTAAGATTTTAAAGTCTTCAGTCATGCCCCCCTAATTCTTCTAGGCTAAATAGATTAAATTCTTACAGTCTCAGTTCTACATGCATGCTGCAGTACATATATATGTGTACTTCAGGATGACACAAGAAATAAAAAGGATGGCCTGCTTATTGTCATATTGTCCATGATTTCTATAAACAGGAACATATATTGTGCAAATGTACATAAGAAATGCTGGGTGATTTAGCCTGCTAATGCCAGCAGACAAGATATATGTAGGGCTTCTGTTTTTTGGGTTTTATTAATTGTATTTTTCGGTGCTTATTTTTTGCTATTTTCAAGTTTTATGTAAATGTTTTTTTGGGGGCTTTCGTTTTTGATATACTGTATGAAATTAGTGATTTCGGTTACTTTCCAAAATGCTTGAGCGTTTAGTTTTTTTTTCTGTCAAAATATGTATAATAGTAACTGGACAGTACTTGCACACTTAAGTTGTACCTTCTTTTCTTTGCTGTCTTCCACAACGAAATCCCTACGGTCACAGGCACATTCTTCTGGGGTTTTTGTGTGTAAGTATTTTTGTACATTTCGCCACAATTCTGTTTGAATTCCTCCGTATCTTAACTGTAATACAGCTTTAAATCCTGCTAACAAGCCTCCATCCTGATTGTAATCTTGTTTTAAATCTCGCAAGCGGAGTCTCCAATAGAAATGCAGTAATGTGCTGTCACTCAGTAGTTGGGGCGGGTTTAAAGTATTGAGAACAAATCAATGACAGATGCAGGTTATGAAGGCGGGACATTGCCCAGCAGCACTGGAAAATGTATGTATTATTATTTTTGTAGTAGGTTTTATTTTTTAATAGAAAAAGGGTAAAGTCAGTTTTCCCGGTGTTTATTGGCTATCCACCGATTTCATTTATTTTGTATTGGGGGTGTTTTATCGGGTTTTATCGGTTAAAACCAAAAATCAGAAGCCCTAGATATATGCAAGAGAGATTTTGATGTACCAGGATGAAGGGGTCATTATTAGATTTATATTTGTATGACTGTAAAATACTGTTGTTTTTTCAGATTTACAACTTGAAAAAAACTATTGAAACTGAATCATATGCTCATCTTTACCTTAATATTTTACTATTTTCTGCCAGGATGTTTTAGTTTTTTTTTTTTTTTTTTTTTACTTCTGATCATAAAATATTTAATATTTAATGTACAGAGAGTAGCAGCCATTTGAATGGTTTAGAACATCTGTTGTTTGAAACAGTAATTATTGTATCCCTGAGCTGCTCTTAAACAAAGAGCTTTGTTCTGCAGAGCAATTACCAGAAGTAAAAAAAATATATCAATGCCAGTAAAACAGCATCAGTGCAGTAGACCTCTTTTTATCTCCTTGACTTTACAATGTGGTCTTAGGGTTCGACAGAAATGAATACATCTTAATGCATTTTCCTCCTTTTTCTCATTGCCTCTGCTTATAATAAATTGTCATACATTTTTCAGCTGCATTCATCAAAGAACTGCAAAATAATAACACACTTCTAAACAGAATGTGTTCTGACCAGTCTGTGTTAGAGTCTGAATACCAATGGAACTCAAATTAAATTGGGGAAAAAATATTGGAGATCAAATATTGTTATGGACGAAGGAGCACTGAAATTGGTACTGATAGTTTTGTGTGCTGTGTTCTTGTTTTCATCTATTACCTGTTATTTGATTTTACATATATAAAGGATGTTTGCGATATTTTATATAAGCTTTCTTCTTTTTCATATATAAAAATAAAGATACTATACTATATACACCTGTGAATATTATGCTCACTGGAAGTATGTTTTGCTTACACTGTCAACCAGACCCCAACAATATCCCATATACCATATAAGTGCTAATCATTAAATAATGATAGGCAGGAGAAACCGCAACCCTCTGTTTGCACACACTCAAATCAAGAACTGTTCAGGCCTGTCACGTAATGAATACGATGACATTCGGTCTGTATATGGCAGAAAACAGTCATACAAATGATGTACAGAGTTGCAAATCGTGACCAATTACCTTAATTTGAAAATCTACTGTTTCCACACAACACACAAAAAATGCTCCGATCTGGACTCTTGACTAGCACGTACTTGCCAACATTTAGAAACTGGGGGGGGGGGGGGGGTAATTGGATGGTGGCAGTTGCTAATTGAATTTCCTCATGTTCCATTGGTTCCTACATTTTACTCTAAATCATCACATCAAATGATATTGCAGCAGCAGGGAGGATACCGTACACTTCTCCAATATGACATATGTCAATAAATATATGAGATCGGGTCATGTGAACACAATCCCTGCAAGGCAGTGCAGTAAAGGTCTTCACGGGTCTACCCGGACCCGAGACCCGCCCCGTACCTAACGGGTTTTCGGGTGCCAAATTGTCACGCAACACTGGGGTCGTTCGGGTCAGATTTTATTTACTCAGTAATACACAAACTGTCGATTACTATTAAAGAAGCTCTCTTTGGTACTAAGATCATTGTTTATAATTCCTGTTGCATGGATTGGCTTCCCCCAGTAGCACATGACATGGCTTGCAGAGCACAGCAGCAGACACGTGACCCATATCGAAGGGGTTTCTTTTAGATCATTTTTAAAAGTCGGAGTAATGGATTTGTTTATGAAGGACATGAAAGAAAAACTTAAGAAAAATGAATTCCACGGACAAAAGCTCACAGAAAAATGAAAGTCTGCGGTGTGGGAATCATTTGTTGTTATGGACAAAGAAGGAAAACAAGTTTTGCAAAACACAAATTTAACATTTCAGTTCCATTTTCTCTTGTGTTAAATTTATAATAAAATTACGCATTTACGAGATTGTACTTCAGTTCATTTGATTTTCAGATAATGTATTTATCTTTATATCTTTTACAAAAATATATTATATAATAATTTGACAGTCCTCTGTGTAGGTTCATGATGGAATAAACACTGTCTGTAGTTCAGCCAGATTTCCAGGTTGACTGGAAAAAAAACACTGCTTTAATACTGTATTCTAGTCAGTGCATATACTAAGCTAGAGAAAGGAAAAGCGTTCCACTGTTTTTTGTGCCGGGTCGGATCCGGGTCTAATAACAAGAATTTTACATCGGGTCGGGTTGGGTAAATAATTGTCAGTTTGTGGTCGGGTCGGGTTGATTCATTTGGACCCGTGAAGACCTCTACAGTGGAGTGAGCATGCGGGTCAGCAGCTGCTTAAGACAGAGAGAAGAAAAAAAACCCTACAGCTTCAATACTATAAAGCAATATGATTACATATGTACTAGCTAATAGCACCCAAAGCTAACCTAAAGCAGATAATATAACAACCTTTCTAACGCTAAATATAATAATCCTATCCTTACAGCCTGCTTCAATATAGGTGAGAAACAAATGCAAAAAATATGCTTACCCAAACTAATAAACTTTGAATACAACACCAGCAGTCAGCTTCACAAGAAAGGTCTTCAGGGGATGGATCAGTTAGGTCTGTGTTACCAAACTCAACTGATGAGGCCCAATATTTATAGGCCTTTTCCCTGCTTTGTGTGAAAGAACACATCTGTTTTTTAGACAGCCCTTATCTCTAAAATTAATATACTCTCATGTCAGACTCTTCCTTAAAACTGATTAATATGCAGTACAAAGCTTTTCTCTATTTTTCTAACCCCATAATATATGAAGTAATTTCTAAAAACTTTTAACATATACTTCTCGTACCATGGAATTCCATTACTTTGTTAAGATAAAGTTTATAACGACTAGGTGTTCCTGATTTAAAGCACCTGTCTTGTCAACTAGTGCTGCCTTGCTTGCTAAAATGTTTTCCTTGAACCAAGAAGCTCCTGGTACTTTTATAGATAAGACTTTTCAAGCAAAGGTTGTTTAGGTTAGGCTACTTCTGATAAGACATTCAGCTTATGCACATTCCAAGGGGCTCCATCAGGGTTGATGCATTAGGTCTGTGTCCTTCAATTTTACTGAATCTTTTTCATTTAGGCTAACACATATTTCTGCAATAATATTTCTGCTTGTGTAACAACTTTTAAACACAGTACAGAGTTTTACAATATTATAATATTATTGCCTTAACAGTTTACCTGTAACAATGGTCTTTTAATCACAGTGTCCAGTTCACATCCCAGATATCAGACTTCTTCCAACAGGATTGAAAATCTTTTTTCCGGCTCTGCTCTCAGTGGATCTGTAAAGGCAACCACTGGTCCCTTTATCCATTTCTGAGCATTGCAGGTGTGGGTGACAGTTTTAAACGCCTGATACCTGCAAAAAACTTGAACCTGGCCAGTCGGACTCCCATCATTTCATTCTAATTTACCCAGATGAGCCCACTTAACTGGGTGAACTTCATTACATCCCATAAATTCAATCATTTTTACATTGCCTGGTTCAACATTCAGATGAGAAAATAAACCTTGTACATCATTGCATTCAAACATAATTTTGCAATGTTTCACCATGTGTGTGCAGGCTGGTCATGTCTTTGGTTCTGCTTGTGGCCACCCAGTTCTACACTGCCTGTCTTTCCCTCTCTTCAGAGAGTTTTCCACATGAAACAATGATTCTGGACTGATAACTATTATGCTCATGCATTTCCATTTGATCACAGAGGGCTATTTTATTAGGTATCCCTTCCATCCAAAATATCTGATTGGCCAGAATTCACTATTTTTCATGTAAATGGGTTCCCGTGCTTCAGTTTAATTTCCATCATCAGTAAGGGACCCCCAAAGAAATGAAGTTGGTTCTATCGAAGGGCCATATACTTCTGCAGCATAAGCCTTCCACTCAAAAGACGCAAGCACCTTGTACAGGAGGGAAGGGGTTTTAGAGTCACTTGTACTGGTCACAATTGTAATGGCATTGTGTGGTGGGGTTGTTCCACAGTAGTTCATGGAGTACCCCTGTTAAAAAAAACAACAGGATGGCTGTTCTCTGGCTAGTCCATGGCATGGTCCATTTAATCCATTTGAAAGCACCAGATACTCCAAAAAAAATATAATTTCCTTGAAGGTGACAATGCCCCATTCCCCAGAAAAACAACTTCAGTGGCGTACACTTGATTGAAGAATTGCAGGATACCAAAGAGAGACAACTCCTGACAAGTGAACCACACCCAAGCTTGTTATTACAGCTGCAATCAGCTCTACTGCAGTAGCTTGAATTTGTATTACTGGAGGACTGCCTAGCTGCAGCCTTACAGGCTTCGGATAAAGTAGCTTGCTATTGAACGGAAAATTTGTAAAAGGAAAAGAGCAATTAAGGTAGGTAGAGTACAGACCTATGTGGTCCATAATAGTCAACTGGAAGTAATTTAAGATCAACGATCTATTGCAAAATTGTATTCTGTAATATGGTAACTGTGTACTCTCCTGTATTCCTTAATTGCAGGAAAAGTTATTTCCTCATTCTCATGAACCATATTGAAGAAGTGGTGTTCAGATAGTAGAGGCGGGGATCTACAGAGTGAGACAAGTCAATGACTTGGCCAATGACTTTTTGAATGTAGGTCTGATTGCCTTTTCTTAAACAATAAGCAAAGTGCTTCTAGCTGTTTTGAAATTTCCAGCGCTTGCAAGTTGCCAGAAGTTGATGATGCTCTGTTTCCTAGAGTAGTGTAAAAGTCTCCATGGTTATATATATATATATATATATATATATATATATATATATATATATATACATATACACACACACACAGTATTTGCTTTATTTATTTATTTACTATGGTTATTAGTCTACTGTACATTTGTTTACTGTAGGCTCTGTTGATGATGTGCTTGGCTAAACAGGGGCAACTCATCTTCAATCTGTCCTTGTTATATTAATAAAGACATAAGCATGAACACATTGCACTGAATTAACACAGTCCCTGTTTGGGCTAAGACCACGCCACAAAAATAATAAAATAACCTATCTTTCCTTCACTCACTGACTCCCACCTTTCCCTTCTCAGGCACTCTCTCTCTCTCTCTCAGGCTCTCGTTTTACTCCCCTCCCAGGCTTCTTTCTCCCACCCTCTCTCACAGGCCCTCTTTTAATCTAATTGACACATCTCAGTGTATTTGTCCACTCACCACTCAAACCTGTAGCTCTCCTCTCATTCCTGCACAGGCGGTATTTAGATCCCCCCACCCCCTTCCCACTGCTTCCGCCCACTCACGCAGACTGACCAACCGGGTCTATCCCTGCTCCTTTCCCCATTCTATGTGGCGCGGTTGCACCCTTACAATACAGTTGTACACAGGACAGACGAGACAAACAAACGGGACAACATAGAAGTCAGTAGGCACACACCGGTGCCCGGGTCACTACAGTGTGTTTGGTCACACAAAACAATTAGCAAATAGTCACAAAACATAAAAACCATGACAAGGTAAAACTTATTTTTTTCTAAAAAGAAAACAAATGCTGATGTTTAAAACACATTAAATAAATACCTCAGGTTCATTTAATAACTCCTACTTGCAGCTTCAGTCTCTTCAGGATGTATTTCAATGATTGTCCTGTTGTGGGTTTTATAATTGTAAATCAGTGCACCTCTTTGGTACTGTCTGTCAAAATGTATAATGCTGATGTGACATGACTTAACCTTTGGCCAAATTTTAAGTATACATGCAGGCGGAATTCTCTTATTTCTTTCATATTTTGCAATCTGTGTGAGCAACGTTATAGAAATGCTACTTATAATAAATAAATAAAAAATAAAATAAAATCAGAAATAAATTCATTAATAAAATGTGAAATAAATTAATAAATAAATAAACCAAATACATAATTTCCCCCCCCCTTTTTTTTAGTACAAGCACTCTTCGGTAATAATGTCTTTGGAAACAAGACTTTCCTGAAAATGACGTGGAACATTTCCATTAATTCAATGTTTTGGTTATTTAAGTAGGAACACTTGACAAGCTAGCAGACAAAGAGACTCTTCCTCATCACCTCTTCACCTTACTTTTCAGTTAAATGTTTGGAAGTATTGTCTGCCAACATGAGTTTAAAAGGTTTGACATTGAGTATACACTGATTATTTTTGCATGTGCTGTACCTAATTATTTAATTTAATCCTAGTTTCCCCCTTTTTTACAGCTATTGGACTTTCTCCCTTTTGAGAGATGACCGTCTAAGGGAGTGTGCCAGTTATTGTGTTTCAGTATTACTAATACAGTGCGGTATTAACTCTGTGTTAGAATGTGGAGGAGAATCACTATTTCAGTGACCCTTAGAAAAAGAGCAGAACCTCTCATATTAAGAGAACAGATCTATATGTGGGTCAAACCCTTGGACCTTACTTTAAATATAAGTGTTCTGTAATTGATCCACTACATCTTAAAAAGACCTCTGGAGGTGGTAAAACACAGATGTATATATCTTTATACTGTATGTACTGTATGACGTGAAGACAGTACTGAATTTAATCAAAGTTTATGGTGCCCCTGTTGCTATACTTTATAAAGTATGGGACCACCATCATTTTGAACTGAGTCAGGCTCAGGCAACTACAAACATTATGAAAAGCAGTTAGGGCCATATTTATTAATCTACAATTTGGTCATTTTTTGTAAAACTGAAGTACAGGTTAAATTGAGTTGTTATTACAATTAATAATGTATGTATTAATATTGGAATGTTTTACATAGTAAGAGGTTTTCATTTATCTTAATCAAAATGCATGATGATGGTAAATCATGATTTATTATGAAAGCATAATCAGCATTTTAAAATATATTTTTGTGTTGCGCCCACATAAAGATCAGGAATGATAATGGCAGGTCATGTCTTTTTTATGGGTTTTGATTATTAATCAATCCTGATGATACATCCTGAAATTCGGGGGGCATGAACCAGGGCTTCGCTATTTCCTAATTTCACCTGCCTATCATCATTGACTAATTTCACTAGTCTGTCATCATTGACTCCCTATTTAATCACAGTCACAGCTTACCTCTTTCTCTTGTGTTTTGCTTTTTTGCATATGCTGCGACCTGTTCTCCCTCCCTGCCGGACCTCCTCAAAATATCGCATTAATTTCTCTGTCTCATTTCTCTAATGGAAGCTCAGTACTGTCTACTTCTAAAGCAGACCTCTACCCAGCAACCAGACCTACTGCCCCGGCATTACTTGAGATGAAAACACCCTGCCAGCAGGCTCAGCCTCCGGAGCAGCTATTCTATAAGGATTGGCCACTCGCCAAACTCTTAAGCCCGCCGCACACAGCCCGACTCAAGCCGTCCCAACTCATCTCATCTCAACTGGCCGTACAGAGTTTGGATGAATCCTATCAGTGTGCGTGCACTTAAAACCAAGATTATGCAGATTTCAGTCAGGATGTCTTCAGATTTGAAGATTGAACATGTTGAATCTTTTTCAGACGCAGTTTCGTTCAGATGTGATCAGTCTGTCTGTGTGCGGCGGTTGCCGACCAAGACTGACTGAGACCGATTAGTCATAAGGGTGTCAACCAATGGTGAAGCAGGTTTAAGTGATGTAGCTTGTCATGTAACTTGTCACAAGATGGCGGCATATTGACAGCTTTAGTTCCACAGGTAAAAATACATTAGTCTTGAATTGCTCTGAGTGTTCTGAATTCAAAAAAATCAGATATGTGCACATTTGAATAGGTTTTTTTAGGCGTTTACTAATCAAAGGTAAATGATCAATTTACCTTTTTATTATCAACCTACTGGCAGCCTATATTTTCTTACTGCGCTAAAACAGAAGTAACCGGTGTGTCGATATCCAATAGGTCACAAATCACAAGCCCCTACATCCACACACTGAGAAAAAAAAAAAACAGGTTGGATTTTATTTACCACAGGCTAAAGTGTAGTAGACAAGCTATACAAAAAGTCAAACACTGCCTGAAAAGTTTGCACGGTGTAAATGGTCAATTAATTAATAGGCTAAGCGCTTCTTTTGGTTGCCTTGCAGCGCTGTCTCCGCTGTCTAATCAGCATACGATGCCATGCATAATATGAGGGTCGCTATGTTGGGCTAAGTTAATACAAAAATGTGTACAGGGAAGTATTAATTAAATCTGCATACATAGTAAATCACCAGGATCTAGTTGTGGTCCGTCTAATTCAGTCTTAGCAGTGTGTGACACCCAGTTGGGAAAAACTCAGTTGTGACGTCAAACCAAAACTGAGCACAACTGATCGCAAAATCTGTGCATACTCAGATGAGATGAGTTGGGATGGCTTTTTTTTATATTTGTGCAACATTAATGGTTATTTTCCAAGCTGATTGTATTTCTGTCACACAGTTCTACTCCGTTTCTTGTTGCAATGTGTAGGTGCTTTGCAATTATAAATAAGTTTAAACCCTTGTATGTATGTTGATACAAACAAAAATTAATTCTCCATGAGCTGCAGGGCTAGTTTAATGAGAGTGACAGATCTTAAATCATCTCAGTAACAGATATGTCCATTGTATTTGCATTCTAAGTAGTGATCTTAAGGTCTGCTTCTACTTACATCAATCCATCCATCCATTATCCGTAACCGCTTAATCCTATAGAGGGTCGCGGTGAGCCGGAGCCTAAGACACAGGGCACAAGGCAGGACTACACCCTGGATGGGACGCCAGTCCATCACAGACATCAATAACATATATACCCAACACCTCTAAAGCTTGTGTTTACTGACAAACCATTATAAAGAGGATACTCCATGAACATTCTTGAAGTACCGACAAGTCCCTGACTTTCACTCACCAACAAGTACTATGTATGGGAAAGTCTGATGAGCAAAGTAGCGTTATTTTGAACAGTGTGATTTGCCCAGTTCTTCACTTGTTGGATTTGAATGACTGCAAAGTAGATTACAAATTAAGATCCAGTAAGAAAAAGTTATTCACTCTGTAGGATACAAAATTATTCAATGCTAGATCTTTCAACCTCTGTTTTTGTAAATCAGGTTTAACGACCTTTAAGGATTTATTTAACATTGAACGCTTTGAGGGAGATGTTTGACTGCTCAAATGCCAAAAAGGCTATTTGTGGTTACATTGGCCACTTGCCAAACTTGCCAAAGGGCAGCAGTGTGGAGTAGTGGTTAGGGCTCTGGACTCTTGACCGGAGGGTCGTGGGTTCAATCCCTGGTGGGGGACACTGCTGCCATACCTTTGAGCAAGGCTCCAGTAAAAACCCAACTGTATAAATGGGTAATTGTATGTAAAACTAATGTGTATATAATTGTATGTAAAAATAATGTTTACAAAAACATTAACCTCAATATAAAACTATAAATAATAACTAATGATAAACTTTTTATAAAGCCAACATAAAACTGATCCAAAGGAACTTTGCACTTGCTGTACTCCTTTGCATTTTCTTCCTCTGTTCTTTTGAAAGCCAGAAACGTAGCTACCATTACTACTAAAATGCAGCTGTGCCTAACATTTATTCTTCTAAAAACTGCAGAAAAATTGTGATTCGCTAATTAGTATTCAATTGTACGGTGAGTTGAAAACTGCAAAGTTCATGAGCAGCGCAGAGCTCTCCATAGGCAGAATCGCCAGACTCCTGCTTCACCCATCCTAAAATCAGAGTGGCAATCCACTCAATCGAAATCAAGCATGCATACAGCTGGATGATCATTTTGAAACTATATTATACTAACCTTTGAGCTGCTAAACAAACATATTAATATTTATGCACAGTTGTTTAGAGATAATTGATAATACCGTTAAAAAATCAATTCAATATCATTATTTTCTTAGTCATCCTACATCTCCCCTATGACCCTAAGAAGTACCTGCCCTAAATTATTTAACATTTAATTGTATCTATGTACATATTTGTATCTAAGTAAAAGGCTGCATATATCAATAATAGACTTGTTTAAAAAGCTAACAGGTTCATGGGAAATTACCAGGCTGCCAACTGTTTGAATACAAAATATGAACTTTTCTTTTACTAGCCAGCACACAAGACATATCAGCATAAGGCTTCATATTCAAACATTTACACTTTAGCTGAAACAAGCTTTTAAAGGCATAGTTGTAAGAAGTTATATTCAGGAGCTCCTATAATATATTAATGGGAACCCTTGAAACTCATCAACTGCATTCCTATATGCCATGTACTGTACCTCCTCTCCCATAAGACCAGTTGCATTCATATACTCAGGGCTTCTGTAGTTAATGTGTACAAACATTTAGAAAGAAAAACCACAGCACCCATAATAATCATTTTCACTGCCCTCTGGTGCATCAACAACATTGACATTGAAGTCTGAAGTGTATCAAAAAGCTGGTAAATCTACACATTCAACGGTTAATCTATAGATAACATTGTTCGGACCAAAGGCGTCTCTCTCGCTTTCTTTTTTTAACTTTTACACAAACTTGGGAAGTGACATACCCAACAGTAATTACTGACAAAACCCACTATTATTATTAGTTTATTTAGCAGATGCCTTTATCCAAGGCGACTTACAGAGACTAGGGTGTGTGACCTGTGCATCAGCTGCAGAGTCACTTACAACTACGTCTCACCCGAAAGACGGAGCACAAGGAGGTTAAGTGATTTGCTCAGGGTCACACACAGTGAGTCAGTGGCTGAGGTGGGATTTGAACCGGGGACCTCCTGGTTACAAGCCCTTTTCTTTAACTACTGGACCACACAGTCTCACTAGTGGGCAGTATTTAACCAACAACAATTATAACCAATTACTGAGGTTACAATATTACTCCCCCTCCCCTAAGAAATGTCCTCATTTCTATCCCCAAAAATACAAAACAAAACAACCTTGCAATAGGTGGTAACTTTTTTTTTCCTGTTGCATGTGTTGGTTATTTAGCGCAGGTCGGGTTGACGGAGGTGTATTAGGCGTGACGTAAGGTTTCAAGCGGTTGTAGTGAAGAATTCTTGTCTTAGCCTGAGGGTTTGAAAGTTCTTGAATTTCAAAGTTCACTGGCGGGTGCTCCTCAAATAGGATGAAGCATTTTGTAGGGGCCGATCCACCGTGGAGCGAGCTTGTGACGACGAGGAGCTGGGTCATCCACAAGCACAAAGTCCCCTGTGTGGTAAGGAGTGTACAGAAGGCGTCTGTCATAATACAGCTTCTGCTGAGATTTTGCTCGGTCACTGGATCTGGCAACCTCCTGAAAAGCTTGCTGTAACCGCCGTTAGAGGGAAGCTGCATACGCTGCTTGTATCCCAGGGGTAGGTGAACTCATGGGCTGGATGTCACGGAAAAGAACATGGAGGGGTAGCCGCTCTTCACGCCCATGTGCCAAGTAAAAGGGAGTAAAGCCGGTGCTAACATGAATTGTGGTGTTGTAGGCCTGTGACAGGGAGACGGGTCGCTCCGGATCGTCCTGTGCAAGTGTGTGTGCCTGGGAGAAATCAGCTGCGACGCACAGCCACAGACATGTTGCTAAGCAACCAGCTGAGAGGGAGGCTCGCCCTGAGCTAAGCTGATCAGGAAGTGGTCTGAAATGTCAGCTGACATATAGTGCCAATAAAAGAGAAGTGTAGCCCTATCCAGTGTTTTGAGAGAAGCATAGTGTCCAGAGGTGGGATGGCCATGAATGTACAGCAACACCTCAGGGATTAAGGATTTTGGGATCCCCACTTGCAACAACTCACTCTGAGAGGGAGAGTGGTGGATATGCCGACACAACAGATCCTCCTTTATTGTGAGGCGACTGAACGGAATCCACATTTTCCTGAGGAAGGATGAAACATGGCGAAGTTGCAAGTGACTCAGTTACAGGACAGAGAATAACAGCATTGCTCTGCAGTGCAGTGAGGTAGTGTGTCAGTAAAAGAGGCAATTTGTTTCCATAAGTGTCCATGTGGAAGGTCATTGGTAACATGGTGCTGTGAAAGGAGGTCCCAGCCTAGAATGACAGGGTGACTTGCAGTACGCACAACATGAAACACATGGTGTAAAGTTTGGTTTCCAACACGCAGCTGCACATTAAGAGAGCCAAGCATGTCCAGAAAGTGTCCTGTGACGAGGAAGCAAAGACTTTCACTAAGGATTGTGATTGTAGTGACGGAATGGACTGACGACATTTATCTGTAATGAGTGAAATTCTTGATCCTGTATCAACAAGAGCATTGACCTCTGTTCCTTCCAAAATCAGGTGAACGAAAGACGTTGGGACTGCATCCGCTTGCAACTCAGAGGAGGGTGTATGGACCTGTTGGATTGGCTGAGCTGGCATTTGGTCCGCAATATCAGCTACTACTAGTTTCCCTGATGTTCCCTGTCATCAAATGCCTGGTCTCTTTCGGGGGTATCGAAGCGCACTGTGTGAGGGGGATTCATGCCATGTAGGTGGCCGTGGGGACCGCCCCCTATAAGGGTGCCGTGGAGGACTGGAAGGCTGATGCGAGTATCCCCTGTGGGGTGAATAAGATAAATGTGGGGAATGTGATCTGTGTGCTGACTCAGCCCTGTGCGAGGGACAGTGGTGACAGTCTCTGTCACGTGAGGGTGAGTGGCGAGGCGATGGTGAATAATAACCATGGTATCTAGGAGGTGGGTGGTCATAGCGTGTAGTACTGCGCCCCCTGCTGTACGCATGGCTGTCTGAGCTGTGCTGCACATGAGGTGGGTGTTACGCAATCACATTAACATCACGCTGATGTGAGAGTTGATCAATTTTATCTTCAGTGCTCTTTGCATGAAATTGCTTAATATTCCGGCAGCTGATAATTAAAAAATATGAGTTGGAGCTTGTGTAGGGTGCTGCCACTGGTAAGCTGCTGCAGACAATGGCAAGAATGAATTAGAAGCTGTAATATTCACGGTGAGTTGAGCACGCTCACATTGTGCAGCAACTTTTAAGGCAGCTTGTACCGTAGTAGCTCCATGTTCATGAACTTTAAGGTGAAGTGCGGAATCCAAGCACCCGACAAATCTCCTAAACATTGCTTTGCTTCAGGACCGTATGTAGGAAAGGCTTCATCCACCAAACTTCCAGTATCTGCAGCATAAACCTTTAGCGGTTTGTTTGGTTTCCGAGGACGAGCATTCAAATAGGTTTGGAATGTTGCAAAGTACTGGATTTGTCCGAAAACGGTTCTCAGGCTATTTTTAGTCTGTGCATAATCATTCTTTATGGCAGGAGTGAAACTCTGCCAGTAAGAAAATGCAGGACCTGACAATCTTGCTGGTAAAAACGTTGCTTTATCATGGTTAGCTGAAGAAACATTTAAAGCTCCTTCAAAACGCATAATCCATGAACTGAATGATTCAGCGGCGTCTCCCGTGAAGGGCGGTGGAAGCTCCAAACGAAACGGCATTCCCTGCTGTACTGTGCTGGCCCCTGCTGGCTTTTGGGCGGCAGCCCCATCTCGCTGGTCTTCGTTAGCCATTACAGTTCTATTATGCTCTTAACTCAGTAAAATTACAGAATATGTGGTAAAACTGAACTTACAAGTAATGTTGCTGCTCTTGTTCCTGAGAATGTGTAGAGATTGTCTCTTGCTGCATCCAAAAGCACCGCTGCTACCAGTATAATAGGTCTCATTTACATGCTGCTTACGTGGTTATAACCAATTACTGAGCTTACAATAACATACAGTACCTAAAAGCAATGTAGAAATATAATTATAGGACCTACAAACATTATAAATCACTATACACCTCTGCAAGCTATTCAATATAGAAAAGCATAATGAACTTTCATTTACTGAAAACATGTGATGTAATGAAATGCAAGGACGAGCCAGGATTGGTAGTTTCTTTTGGGTAAATATTTGAATACATTTCCATTTTATGCAAAAATGGTCTGGACAGTATTTATTTACGATGGCGATGGCACAGACTAATGAAACAAGATCAAATACAATTCTATTATTTCTTTATTTTTTACTTTGTCCTCTTCTGCAGGTCAATATCTAATAGTCTGAAAATCTTATTTAGCTATCTTGTGCATGGAAAACTAAATTAACTGGAATAGGCAGACACACATTTTGTTAAAAAAAAGAGTTAACTGTAAATTGGGTAGGGAATTTTTTGAAATTGTTAGAAAAACACACACGCATTGCTGGCAAATAAAATACTTCAGATAGATCATGTAATTAAGCGATATTAACTCACAAAAGCATATGCACTTTTTTTATTGGACAGCAATGCACTTCCTAACATGATATTCTTTCAACGACTGTTGATTTATGACAAGTTATTATGTTGACCCTGTCTTTTATGATAGTGTCTTCTCTCATACCATATAATAATTTGGCAGACTAAACATATTTACATCCAGAATAGTGGCAGTGAACATCATTTAAGGTATTTGATGTTTAATCGCAGAACAACATACAAGAAACTCTACACCAATTAAGGATAAGGTTTTGCTTTAGGAAGCAAATTGTTGAGCTCTATAAAATAAATTAAACTACATTATTGTTACATCAGTGTGGGCAATAGAATTTAAGCTCTGGTAATGGAAGACATACTAAATAGAGTCATTTCTGCTGACTTCCACAAAAGGTTAGCTGTCGATCAGATTTGCTCAATCTATCATGCTTGTGAGGTTTTGGAAAATAACAGTCACTCTAGGTTTAATCAGAACAACACTCCTGTGCATTAACACCACTCAGCACTTGCATTAGTGCATTTTTCAGAAGTACTTAAAAAGAAATCCTGTGGGTGCTTAACACCCCCTCCCCCCTCCCCTCAGTGGTCCTACTAATTACCACAAAGTACCACAAGGTACCACAAACAATCTTTCAATAGCATAAACAACAATGCATTTGTATCATTTGAGCCAGTGTACTTTATTGCGTTTCAGTGTAGTACTTCACAAAAGAAAAGTGCTTGTTTTAACAAGTTTATATATACAGAGGATAACTAAACATAACTTCATTAATGGATTTTGTATGCAACACAGGTAGGCCTAATGGAAATAAGCAGTGATTACAGTGTCCCCCCCCTCCCCCTCCCCATCTGTCTTACAACCTTTTTCAAGTCACAAAAGCACCCAAGTTCTGTCACGCTGGTCTTACTGGTCTACACCATTTTCCATCATATTTTAAGTGATGATAATTAGGGGTCGAAAAATCAACCCACTTGTGGGATTAATATAATAATTAAAGCGTGGTCTACCTAGTTAAGACAAAACGATGCGGTGAGAATGCTATTTATTGAAAACAGCTAAATAAATAAATAAATAACTTGTGCAGCTTTTTTTTTTTTATCTTGGTCCAAGACAAAAGAAAAAAAGCCAGACGAGCCCAGACCAGCACATTTCTACGCGGACGGGGCACTTAATTAAAACATAACATATGTCAATCAAATACTCTAATTACCCCCATAATTATCATAAATAATTATTCTCGAATCAACTGTGTTTTTTGGGGGTAAAAACTTGCGGAGGAGCACGGACGGAGCAGTTAATTCAACTTAAATAACACATATCATTGCTGTCTTCTACGAAAACTATTAAAAAATTAGGGTTTTCTGTAATAATGATAAAAAAAAAATGGAGCAGTTATTTCAACTTAAATAAACACGTATCATATGATGTATGTTATACCGGCCAGGCCGGTCCGGAGGGTGTCTGATTCTGGACTGTCATTCTGCCTGCTTTATTATTATTATTATTATTATTATTATTATTATTATTATTATTATTATTACAACAGTTACTTACATTGCACATGAGGAGCACAGTAAATCTTCCTTCTCTTACATTACTCATATAATGTAATTCTTTCTGATATGTGGGCTATGGGGAAGAAGTCATAATTCGAGGTGTGTTTTATGAAGATCAGATCCCTTGTAATGCCCCGTCCGTTTCAGTTAGTATTCCTGTAATGACAATGGGTTAAACTCTTGCACACCAATAAAATTCTGTCCAGGATTGCTAAACATTTTCTTAACTGTTTTTCCCATGTGTAGCATTATCCCCTTTGTGGCGAACGACACAATATGGAGTTACAAAACTAAACATCAAATACAAACTAAACAGTCCTACGTAGGAGATTTTTTTTTTATTTTTATTTTTTTTATTGGCACTGGGATGCTTACATAGTATACATTCCGTAACAAGTGTGTATTTCATTTGCATATTTATACTTTATTTTGTCTTTTAATTAGTGTTGGGACTGCCTTAATAAATCCATTATTGCCCACTGCACTTTAAGAATCGATGTTGGTAATACACTGATTAGTTAAATACATAATAGCTGAAGGCTGGTGTCATTTAGAATGGATTGACGCTGTCCTTTAACTTTCGATAGCTTACCTTTTATCGAATATGGTTGTTATTGTTTAATTGACGCACCTGGTACCTTTTTATATGCTGCACGTTGTGTTAATTCTTTCTATTTAAATGACCTATTTTATATTGTTAATTATGTAATTGGCAGCTATTTCCTTATTTGTCTTTCCACTATATATACTGTACATGCTGTGTTGGAGAGACTTGGGGCGATTGCAATCTGGTGAGAGAGGAACGGCAAGGAGGGGCGGGGCTGCGGCGTGCATGAAGTCTAGGGAAAGAAAGTGAGAATACTGATTCTGTTTGTTTTATGGGTCGATTAGGAACAGGATTAGTTGTTGCGAGACAATCTGTTTACATACTATATGGACAAGAAGTGATTTGAAAACTGGAAGTTCCCTTTCAATTCAAAGACGACCACCAAAACATACTTATGGGATATGCCTGCCTTAGGTAGGTATTCACTGAGCTCTTTATATCAGAGCTGCCAATAGGCCCCTTCTTGGGGTGACGTCCTCGTCCCGCCTACCGAGGGATTAAACAGTCAACCCACGGAAGCCATGTTCTCTTTTGCCTCTCACCTATGGTAAGGTAAGACTTTGATGTTACTAACTGAGCGTGTTTTGAAAGAGCTTTTCCAAATCGACTGCAATTCCCCTGCATTTGTGCTGAAAGCTGGCTTGCCGCTTTTGTGGAATCAGCATCCTTAAACTTGAGCTTCTTTCTGCTCCTTTCCTCACAGCCTGCCTGGTGTATGCTGCGCACTGACCAGGTGTGTGACTACAGGCAGTCAGGGTAGGCACTGTTGCATTAGCTGCTCCCTGGTTCTTCGGTACCTCGGTGCACGCTCAGCCCTTGGTACTTTGGTGCCTCGGTGCTCGGTGCACGTCGTGCTTATGGTGCCTGGTGCGGGCAGTGTCTAGTACCTTGGTACACATAGCACCCTCAGTGCTCAGTACACTCTGTGCATGCGGTGCTGGGTTCACAGAGTGCATAAGGTGCCTGGTGCTCAGTGTGCACGGTACTTCGGTGCCTTGCTGCGCATAGTGCCTCAGTGCACACGGTGCTCAGTGAGCACAGTACTAAGTGCACACGATGTCTAGTACCTCGGTGTGTATAGTGCCCTCATTGCTCAGTACACTCGGTACACGGTGCACACGCTGCTCGGTGTGCACGGTACTTCGGTGCCTCGCTGTGCATAGTGCCTCAGTACACATAGCGCCCTCAGTTCTCAGTGCACGTGGTGCTTGGTGCATGCAGCGCTCGGTGCGCACAGTACTCGGGTCACTCGGTGCACTCGCTGCGCACAGTGCTCAGTACACACGGTGTCTAGTAACCCGGTGCGCATAGCGCCCCCGGTGCTCGGTACAGTAGGTGCACGCGGTATGCGGTGCCTTGATGAACTCTGCCTGTAGACAGTGCTCCACCGCTGTAGGCTATGCACTGCCCCGGTTGTGTGACTGCACGTAGTCCAGGCTAGACACCCTTGTCCAGTTGCTGGGATCGAGCCTGTGTGAAACAACTCTCTCTGTATAAACGCTGCACAACTGTGCTGTGTTTACTCTTTTTCTTTTCAACAGCCTACATCGCTTTGCGATTGTAGTCTGCTTTTCTAACCTTACAGCACTCTCTGCTTTGTGTTTTCCTCTGCTGTTGCAGCTAAAAAAAAATACAAGCTGCACACAGTCCCGAACCAGGTTATCGCCGCGCTGCACCCTGGTGCAGCACCGTGCGCTTCCCTGTACTGCTCTCCTGATTGCCTACTACAGCCACTCAAGCCTGTGTATCCACCCCAGTGTATGCTATGCACTACCCCGGGTTGTGTTGACTACACACGGTTAAGGCTAGGCACCTATCGGTGCTTCGGTGCTCTCAGGGCTTAGACGCTCCATGCCTTGGTGCTTAGCGCCCCAGCATACCTGCACTCGGTGCCCTGTTTCTTCGATGCACCAGTACTGTACTCTACCTCACTCAGTGTCCTAGGTGCTTCTGCACCATTGGTGCCTGAGTGCTTCAATACACAGGTCTACACCCTCTAGTGTTTAAACAACACCCTTGGGGCCATACAGACATCAAGCATGGCTAAATTCCACGCTTGCAAGTCCTGCACAAAGTCCCCTGCTAGCATGGCTGAGCCGTATGGAGCATTGGGAGCCCCTGGCCTGGCAGTAGGCTCAAGCCCTTGCTCTGGCCCCAGCTCAGCTGATAACACCGGCCCCGGAGCTGACCCCACCTGCACCGGTGGTCACCCCGGATGTTACAGAACCGGGTGTCAGCATTTCTGAGGAGGACCATGATGTGATTTCGATCGCGGCCTCATGGGAAGGTGGATCCTTCCTTCAGAAGCAGCCCCTACCTCCCCTGACCATTCCTTTGGACCAGCGGTCGAGGAATTGCTGCAGCGCTCTCATCGAGAACGCAAGGCATCTCGGCAGGTAGCCTCAATGATCCCCTCCTGTACTCTTGTACGGGAGAGAATGAGACACTGGCATCCGGCGTACTTGCCAGTCTGTCCAGCTGGGCGAAAGGACGCGTATTCCATGTCCCTATTCGTCCAGCGCACAGGAAGTATCTCCGCTTCGCCTTTCAGGGGAGCATCTTCGAGTTTTCCGTGCTGCCATTCGGCCTCTCCTTAGCCCCCCGCACTTTTTCAGACCCAAGTGTGGCTCAGTGCCTTTCCGCTACACCCCAAGCGTGCCAGACACCGTTTCTCGCCTATGCTGGGAAACCCTACGCTGGTGGAGGCAAGCCTCTCACCTGAGCGAAGGCATAAGGATGGGAGTGATACACAACTGTCAATTGGTAAAGATAGATGCATCCAACCCATTGGGGGGCGGTCTGGGCAGGGAGAGGAGTCAGCGGACCCTGGTCGGGTCGCTGGACATCCCTGCACATAAATGTGCGGGAGCTGAGAGTGGTCCACCTCGCGCTTCAACATTTCCTTCCTGTGCTCCAAAACAGACATGTCCTTGTCCACACGGACAACATGTCAGTAGTGGCGTACGTGAACCACCAGGGAAGGCTTCGGTCCCCAGGGTTACACCGCATAGCCTTTCGGCTGTTGATCTGCGCACAGAGGCACTTAATATACCTCTGGGCTGTCCATCTCCCGGGAGTGGTAAACTGGGCAGCGGACCTCCTCTCCAGGGTGGGTCCTCATTATTATTATTATTATTATTATTATTATTATTATTTATTTCTTAGCAGACGCCCTTATCCAGGGCGACTTACAATTGTTACAAGATATCACATTATTTTTACATACAATTACCCATTTAATTGGCTTTTTACTGGAGCAATCTAGGTAAAGTACCTTGCTCAAGGGTACAGCAGCAGTGTCCCCCCATAAGGGATTGAACCCACAACCCTCCGGTCAAGAGTCCAGAGTCCTAACCACTACTCCACACTGCTGCCCTCATGTGTCAGAATGGCGACTGCACCCTAAGGTGGTGCAGCGCATTTGGGAATGCTTTGGGGAAGCCTGTCGATTTCTTTGCCATGGCAGAGACGACCCATTGCCCCCTGTGGTTCACCTTCTGCAGCTGCGGAGGTCCACTAGGTGTCAACGCCCTAGCCCACGAGTGGCCCAAAGCATTTTTGTATGCTTTCCTGCCGATAACGCTGCTCCCTGCTTTCTTCCAGAAGGTCAGGAAAGACAAGGTGACGGTTCTCCAGGTGGCCCCCAGATGGCCCAGGAGAACCTGGTTTTCAAACCTCTTTCAGCTGCTGCAGGGCCAGCCCTGGGAGATCCCGCTGCGCATGGATCACCTCAGTCAGATGCAAGGCACCCTCTGGCACCCAGAACTGGACAGACTCCAACTGTGGGTCTCAGACGCAGTTGTCAGTACACTGCAGAACGCTAGGGCCTCCTCCACAGGAGTATTGCATACATATAAGTATTTTCAAAATTGATGCATGACCAGAGGTCATGACTCCAATTATTGCCCTATAGGAACTATTTTGCAGTTTCTGCAAGATCTGTTAGAGGCGGGTCAATCCCATGCCGTATCTGCATGCCATGTACCCATTGACTCAGTGTCCTGAGCTCTGCATCATACTGACCAGCTGCTTGTCTGTCACAGTATACGGACCCTAGGACAGCCCCTCTTGAAGCAGCGACTGTCGCTCTGGATTGTGGACACAGTCTCGACTGCGTATGACAATGCTGGCTTGCCCCCACCTGGGCGTGCATTCTACCAAAAGGTTGGCTAAATCTTGGGTTCTCTTCAGAGAGACCTTGCTGTCCGATATTTGTACTGCCGCTAGCTGGGCTACACCACATACTTTCTCCAGGTTCTATTGCCTTAATGTGATAGATCCTTCCTTGCCTTCATTAGGCACAAGGGTCCTTGAGGTTGCAAGCTCGCACCGGTAACCTTGGGTTATGTGGTTCTGATGCGTCCCTCATCTGCTGCCGTTCCTTCTCCCTCATGACAGCTCTGGTATACTTTCCCATAAGTATGTCTTGGTGGTCGTCTTCGAATTGAAAGGGAACGTTAGGTTACTTACCATAATCCTGATTCCTTGAAAGAGAAGACGTCAACCAACTAGCAAGGTTGCATTGGTCGCCCTCACAGGTTTGATGCAAAAGAGAAAATGGCTTCCGTGGGTTGACTGTTTAATTCCTCAGTAGGCGGGACGAGGACGTCACCCCAGGAAGGGGCCTATCGGCAGCTATCGGCAGCTCTGATATAAAGAGCTCAGTGAATACCTACCTAAGGCTGGCATATCCCATAAGTATGTTTTGGTGGTTGTCTTCAAATTGAAAGGCAACCAGGGTTATGGTAAGTAACGTTTTCTTATTACTTTTTGTGTTTCCTTATTGATATTTAGGTTAATCCATTCACTGCAGGGTGGCAGACCTGTTTGATTGTGGTCAGTGTAATTGCTATTTGAAGTCCACTGCCGCTGTCCTTGCGATTCTTCCCTCCAGGTCCCTCTGTCTATTGAGTTAAATATGTAATTTGTTGCTGTATTTTATTCAGAATATGTGCTTTTAACTCTCTTGTCTAGTTAGTTATTTATTCTTTATTGTAAGCTTTAAATTAAGCATTTTATACCTTTTTTATATAGAATAATAATTTCTTATAGAATTGCAGTTTAAATCTTCCTTTGCTACAGCTTGTCAGGGTTCCTGGACCAGTACACCATAGCTGAAAACAAATTTGTTAGGTACCTAACATTAATATCAAATCATTCATTCATATTCATTTGCTTATTAAGCATATGAGGATATTTAAATTAATGTTTTAAAAACCATTGTCATGTTCATTATCAGTGATCACATCCACAGCATTGTCACCACTGCTAAGCTCATCTGCGTGTAAACAGAAGAAATCTGGTGATCAAATGTGTTTTTAAATACTATATATATAATATATAATAGAAACGTGGGGATAGGAGATCAAGGCTGTCATAAGGTCTCATTTCAAACGAATTGCTGGGAACTCTCTAAAAAAAAAAAATTCTCAAATGTCAATATAGCAGTAAATACATTAGTGGAGAACACTGTTCTAGGCATACATGGATGGACAGGATGTTACACATTACACTAATGCAGTCTTGAAAGCAAGCGTTTTGATTTATTATCACATAGTATTTATCTTACTATAGATTTTAGAAATGGTAAGGAGCAGTCCCTAAACATGAGACTGCGTGTATGCAGTCAAATGTGTTAATGGGTTTTAAGAGCACAGTAAATACTAATAAACCTACCGCTTAAGCTGTTGATGTTTGATGCAAACGGTGCAACCATGTGCCCGTCCCAAAGAGTTTATCCATCTCATCGTGGTAGCGGAATGATCATATTCCTCCAGCACAGCGAGAGGTTCCGTCTTTCATGCACGTACCTGTTTCAGGGCCTTCCGTTTGTTCTGCAGAATAAATCAAGCCTTGTGAAAATCTCTGGTTGACATTTCTTTTTCCAGCTATTGAAAAAGCACAGCATTTCACTGTGGTTTTCCATCTAAAACTAAACTTCTGTTGTGCTCCTCTACTAAATTTCCTCCGGTAAACGCAACCCTTCACCTTGAATACTTCCGGAGCGTTGACCACATAAATACGGAATTTACGTGGTCATAGAATTAATTTAGAAAGTATTTCCATTACATTTGTTTGCATCATTTTTTGTACAGGATACATTTTTATCCACCCCTTCGAACGCTTTTTTTTTTTTTTTTTTCTTTTTTCGTTTATATGAATTAACCGAATGTCGCCTGTTTCCATCACAATTGCCGTGTTTTTTTTTCATACGCGAGTTTTAGCACATAAAAAAAGTTTGATATAAACATAGCTACACTCTTAATGCGACTGTCAGCCAATAGTGTTTTTAGTGCGTTTTATAAAATATGAATCTAAAGTAGACTTTTTTTAATGTACGATCTTGATTAGTATCACGTAGAAATGCAGTTTAAAAGATAATATTACCAATACAGGAATGAGTAGTTAAATGGATACTGCAGCTTTGCCTCATGAACTCATTTTATATTGTAAGAAGTAATCATGCCTATGACTATCACCTTGTTAGAGGGGGAGAATGACACCCAGGTTAGTTAATAATGACTAGTAATAATAAAAGGTCTTAGAATCACGTTTGTCATAAACGCAAATTATTTATTAGAGAATCGTTTTCAAGACTCTTGGTCCTTACCACAATCGAGTACAAAAGGATAAATACAAGCAAAATAGTCAAAGCAACAGTTATTATGTGGACTTAATAATAATAATAATAATAATAATAATAATAATAATAATAATAATAATAATAATAATAATAAAAAGTGAAATGCTGTTATGATTTATTTATTGCTGCCACAATATAAAAAAATATGTACTTTTTGATTTTTTTTCAGAGTTGATATTTTAATAATTGAAACGTGTTAGTACTATTATTACTGTAACATCACCATAACATGAAAAATAATAAATAAATAAAATGGCAAAATGACTAGGCTTCTGCTTAAACACAGGGCATGAGATGACAATTGAACACTGGTTCTGACCTTGGCTCCAACCAGAGCAGTCAAGGTATTTAATTTACTGTGTGCAATTACTGTTGCAATATGCAATTTTTTTTTAAGAAAATTTAAAAATTACATTTTAATGGAGTCAAGAAATACAAGAATAAAACAGATGTAACCCGTCCTTGCCAAATCTACATTTCCACAAGTATTTACACCAGCAGGGCTTACATCCTGCCACAGAGACATTTGTAATATTATGTAAAATCCATTGCATAAAAATATATTTTAAAGCTTTCATACAAGATGCTACATGAGGCAGCGCTAAGCAAAGCACACTGCGCCACATTTTTGGACAAATGCAAGGTTTTAATATGTTCCACCAGAGGCTAGGCAACGCCACACTGCTGTATGTGACACAGTAAAAGAGGAAATGGAAAGATTTAATTTATGAGACAAAAATACTTGATTTGGATATTAGAGTATTAATAACTTGGATAAAATCAAAAGGGGATTACATACTTTCTGTGTAAACTGTAAATCTAATCTTCAGAAGGGACATTAAAATAGCTAATTCCTTCAGCTCAGAATTACTACAGAATTAATGTCTGGAATAGATACATAATTGATAAAAGGCAAATGGTACTTTAAGCTGTTTGTCAAAGCTCTTATAATGTAAACGTCCCTCTCAACAACTATAGAGCAAAAATAAATGCCTGACAATCTCCATTACTGATGTCAGTCAGACTTTGATAATGGCATTTTACTTCTTTGTTGTACATCATGTCTCTTTTGGTTTTACTTGTTATTAACAAGTAATTATGCAGATGCATTATCAATCATTACAAAGTCAGGTGTTTACAGGGAACAATATATGACAAAGGTTTGCCCCCTTTGAATCTAGATACTTAAAAAGGGCGTCATTATCTAACATTACTTTATCCAGACCTTAATCCTAATGCACAATCAATATTACAGTTCTGAGGTAACGTGCTCAATTCACATTAACCCTAGTCTAAACCTAAAATGCAGCCCACTGACATCCCCACTGAACATCTTAAATATATTTTTGTTAAGCAAGCTAATACCACTAAGTTCTATATTCATATAGCTACTGTACCTCCATTTAAATACACTACAACCCTCCTTTTGCTTTTTTTTTTTTCAATGCTGTGATGCTGTAGAGATTGAAATATTCCATCTTTTGGGGCAAGGAAATACTGTTTGTTGAGTGGTTATTGTGGTGGCTACCCATTATTTTTTAGAATCATCCAAACTTGGTCCATTTACATATCACCCTTTATGTACAAAAATCCTAAGGTTCTTTACAAACCAACAAAGCTCAATGCTGAATGAGATACTGTACCTTCTAGTAGTCATTTTGGAACAGAATGTTGTGGCTTAGACACACTGTCTTTCTTAAGAGAAAGTAACCACTAAAAGAAGCCAGTTACAATACAGTTCTGTTTTCTGTTCATACATACTCTGCCTGACATGCTGCCGAGCCCCCATGCACAGCTCGACAGTCAAACCTACTGTACAGATATACAGAGTTATAAGTATAGCAAATGGGAGATCCTGCATTGGATGTTTTAGAAAATGTGATCACCAATACTGTAACTCTAAGGCATGCAAAATGATTTCCTGTAGAATGATATAGATTGTGCGGCTCTTCCTAAGGGATGGTAGGTGGTGGACAAAGACAGCTAATGTGCAAAACATGATACTTAGGTGTGCTGATACTGTGCGGTAAATACAGCTTCGTACATTCTAAAATTCTAGAAACCAAACCAAACCAAAACCAAAACATTGCAGACTTTAATATGGTGATCTTCTGTTCAACAGTCATCTTGTTTTTCTCTTTATCTCTCTCACTCTCTATATTTTAGCTAAATGCTACAGCAGACTCTGACATGTGGACCTGGTTGACTGTTCTTGGACTTATTTGGATTTATTTGACTTCAAGTGATGAGCACCAGACTTGACCTATTCGAGGGAAGCCCCTTACACTCCACAGATGTCATTTGGCCTAGCCCACCTGACCTTGTTATTCACAATGGCCTCTGTAAAATTAATCATAATCTCACAGCTGATGGCGTATGCACTAGATGGTCAGGAATATAACAGTTATTTTCATGAAATGTCAAAACATAAATAAATGTAATTCTGTGCAATATGTGTTCTTTCTTCTGTGTTCATTTGTCTATTTGAAAAAAATAAAGCCCAAAAAGATGACATTAAGCAGAGCTTACAAAAGTTATTTTAATATTTATAAAGTACAATAACCATACAATGCATCATTCTTAACCACCAGTAAGATCTACTGCTGATCACAGTAATCCCGTTTCTGAAAATAGACCAGTGCTGCGGTTTTCTGACAAATAAAGGCTCTCTTAACATGATCTGAGGATTAGGGACCTAGACAAAAAAGACTGAGCGTCTCGCGTTTTATCAATAAATAATATGTGTGTTTAATCAAGCTAAATTCCATGGTCTGTTAATGAAAATGAAATTTTAATAAAATATACACAGACTGGCCAATGCATTAGAAGTTACCAAAGCCCACAATGCCTAGCTGCTGGAGTATGTGTGGTTGAAGGCTTCTAGGCTTTGGACCACTATAGCACACCTACTGCTTGTCACAATACGTTGTATAAATGGGCATGACCCACTTACGACTAGTGCAAACTCTGTAGACGACAGGTGTGTACCTGTCTGATGCTGATGTTAGTATTATTAACTCACCAGCTGCTAGGAAGACATCCATTACACTATAACCTACTATTCAGAGGCTCCGTTCCAAGCCATTGCCTAATTACAATGCAAAGCTAACTCAAAATCTGAAGCTTTACTTCCCTAAATCAGTCTTGCAATACTTTTTATCATCAAGCAAACAATAAAAAAAAACATTACTATACGTTTGACTGAGGGCAATGATCAGAAGAGACTTAAAAATACAATCTAAAAATAAGCTTTAAACCTTTTAAGTCTGAGAGTGCTTGAAATGCACAGAGATATACTGTACTTCTATTCTTTGACAGCCTGGTTCCCTTCCATAGGTCCTGCTGTACTAAACTCACTTATACTGTTTCTCTGTACTCCACACAGAACTGCCATTTCCTTCATATGTAGCTAATTCTCAACGGCCACATAACCAGTCTGACACAGATTGCATAGTCATTCTGAGTTCACAATCAAGCTAAACCTGGTATGCTACTGTATTTATACAATGAAAGAAGGAACTGAAATTGAAATCAGATAACAAACAAATAATACAATAGCAGTACAGTCTCCCTCTTTAGATGTGATTGACATATAAAGTGCTTTTATCGTTTATTTTCAACATTACTGAAATTAGCAAATTATAGAATAATGAAATATTGAAGGACCACTGTACTACATATTTAAAAGGACTTACTCTAAAAGTGGGTTTTCTCTAAAAGTCTTTTTTGTTACTGAACAAACTAAGGTTTAAAGACTTAGCGATATCATAAATGTTTATTTTTTAAAATTACTTTTAATAGTTTTTACATTCAATAAATAGGTTTATTACTGTGCATACAACTTTCTAATATCGAAGAAAAAGAGAATATTATATTTCAGGAATGTATTAATATGTAGCCAACACTAAAATTGCTTAATTGATTAATGAATTGCTGGTGCTGTGCTATTAATTAATAGAGCAATTAAAGGGAGAACTGAATCTTTCCCTCCCAGGCTGCGGGGGTACAATAAGGGTCTTCACCCAATAAGTGGGTAAATACTGAATGTTGGTATTAGAAGTCTACGAAATAATGGTAAGATCATCTTCCGCAATGCCTTGAAACATGTCAACATACAACAAGTGCATAGAAATGCTCCTGTTGTTTCAAATGTCATGTGATGTTAGCGTGAATAAACCCGTACAGAGAGAACATAATAAAATGTAACATTGTGTAACAGCAAAGTATTTTTTTTCTTAACTTTATATCTCTATATAGATGTATTTGACCTGACCTAGATTTACAACATAATCTATAAGCAGTGGAATGCATAAGAGTGTCAAGATTTAAAGATGGAGGAAGCTTGTGGCACTAAATAAATGGCCCTAACTGGACTGGCAAAAGGTTTGAGTGCATTGAAGGCCCTCAACTATTAAAACTGACCAGTTAACTATGGAAGAATGTAGTAACAGAAACCACTGAATTATATTTTACTGAATTTGTGAAAGTGATGGAACCATAGCACTTTCTCTAAACAATTAAGAAACCACTGGGTTTAGTTTAAAAGCATTTAATCATGTTTTTTAAAGGTAGAAAAACACCTGTTAATTTTACACAACTAGCAACAAACAAACAAGTAATATATGTCAGGATCTCTTGATTGCTCTCAAGTTTATTGTGTAACCATCAAGATGAGTTAATTAAAGAATGGAATAAATATTTTGAAAATGTGTAGGATCTTAAAAACTTGTAAAAACATACAATGTCCATTTTAAACCATTTGTGTACACTGACAGGTAACAGGATAGTTGTAGTAATAGCAATTTGGATAATGCATCCTTCAAATCATGAACAGTGCTTGAGACAATACAGGATTTTTCAGTAGTCTTCTATTCATATTCAGTGTTTGTGCATCATTAGAGCACAACATTTGTGATTTTCAATTAAGAATAATTAAGAATCCTTCTACAAAAATCTTAAAGTTAATTTTAAACGGTGCCTTCAATCAAAACCCTTGATAGACCTTTGCCATAGTAAAGGCATAGCAAAGTTTAATAAAACATAATGAAAGTGTGGTAAAGCACAGGTAAGCATTGTAAAGCCCAGAGGTGTGGTAAAGCAAATAAAAAGAAACATGGCAAACCACTATGGTAAATGCATAGTTTAACCATGGGAAAACTGCACATTTACAATGCAAATTTACTGCTGTACACTTTTATAAGAGAGAGTGCACGTGATTATTAAGTACTCATGAAGTTAGTGAAAGGTATTGTCATGAATTAACAGTCTGACACAGCTCTCCCATCATTCTTTTTTATTTTTTTAAAGAGGTCATTCTGTTATTACTCAATAACGGAAAAGCCAGCTCTTTCAGACGACTACAGTGATTATTTCAGACAAACCGAAGTAAATAAATAAATAACTTTAAAATGTGTAGCATAATAGTGACACTAGCATTGCTGTGGCATGTTCCTCTGTAATGATGAAACTCCCTCGTTGAAATATTGACTCCAGTTCCAGTAACACGGCACAGCAATGTCATTATCTCTTAAGTTAGGCTTTCCAGTTGATGGAGGGATAACACTTATGGAATATTGTTCAATGTCTTCTCTAACACACCACACCTCAGAGTATTTCATTTTTGTCTTTAGAACTACAGTTCTCCTTGGAATTCCATTGCTATGTTTCATATACTTTTCCATTTATGATCTACTTAGTGATTCAAATATTTCACCGGACAACCATGCTCAGTTTCTTCTAAACAAACAGGAACCCTGCAGACAATGTGGCCATAATATTGCATTATGCTCAAGACAGGATTAAAGGCAGCATCAATGCAACACAGATACTAAGAAAAATAACCCTAGGCTATAGATAGATCTGTTTTTGTTGGGAGCTGTATGATTAATTTCAGACTACCACAAATAATAAGAGCATCCACATGAATGAATTAACAACTCGGGTTGAATGTTTGTGTTCTCACCATCAGGATTAAATTACATTCTTGATTTCCAGTTTGCTCGTTGAAGGGATTCCACCAGTAGTAATGTTAATAATGATATTAAAGTGTTTTCCAATGGCATTTGTCCAGACAGAGTAACTAGAATAATGTATTCCAGTGTCTGCAACCAATAAAATACAACTAGAATTTTCAGTCATTGTGCTTGGTCTGTTCAGTTTTTACCTGGCCATTTATATGTTATAGCAATCTATCTATTTCAATTTAGTATAGCAAATAAAGTTAAAATAAAAAAACGAAGAATAATGTTTCCTGTCAGAGGCAATACAGTAACCACAACAGCAATAGCAGCTAATCTCCGGTTTGAATTACAAGTTGTAAAAAAGAAACAACTGAATGCAGACTGATTACTTTCAAGAACTTTATTTTAGCATATCATAACAACAACAGGCACTGTGCTCTCTTCTCCAACAAAGTCAGCTTTGAATAAACATTATGCGCACTATGAACAAGTTACTGAACAAACAGCACAGTCAGCATTAACTCATATAGGCTACCAGATATTTGTAATTACAAAATGTTTTATTTATTTTTTTGCTTTTGCTAATACATTTTTGGAATATTGAGGAAAATGTTTGTATTCATTAGCAACAAAAACTAGTGCTGCACAAAATCACGAAAGAAAACAACCAGAAAAACTTGCCATGCTATCCATTTTCAATAAAACCCTCATAAAAGGGTTTTATCATCTGGTAAGGAACTTCTCGTTATGTTAAATGCCCTGGCCTTTGGCTCAGGCATTTAACTGCATGAAGCAGGCCTTACCAGAAGCCCTCTTCTACGGCTTCTAATGCTTAAGTAGTTGGCCTAGTCGGGAAGGCGTTGGGGAGACCATAATCAGGATTTTATTGGGATTAAAAATCCTTAGTGCCTTTATTGCTATTGCAAACATTTAAAATCTTTAATTTACAGATGTATTTGCCTTTTCAATGTTTCACATTCCTTTGTTTCATTAAAGCTTGACATTCTGTTTGAATGTTCTACGATCATCGCGTGGTAGTGCCCAGCAATGGAGTTTCCTGTGTTATGACGAAAGTCATTTGGCTTCTGATAGACCTTTTCCTCTTGCCTTGTGCTCAGCGGCGTTCCAGTCTGAAGTATGTAGCTACGGGGGAGTTACAGAAGTTGGAAATCAAAATTAAAGATTATTTTCTTCTGTTACAAGTGAAACTTTTTAAATCTAATGACAATTAAACAATCTGCTGATACCGGTAACAGCAATGGTCACATAGTCACTGTTGCTATTCTATGACCCAGAACTTCAAATTAAGTTTCTGGCACATACTGTACATTAAGCCTAACAAACTCTTCTGACTTGGATTGACTGTTCCTTTTGTAAATAAAGATAGTTGTTACAACAACTATTCAAGTTACAGCAGCTGCATCAGCTTTTGGAATCTCATCCATGACCAGCTGAAACATGTGAAATGAAATATTAAAAACACATTTTGAAAATAGGCACTGCATACAAACTGGTTTTGAGCTGATTCACTTTTATTTAATGAACATGTACCAATTCAGCCTGCATTAGCATATTTTTTTTTAACAAATGTAAAAAACTAAAGACCAAAATAAATTTGATTTTTTAAGTAGATGTGACAGTTGGTAAATAGCATTCACTGCTCTGAAAATCAATTCATAAAGAGTCCAGTAAAAAAAATGGCAACTGTGCAGTTGAGTTCTGGCTGCTGAAAATAACACTTGAGGGGTTCACTAACAAATATCTGGGTTTTATACATAAATAAACCTGCTAATGAATGGCATTCTGTGTACAGAATACAAACGAGCGCCATGACATTAGGGGTTAGCTTCAAAACCCAGGACTGCAGAATACAAACCTGCATAAGGCTTTCTGGGACAGTATCAGAAAACAACAATAACATTCCAGGCTATTAGGAACAATACTGTATTTATGTAATAAATGATGTCAATGCAACTACCCTATGGCATTCCTGTTTGTTATATGTATGTATACACAGCCTCACTATGCCACAATGGAAATGTCACCAAAATATATTGTTAAAGATTTGGACGCTGATGTTATTAAAACTCAAAGAAAAGCTAAACCTATAGGGCAGAGCACCCCCAAAAAAGAGACATTGATTCAAAATGTAAAACTATGAATAAGAATTGATTACACAAAAACCATAATCACACTTATTCTAATACACCAGCACATACTAGCTGTTCTGAGAGTGAGTGATATGTGGTATTCAGGCTTTACATGAATTGCTTTGTCTTTTTAGTCAGTTTGTCTTCCCTGGCAGTTTCAAACACCTCATTTTTAAAGTCTACTCGTAGTCTCTCAGTCAGTGGCCGGGTTTCCATGAAGCTTAGAAAGCTGCTACTCTTTTATTTTTTTCTATAAGTTCTATGTATAAACTAAAATACAACGGCAATGCCAGGGGTACCAGTATTAATTGGAAAATAAATCAAATAAACTAAAAATATCATGTTTTTTTGTTTGTTTTTTAAGCATGGTGTTGATGTAATTCTCCACTTTTTTAAATAAGGTAAAGTTTGGTTTATAGTTTAACCATTTCATTTTATGAATGTGGTATTTCCCCAAAATAATCAAAAGCCTTTGAAAAATAAAACAAAATATCAACACCATCAGATCTCATTTGTTTACCAAACATTCTCAGTAAATAATGCTGCATATCATTCCATAAAACCTTTGTATAAACACATTGATAAAACAGTACAGTTTCTCTTTCAGTATCACAGAATGCACACTTATAATCTGTGTCAATTTTAAACCTAGCCGAGACACTTTTTGTAGGGTAGAGCCTATGAACAATTTTTTAAGACACATCTTTAACCTTATTGGTGAGACAATACCTATTAGGGTTCTTCCAAACTTTCTTCCAATCTAACCAAACATAGAACACCAATAATAACTTGCAGAAGGAATTGTAGCACCACTACATAGAGCTTTTATGTGCTTATCATCACATTTATGATGCAGTACGTGTACATCACCTAAATATACATTGTTTGAAAATTTAAAAAGCCTATATTAAAAAAAAAAATCTTAGAACAAAAGGAGTTCCTCTAGGAATTGCTCAAAGACTATAGCAAACTCCACGGCAGTAATAGGAATTTTGAAAGTCTTTAGAATTGTTGAATAATTTAACAGTTATCCATCATCATTAAGTAATTGACCAACCAAATGTTACCATCATACTATCTTTGGAAAAACAAAGATCTATTTTTAATAATATCCTTGTTATTACAAATAAAGTAATTGTGTAGGGGAAAATTGTCTTTGTACACCAGTGTCCAATTGAGCAGTGCCTGTTTATGCTTATAAAAGTTAGCAAGTGTAATAGGAAGTTTATTCACATCAAGTTACATTTGAGTAAAAATTCAAGACCTCCAACCTTTTGAAAGACATAGCTGGGAAAACATTTTCCAAATACTTTTCTTATTTTTAATATAATGTTTCAGCCAATTGACCTTGGTTTTAAAGTCTAGAACATTGAGACCTCCTTGTACTTGTCTATTACATATTATATAATTTTTAAATAATTAGGTTTATTTTTCCAAATGAAATTAAATAACAGCTTGTCAAACTCTGCAGTTACTGACTGGGGCACTTCTAAAGGAAGTGACGCATAAACTGCTTTAGATAGTCCTTCTGTCTTTGACAACAGTACACATCATACAGGGATATCTCGCTTGACAACCATGAATTACATTTTCTCTTAGTTTTCTTTTTATTTTGGGATGACATTTTAATCTACTACTTTCTTTTGGGTTTTTGCAAATACTGATTCCAAGATAATAAGATGTAATTACATCCTTTACTGGAATTTGACAGCAAATAATTCACATGTTTTAATATTCAAGATTAGTCCAGACACAGAGGAAAATATTGCGAGTATTTATACTCGCAATGGCTTTTGCGACTTCACATTTGTTTTTCTAAAAGATGGTGTTGTCATTAGCCAGTTGTATCTTCAGTTCTGTACCAAACATATTTATACCTTGGAATGTATCTGTATTTATACACAGGACTAAAGAGGAAAGTGGAAATAGGGCAGCCCTCTCGAATTCCTCTACCAATTTGAAATCTTGCAGCAGTTCCATTTGACAATTTACCTGAACGGTTGCATCCATTATACAGGGTTTTGATTACCTTTTGAAAATATAAACCAAAATAAAAATAAAAAAAATGTTGAGTTTTCTAAATAAACTCACGTTCAACTGTATCAAATGCTTTGTAAAAATCAACAAATAAGATAAAGTTATCTTCATTTATAATGTCACTATAATCTATCAGACCCAGTACCAGGTGCATGTTATTACATATAGGTCTAACTTGCATAAAACCATACTGTAATTCATCAATAATTGAATCCATTCCCTTTTTAGTCTACCAGCAAATATTAAAGCCAATAATTTTGCGTCATTAGGCCACGTTACATGAGTGTTTCCTTTTCTCGAGACATCTGTTTCTTGTGAACTAAACGTGGACGTGGTGCCTTTTTGTGTTTACATGTAAAGCCTCTCATTTCCCTTTGGAACACCTACTTTTCCCAGAACGCTATGCAAATGAAGGAGAAGGGGAGAGGGGGTCAGATTTAGAACAATCGATGAATATTTACAGTGCATGCATCCAGCACCTTGCATTGCTGATAGAAGGGAAGGAGTGCATGTTGGTGAAATTCGTAGGAGGAATTTTCAAAGCGGCAATATGGCACAAAGTCGCCCAACAGAGGGACAGTAGTCTCAGCAAAGATCTTCTATATACACAAGATTGTCAACTCCCCCTTTTTTCCGTCCCCGCCGATGCAGTGCATCATGGGAATCCAAAGCGTTTGATCCCATCTCTATAATGTAAAGTCTGCTTCATTTCCTATTCAAAGTTTTCTATTTTGAAAACGATTGAATTTTTTTTAGCAAGATTCACCTGGATTTGTTTAGAGACACCCCTCCTTAACACAAACGCGTTATTATTTTTACGATCGATGTATTCACTTGGCCTTTATCGTCAAAGTGCTGTCCAAAATTGCCGGCTCTCATTTGCCTTGATTGAATTTAAAAATGTATCCATATCAGAGTTCTGTTGAGATGATGTATATAATGTCTGGTAAAATGTAGCGACATATTTAGAAATCTCTTTTGTGTTTTGTGTAACCATACCATTCAAGGCCATAGTCAACTATGAGACAAAGAGGCACAGACCTCGGTTAAAATCATACTAGGGGCAGCAGTGTGGAGTAGTGGTTAGGGCTCTGGACTCTTGACCGGAGGGTTGTTGGCTCAATCCCAGGTGGGGGACACTGCTGCTGTACCCTTAAGCAAGGTACTTTACCTAGATTGCTCCCGTAAAATCCCAACTGTATAAATGGATAATTGCATGTAAAAATAATGTGATATCTTGTAACAATTGTAAGTTGCCCTGGATAAGGGCATCTGCTAAGAAATAAATAATAATAATAATACTAATAATTATTTATTTAGGCCCTGTCCACACTACATAATCCATCTTGAGAACCATACTCAAAAACATTTTAATTAATCTAGCTAAAAGTCCACACTAAAGTACTGTTTCATGTTTAGTCTGGCTTAATGTGTACAAACACTATTAGAATATTTCGGTTAATATGACATTATCCCACCATGCACTGTATTTTATGTTTACAATCCGGCAAATATGGAGCCCATGCCCATGGAAGACATAGAGTTTCTTAGCATGAACATTATGGCCTTGTTTCTTGTTTCTTTTATTATAATGTGTGTGTTTCATTTTGAACGCTGAAGTTATCCTTGATCGATTTCATCGCTCCAGATATCAATGTGCCTTGATTTCGGCATCTGATCGCGTCGCTCCATGATCCACCATTTCACAACAAGCCTCAGAAATTGTATACGATACAGCAGTATTGATAGTCGTTCTCAACTCCTTCAGGCGCCTGTTCTGAGTACTGTGTTTGTAATGTCCATGTGGCAAAACCTGACCTTAGCATTGGAAGACAAGCGTTAACATGACCAATAAGTTGCCACCAGTTCCATCAAAACATTACACACAAAAGACAACATTCCTCCGCCCAGGAGAGTAACCACCAAGAAAAGGTGTTAAAACCAATCCTCGCCCAGGACAACTGGAAGCTGCTAGAGACTGGAAAATGCTGGCAGAATGGAGAGTCTGGGTTTACCCAGTGGAGGTGGGTTGTCAAGGATTTGTGGCACACTCTACAACCCGGTTTCTCAGAGACGTCGGATTTAGTGGCCAAGAGTTGCGTCGCACAGTGAAGAACTTAGCAGAAGAAGCAGAGAGGAGCAGCAGCTGCAGAGAGGAGCAGCAGCTGGCTGTAGTTGAGATGGAAAGATTCTGGTTGGGGATCTCAAGCACAACAGAAAGAAAGAAACGCTAATGTACGGGTAAGTAAGCTGGGCTGAGTTGAGTCGGGGACGGAGGGGGGTGATGCTGGGACGCCAGAATCACCGTCGAGCCCTCTTGAGGTGTCGTGGGCTAGTCGACGAAACACTGAGGATGGAAGGTGCCCACTTGAAGACCCCAGGGATGTACCCTACTTAGCTCAAGCCAGACGGTTGTCATGCTGATGCGCTGGGGAGACCACACTGTGGTTGATCCCCGGAGCCAGCATCGCAGCCGTTGTGTGTGCTGATGCGCCAGGGAGGCAAAATAAGCATTACACTTCAGCCATCAAGTTTTAACATCTACTCTTGCGTAATGGAAATCATAATATCTAAACTTGAACATAAATAATTAATTTCAGGAGACTCTCCATTGGATTTTGTGGGGCCATCTATCCAAATTATCATTTGGGGTAGTTAAAATCACCACCCCAAATGATCTTAGCATCAGGGAATTTGTTTAACATTTTGTTCACTTCTTCCTCAATATTTTCACACAACATGTTGTTCATTGATTTGCTATTGGTTGCATATATATTCACTAGTATAAGTTGTTCTTGATTAATATCAATTGTTAAAATTATCCAATGTCCGTTCTGATCAGTGTTATTGTTCAGAATGTACCCTCTAAAGTTTCCTTTTAAGATGGCTACTTTTGTATTGTACAAACTGACACAAAACAATGTTGTAGATTAACCACGGAGCGCATTTATTAATTGCTGTGTACTATAATACCTAAGATGGCGTCTCTGTCGTAACACACACACTCACTCACTTACATCATCATGTATCCCAGCAACAACAAGCACGACACAACACTCCACAACATCAAACAACATGCAACCCAGTAACCACAACAGTCTCACTCAAAACTGCTTCAGCCAATAATATTGCAGTTTATTAGAAGGGCGTTTCAAAAGCTATTCTATTTAACAAGATACTCGACTCCTGATTTCACTATGTAACACAATTTTTGTTCCTGGGTAGTAAGTGTTATTTCCTAATTGCTTATGCCTCAAAAGTATAGAAAATGGCTATTATTCCCCACAAACTTTGCTTTTGTGACCAGGACAGTGATATTTTGAAATGTACCTATTTCCAATGAGAAAACGGGCGAATTTGTGTCTTTTCGTTCACATAAAGTAAAAAAAACAACATATGAATCCAAATTAACATGTATGTATACTAAAGTAATACAAAAATGACTACAAAAGATTTAGAAGTGAATAGTCTTTCGAGATTTACGATTATACTGTAAATCACTTTCACGAATCAGCCCCCAAATGTAGTCTCCCATCATGTTCTCGTTATACTGTCCTTGGTAACGGCGTTCAAAGTCCAGTATATCCTGGTGGAAGCGCTCGCCTTGCTCCTCCGAGTACGCTCCCATGTTCTCCTTGAATTTATCAAGATGAGCATAAAGGATATGGACTTTGAGTGACATCCTACAGCCCATTGTGCCGTAGTTCTTCACCAGAGTCTCAACCAGCTCCACATAGTTTTCGGCCTTGTGATTGCCCAGGAAGCCCCGAACCACTGTGACAAAGCTGTTCCAAGCCGCTTTCTCCTTACTAGTGAGCTTCTTGGGGAATTCATTGCACTCCAGGATGTTCTTTATCTGTGGTCCGACGAAGACACCGGCTTTGACCTTTGCCTCAGACAGCTTAGGGAAGAAGTCTTGAAGGTACTTGAAGGCTGCCGACTCCTTATCTAGAGCTCTGACAAATTGTTTCATAAGACTCAATTTGATGTGCAGTGGTGGCATCAGCACCTTCCGGGGGTCCACCAGTGGCTCCCACTTGACGTTGTTCCTCCCCACAGAGAACTCGGTCCGCTGTGGCCAGTCCCGCCTGTGGTAGTGCGCCTTGGTGTCCCTGCTGTCCCAAAGGCAAAGATAGCAGGGAAACTTGGTAAAACCGCCTTGGAGACACATCAGGAATGCCACCATTTTGAAGTCTCCTATGACCTTGATGCCATCTCAGAAAAATGCATATATGTATCCACTTAGGCAGCTGGAACTAAACTGAACTGGTGGGCTTAAGGCCCCTGTATTTATACTACTATTTATATTACTGGAAAGTTCTAGAAAGTTCTAGAAGTTACTCCAAGTTTACTCAGCACTGAATCTATCTGGAATGTTCTGGAAAATAGGTACATTTCAAAATATCACTGTCCTGGTCACAAAAGCAAAGTCTGTGGGGAATAATAGCCATTTTCTATACTTTTGAGGCATAAGCAATTAGGAAATAACACTTACTACCCAGGAACCAAAAAAAAAAAAAAAGTGTTACACGGTGTTTTCAATGGAGACTTCCGTCTCACTGCACGCAAAACATTGTGGTATATACAGAGAATTCGGCCAAAAAAGTCTATGGAGAGTCAATGGAGGCATAAGAAATGTGCTGGTTTGTGCTGGTTTTCACCATGTTAAAAAAATGCATCAAACTTTTGAAGTAGATTTCACATTTGCCCAAGGTCTTTTGAAGAAAACGGAAACATTAGCAAATTATGACAATACGTAATTATTATGAAAAATGCTATTTTCTGAGCACTGTCCTGTTCCGTGACGCATGCACAGTAAATACAGTTACTGCTGATCGCACATGTCATCGATGATAATATCTATTGACAGCTTTCGGAAGCGGGTAACGGGAAATTTAAAATCTAGATCATATCAGATATATTTTATTACTATTTTTGTGTATATTAATTATTTGTGAAATCATTTTATAACAAATATACGGATGAACATTACCTTTTTTTACCTACTGTACTACATTGTTGTGTCTTGATAATATTTTATGTTGTTATGTATTTCTGAAGTAACCGGTGTTACCAGACTGTTAAATGATTTAATCAATACGCTTCTTTAGAGCGATGTTTCCGCGCATGCGCCAGGACAGTGCTCAGAAAATAGCATTTTTCATAATAACTACGTATTGTCATAATTTGCTAATGCTGCCGTTTTCTTCAAAAGGCCTTGGGCAAATGTGAAATCTACGTCACAACTTTTATGCATTTTTTTAACACCGTGAAAACCAGCACAAACCAACAACATTTCATACGCCTCCATTGACTCTCCATAGAATTGTTCTGACTAACTCTCTATATACCACAATGCTTTGCGCGCAGTGAGACGGAAGTCTCCGTTGAAAATCAGCGGAGTCGAGTATCTTGTTAAATAGAATATCTTTTGAAACACCCTTCTAAATATTATTGGCTGAAGCAGTTTTGAATGAGGCTGAATTTTCATTGATTAAAATATTAGTGTGTGCTCCCATTGGCTAGTAAGGTTGCAGTGTTTTCGGCACAGTGCGAGATTGACAGTTGGAAGCTTGTCTGTTTGTTGGGAAGTTTGTCTGGTTGATTGGAAATTTGCAGGTTCGTACAGCCTTTCGTATTAATGAATTGACAAATTAATTAATGAATTATTAGATTAATTAACAAATACGTTTATGAATTACTGTATAATTGACAAATTTATGGACGAATTGCTGGACAAATTGACCAATTCACGAATTGACAAACAAATTGACAAATTCATGAATTGACAAACGAATTGACAAACTAACGGCTGGATAGTTTTTGCACAAATGCCGCTCCATAGTTTACTGTTGACCAGGCTAGTTCTGCAGAAACGATGACCACAGATGGAACGATTTGCCCTGACATAGTTCGGTTTCCATAATACACTGTGTAAACAGATCTTTTTTGTATTAATGCTTAAGTATACAAAACTAATATAAGAGAATAAATAACACAGTATCACCATAACAATCCAACATATTACATTCTGGTGTAAAAGTGTTAAATTCCGTCTCTCGCCTTCCCCCTCCCTGCTTCAAAACTGTGCGCCCAATCACAGCAGCCGCAGCTTCTGAGTTTGTATCCAATCACAGCAGCCGCAGCAGCTTCTGAGTTTGTATCCAATCACAGCAGCTTCTGAGTTTGTATCCAATCACAGCAGCCGCAGCAGCTTCTGAGTTTGTATCCAATCACAGCAGCCGCAGCTTCTGAGTTTGTATCCAATCACAGCAGCCGCAGCTTCTGAGTTTGTATCCAATCACAGCAGTCTCTCAGTTGAAACGTGTCTCTTCAGGAATATGGGTAGGAAAAAATGACGCGGGCGGAACTCATTAGAATCGGTCTAAAAATTAAGCGGTCACTTTTTTTTTTTTTTAATTCGTAAGTGCTAGGCTATCAGTATGATATCTATTTAATAGAAACACTCATGTAAACCAAATCGGCTTTGTGTTGTTTTTTGGGCATCCTGTCTCCTGGGCCCAGGTTCATTGCACCTCTGCCCCCCCCCCTTATTTTTGCGCCCGTTGTAATGAAACATGGCAACGCAAACGCAGATTATTATTATTTATTTCTTAGCAGACGCCCTTATCCGGGGCGACTTACAATTGTTACAGGATATCACATTATACATTATTTCACATTATACAGATATCACATTATTTTTTACATACAATTACCCATTTATACAGTTGGTTTTTTACTGGAGCAATCTAGGTAAAGTACCTTGCTCAAGGGTACAACAGCAGTGTCCCCCACCTGGGATTGAACCCACGACCCTCCGGTCAAGAGTCCAGAGCCCTAACCACTACTCCACACTGCTGCGAATGACAAAAATGCAAAAAAAAAAAAACCAAACCCTAAAAAACCTACATATATTTGGATAAAGTTGATTTGAAGGAGGTATAACTGCAGTGAAAGATATAGATTTTTTTTTGGATGTACACAAGGTTTTTCAGGACGTTTTGGCCAAAAATTATTAAAATACACATTTAATTTGTAATACTGAAAGTTAACAGCAAACCATGGCAATGAATAAACTATATAGATTAAACAGATGATTGCTTGTCTTATTACTAACGTATTCGTATTACACTAATATAAAAATATTAAAATTAAAATGTCATCTGGTCCATTTTAAAGAAACGTAATGTGATGTAATGGCCATTCACAAGCTATTTTGTGTTTTCCCGGTAAACCACGTTGATGAATACATTAATATGTTAAGTAATCACATGGACAAAGTTCAACGAAACACTCACGCATATCTCAAGTAGTGCAGAATTCAGCAAAGGGCAGAATTCGGCAGCGGGCACGGCACGGCGATCGTTTTCTCACACTAAAAAGCCGTACAAGAGACCAAAGACCAAAAACTATTATTTATTTATTTATTTATTTATTTATTTATTTGCATGGAAACATGTCCGGAAGTCGTACATTATTCTTACGAGACTTCAGCAGTGGAAATCCTGTTTTTCCTCGCACAACTTTTTTTTTTTTTTTTTTTTTTAATGCTTATTAACACAACAAATGATTTACATTTAATAGCATGAGACAAAGAAAAAATAGAACAAATTTACAATGGTTGCCAGGTGTCCAAAAACAAACAAAAAAGATTTCAGGGGAAAAGCAGTTATACATAACTAAAGAAATATATATATATATATATATATATATATATATATATATATATATATATATATATATATATATATATAAAGCAGATGTTTTACTTTATTTTATGTTCCTTAATTTAGTAATTGCATAGACATAGTGTGTCAATTCTAGCAAAAAAAATTAAAACAATGAAGGCTTACGTTTAGACCATTTACATGTATGTATGTGGAACTTCCCTAACAGAATAATAAAATGAATAATGCAATTAAACTTCTCTTTCTACTATAACTGAAGGTTGTACCAAACAATCCTATTGGCTTCTTTGACCAAATAGATTGATTTTGCCTAGACTTTTCTGTCCCTTAGCAATAACATGTAATTCACTGTACACTAGCCTTAACCAGTATCTATCAAAGGGGAAAAAGTGAAGCTTATACCAAAATATGTCTTAAATTAGCTATGTTATTGCTGCAGGCTACTGACAACATCAGACTTGAGCCTAATTCGTTGAGCAAGATTTGTTTTAAAAATACGAAAACATGAAAACTGTTCATTCCACGAATTTGTTCAAAAAAGACAACTACTGGCGAAAGCCTTGCACCGTCCCTGTGGAATTTGGATTTATGTATTTATTATTATTATTATTATTATTATTATTATTATTATTATTATTATTATTATTATTATTACTATAAGAACGTCTTTATAAGTGAAAAATGTGGGCGAGTAAGGTAGCCTACTGTAGGTATACTACCGATAATGTACTGCTGTACTAAACATTTTGACTGGATCATTTTTATATCATTAACCTACAGTAAATGCTGGTATTTTAGCTCCATATTCAATCAGAATTGCTGAAACTATGGTTCTGTATAAACTACATGGAAACACACACAACCTGGAAGTACTACCAAAATAGAGTGACTCCTATATACCTAACTACAGCTTTTGTAATGTGATTCGGGAGGAAAACAAATTTGTACCATTGATGCAGTATAAATAATTTCATAATCTGCATTATGCGTTTAGATTCTACTGTTATAATGAGTGCATCGTTCAAGTAATTGCTGAACTTTAAATGATCTGATACCATTACCCTAATGTAACAGTGCCCTTAAGAACTTTCGGTTTGGCATCCAGTGTGGTAGCTGAGATGTGCTGCAAGCTGTGTCCCGGGAGGCTAGAGTCCATGGATGCTTATCAGATATGTTTCTGTCCAGCATTTGTCCAATACTGTCATGTTGGTTGGTTGTTCCACACATGCTTGTAAAACCTTTCAAGCAAAACAAGGCCATTGGCTTATCCAGTATAGAAACACAGCACAGCTTTATGACCCGCATCATATCCCTGTTTATTCCTCTAATCAATCACACTTATTGACATATGTAGGAGGATGAACATCAGAAACAATAATGAGAGAGAGAGTGTACAGATAATTCAAAAACAGCTAACGACTCTGTATCCAAAGAGAATCAGGATCCAACAGGATACTCATCAATCATTAAAAATGATTATTGAAGAAGAAAAGTCATTTGTAAACTGAAAATTCAATATTTGAATAATTAGCTACAATCATTTCCGCTTTCTTCAGATAGCATGGTAGAAATAGCTAGGTAGGCTGTTGTTGTTTGTGTTCTTAGAACATTCATCTGTAAGTCACTGTGCAACTTTCAAACTTTCAAACTTAAACAACATCAGTCTACCCAACTATGTCTGCCTGAAGAAGGTGGAACCGGAAATGTTTCTAGCTAATTATTAAAATATTACGGTTTCAGTTTATCAATTAATTTTCTTCTTTATAATACCTGCCTAACCTACTGATTATTGACTGTATTATTATGATTTGTTTGTGTCGTAAGTATTTATTTTTTTTTGTACCATGTTTTATTGTGTTGCTGCTGCCTTTCTTGGCTAGGTTGCACTTGTAAAATAGATTTTAATCTCAATGTGCTTACCTAGTAAAATAACGGTTAAAAAAAAAAAAAAAATTAAGAGGGTGACTGTTAAAGCTCACCCTATCATGATGTTGACATTGTTCATCAAATTGCTTGTATTTGTTCATCAAAATGCTTAATTTGAGAGTGAATATATATTGTAACAAGATTTGCACTCACTCGGGTTCGTGCCCCTTTAAAAATACGACCCAGCACACAGAAATGGATTTTCTTGCGCGGTTGCGCTAATTTTTTAATAAAGACAAAAATAAAACAAATACACAAAATAAACACCTAGCTCCTCTTGGAGCGCTAACTATACAGGTTATTCCCTGACTAACTTGCAGGACGGCTAAGCCGTTTACCTGACACCACAAACTTAAACACACTGGTTTGTCACCGCACTTACTTTTTTCTCTGGCTACTCGGAGACAGAGCACCTCTTCTGCCTCCTTCTACTCAGCAGCCCCGAGCAGACTGCTTGCTCTCCTTTTAAACTCCCGCACCTGGACCTAATTTTTAATAACGCCCAGGTGCGGATGATAATTAACAATAAAACAAAACCATAAAACAATTCGCAAAACTAAGTGAAACAATAAAGCAATCAATACGGTGCACTCACATGTTTTTCTTTCTTTGCAGGGAGGTTTTAACCCCCTCCCTGCCGTCTCTCACAACCCGCTATATTACACATCCCCCCCCTTGTCTTTACAAGACACAGGCCACGAGACGGCCACCTCCTCCCCTAAAACACAACCACCCACCCTCGAGTCCACAAAAGTCAATTTTCGCCCTCTTCCACGGGCGAACTCGAGGGTGGATCGGTCCATATCCCGGCTCAGCCAGGTAGGGACCACACACCGGCGACGAGGGACCCCACCGGTTTGTCAGGGGCGACCGGAACGACAACCGGAGCACTGGAGGCTGCAGTAGCGGGCAGAGGTCTGCAGCTGGGACCCAGTGCAGCGACGTCCGGTCAGCAAGGGGGAGCGAAGTAGTGACCAGGGGGAGCGTATGCGACGTCTGGGAGCAGCACAGCGACGTCTTAATGTCCGGGAGGAGCGGAGCAGGGGACCAGGTGGAGAACTGTGCCCGATCCTGCCGACTCCTGGGCTCCAGGTCAAGTGAAGGGAGGTCCAGGCTAACCGACAGGGTGTCCAGGAGCAAGGGGTGAGAGACTGAACGCAGCGACGCCGGACTGGACCATAGGGGTGGTGGTCGGGGCTGTGGTGGATGTACGCTTGTCACCTCCTCCCTAGGCTCCGGAAGCGGCAGCTCCTCCCCTCTGGGCTCTGGCAGTGGCAGCTCCTCCCCTCTGGGCTCTGGCAGCGGCAGCTCCTCCCCTCTGGGCTCTGGCAGCGGCAGCTCCTCCCCTCTGGGCTCTGGCAGCGGCAGCTCCTCCCCTCTGGGCTCTGGCAGCGGCAGCTCCTCCCCTCTGGGCTCTGGCAGCGGCAGCTCCTCCCCTCTGGGCTCCGGCAGTGGCAGCTCCTCCCCTTTGGGCTCCGGAAGCGGCGGCTCCTCCCCTCTGGGCTCCGGAAGCGGTGGCTTCTCTCCTTTGGGCTCTGGAAGCGGCGATAGCAGCTCCTCCCTTTCTGGCTTGGGAGACTGTGGAGCTGCGCTAGCCTGCTCCCATTTCTGGAGCAACAGCTCCAACTCTGTTGGCTCCCTTTTCCTCAGCGGTGTCAACCCCCACTCGCTCATCTGTCTCTCCATTCTTGCAATCTGCTCTATTTGAGCAGCAGTATTGCGATTGATTCGCGCAAATAACTCCTCGATGCTCTCCATTTCTCGGGTCGTAGGGGCGCCCACACACTCTGCCACCATATGTAACAAGATTTGCACTCACTCGGGTTCGTGCCCCTTTAAAAATACGACCCAGCACACAGAAATGGATTTTCTTGCGCGGTTGCGCTAATTTTTTAATAAAGACAAAAATAAAACAAATACACAAAATAAACACCTAGCTCCTCTTGGAGCGCTAACTATACAGGTTATTCCCTGACTAACTTGCAGGACGGCTAAGCCGTTTACCTGACACCACAAACTTAAACACACTGGTTTGTCACCGCACTTACTTTTTTCTCTGGCTACTCGGAGACAGAGCACCTCTTCTGCCTCCTTCTACTCAGCAGCCCCGAGCAGACTGCTTGCTCTCCTTTTAAACTCCCGCACCTGGACCTAATTTTTAATAACGCCCAGGTGCGGATGATAATTAACAATAAAACAAAACCATAAAACAATTCGCAAAACTAAGTGAAACAATAAAGCAATCAATACGGTGCACTCACATGTTTTTCTTTCTTTGCAGGGAGGTTTTAACCCCCTCCCTGCCGTCTCTCACAACCCGCTATATTACAATATATATATATATATATATATATATATATATATATATATATATATATATATATATGTATTGTAACAGGGAGGGGGTTAAAATCTTCCCTGACAAAAACATGTGCAAATGCACATTTTGTTTAAATTAATTGTTTTATTTGTTTAATTATAACCCGCACCTGGTAGTTATTATCAATTAGTACTAGGTGCAGGGGTATTTAAGATGTGCAGTCAGTCTGCACGGGGCTGCTGAGTAGAAGGAAGCAGAAGAGAGGTGCTCTGCTTCCAAGCAGTCAGAAAAGAAGTATGTGCTGTGTTAAACCTGCGTGGTTTTGGTTTATGTTCCGTGGTGCCGGGTAAACGGCTTAGCCGTCCTGCAAGTTAGTCAGGGAATAACCCGTTTAGTAAGTACTCCAGCCGGGTTACAGTATATATATATATATATATATATATATATATATATATAAATAGAGGGGGCAGGGCTTTATTGGAAATAAATGTATTGGGCTTTAAATGTATTATTTTGGGGTTTAAGAATGGGTGATTTAATGTATTGTTTTGTGTGTATTTAAAAGAATGGTTTATGTGTTGTTTTGGTATGATTTTAATGTATTTGTGTATTTAAAATACGTTTGGTTTGTTATTGTTACGTTTGGATGTGGTCTGGCAGGGGTAATTGTTAGCAGCTCGTCTCTGCCAGACATCTCATGAAAATGTATGGGCGGCAGCAAATTAATTATGAACAGAGTTGGTGTTGACCACGCAGATATAAAAACCCTCTGCGGAAGGGGAGGAGCCCGAGCATCCAACACCCAAGTGGGAGGAGCCCGAGCGTCCAACACCCAAGTGGGAGGAGCCCAAGCGTCCATCGCCCAGAAGGGGGGAGCCCAAGCGTCCATCGCTCAGAAAGGGGGGAGCCCGAGCATCCAGCGCCCAGAAAGGGGGAGCCCGAGCATCCAGCGCCCAGAAAGGGGGAGCCCGAGCATCCAGTGCCCAGAAGGGAGGAGCCCGAGCGTCCAGCGCCCAGAAGGGGGAGCTTGAGCGTCCAGCGCCCAGAAAGGGGGAGCCCAAGCATCCACAGCCCAAGAGGGGGGAGCTGTAGGATCCACAGCCCAAGAGGGGGGAGGCCCAGTCCAGAGCCCAAGAAGGGGAAGCCCAAGTCTCCAGTGATCGACGGAGAGCTGCATAAGTCTCCAGTGATAGAGGGAGAGCCTCACGAGTATCGAAAGACAGAGTGGACTACCTGCTGCTCCCGCCTCCACCAAGAAGAGCCCAAGAAAAGGGAGCCGCCAGCTACAGAGAAGTGGGGGGGGGGGGGGGGGGGGTCAGGAGACCACCTCCTCCAGCAGCAGTTTTGCTGCCGTAAATTCTGTGGCTGGAGCCCAAGAAGAGGGAGCTGCCGGCCACAGAGAAGGGAGGTAGGTGAGAAGACCACCTCCATCCATAGCAGTTTCACTGGTGGAGTACACCACACCGCTGCTACTGCTGGAGTGTCCTATGCCAGCGCCAATGCCATGTCCGGAGTGCCCAGCACCTCTACCACCGCCGGAGTGTCCCATGCTGAGGGCGGCATTGCTGCTGCCCACGCCACTGCCACTTCCAGAGTGCACTGCACCGGTGCAAGATCTGGCTTGGCTGGAGGAGCCAGCCTTGCAGCTGTCAGCATTTCCGCTGACAGCATTGCCTTTGCTGGCTCTTTCGTACAGCAGTATCGGCGCTATGCTTTAGTGCGAGAGGTTCCGGGTTCGCGCCAACCCTCCACCTGTGTGTGGATTGCCTCGCCCTGTGTGATGCGCCTGCCTGCGTTAACTGACATACATATATACATACATATATCTACAGGGCCGTACCAAGGAGGGTGCCGACCTGAGGGGGGCGCTGATTGATTGGCTGATGAATAATAAGTAAAACAAATGTGTGCAATAATGACTCAAAACTAAAATTATAAAATGAAAGCACTTTATTATTTGTCAGGCAATCGACGCCTCCTCAAGTCAGCATCCGACCTGAGGTGAGCGTCGATTGGCTGACGAATAATAAAGCCAAATTTAAAAAATGTGTGGTTCGGGTTACCTGACTGACGCTATTTTTTTCCACCCGACGCTAAATATTTTTTGCTGGTAACAGGCTACACTTTTCGCTGTCAATCTGAAAAAATGACCACTGTGCGTGGCTATGTTTTCGCTCATGCGATTTTCCGGAAGCCGCGTATCAAACAAGATCTTCAGTTCATATAAAATGTTGGGGTCTGAGCAGGGCTGCAGTGCGACCACATACAAGAAAAAAATAATTATAACCGGTGTTAGACTCGGGGGTGAAACGCCATTTCTCACATCTCCCATCTTCATTGTTATTTAACTTGAAAAGTAGCCTATTTTATTTCTCAACAATACTTGTACTGCATGTGCTCTCTGACAGTAGCCTACTGAAATTGACGTGGCAACTGTTTTTAAAGGCCGATTGCATTTTAGTTTTTTTCCTTTCCATTCCAAAACTGACAAACTAAACAAATGAAAAACAGTACGCAACAGGCACTGCCTCCCTCATCAATCCTGCATGCCTAGCAAGATCTCTCGATTTGCTGAAAATTGTGAAAGCTTATAATACCAAGCGAAAGTTGTTTAATATCATATCAGTGTTTACAAATACACAACACACCTGTTTTTATAGGCTATAAGATAAAGCCTTCCGTTCTTACATTTTGTTGTGTTAATTTTTTATTTGTGACGTGCTATTTTGTCTGATTTTAATGTCTTTTTTTCTTTTTAATTGTATGCATTTTATTGCTTGTTTCTTATCTCTGTGGTGTCTGTATGGTCTTTATATGTTCTATTGTAAAATAGCTTTGGGATACTATATTGTATGTAAAAAGACACAAGTGTTGGGCTAATATTGTCAGTTTTTTAATGCTTTAGTTCGTATTTGCGCCCTGCAGTTTCATGGTCTTTGTTAGGGCTTAACATGCAGCAATCATATTTATTCGATTGGACGTATGCTATTAGTGTGTAGGCTTTATTGTGGTCATTTTGAGGACTTGTCTTATTTGAAAAAACTGAGAGAGTTTGCTATGTTGTATTGTAACTGACTGTGCTGTGAGTAGCGTGTCATTTTGAGAGATGACTGTGGATACCAAGCTTTTACTATGTTGTGGGCAGAATACCCTCCAGTTTTAAATAATTATGGTTGGTCTAATCCTAAACATTTTTAAAACAGACATGGGGGGGGGGCAGTTAGGAGTGAATAGTCAGATTGTTTTCCATATGGTTTCATGTGGATACATCTGGCATTAATATTTTTGAAAATCCAGTATTGCAACGAATATAGCCTTGCAGCCAAATAATATTTCTCAAGAACAGGCAAGGATAGCCCTCCTAGTTTAGAGAGTGAGATTCTCCTTTTCTTTATTCTGGGCTGGGAACCTTCCAGAGAAAATCTACCAACTGAGAGATTGGCAGCATTTTCCAATTCAGCATCTTCTACTATTAATTCTAATTATTATGCTGATTATTGGTAATCTAAAACTAGCTGGAGTTATATTTCGCACATTAAAAAAAGATGATGTCTCCAGCAACCATGTGTGTGGCATAATTGTTGCTATAGGAGATATAAGCTTATAAGGCAGCAATTGAACCCAGTGCTGTAAATTTGTTTTCTCCACCTATAACAATTTGGGGATGCCTTCTGTGTTCTCCATTTAGTCACACCAGATACTTCTATTCAGTCTTTGTTACCCAAGATGTATATACAGAAACTATTTGTTTCATCGCCTGTTTCTCCATTTTAAAAAGTTTTTTTTTCATTAAACATTTTGTCTTTTGTTAACATAGCCTAAACCTGGTGTTGTTCTACTACTACTATCAAAACATTTATAATAAATTTATATCATATTACGATGTGAATTTAAATTATTTAGATTGTCAACTGAATCTTCACATCAAAAGTGAATTGTTTTAAATAGTGTTATTTCAGTTTTGGTCGAAAACATCCACATTTACCAGTTGAAATATTCGGTCGTATATATAGAAGCCACAAAACAGAACTGTGTATGGTAGTAATAGTCGTTTCTGTCGAGATCAGAGCGTTTGAACACAGCGTGTTGCATATGAATTGCAAATCGAGTCCCAAGGAGCTACAGGCGACATTTGATTGTAGGAAAAAAAATCATCGAGAGGTGGCGCTGTAACGTTATCAATAGCAAGCAAGCTTTTGAGATAGCAGTCACGAAGAAACCTGTTGCAAGTTTTATGTCCTTTACATATTTCTTACAAGAACAATTTTACTTTTATTTTTATTTAACATCGTGTAGTCAAAGAAACTACAAGATGTTGTCGCCTACGTCTACCAGAAGCCATAATAATAGTAGTACGGTATTTTATATTAGATTTTGAAATGTCACATTTTTCAATTTGTGTCAGTTTTTCGTTAAGCATATGGAAAACTACAAATCGGTATGTAATCCAATGTTACAGTATTACCGTCACATATTTAGCAGGTTTCTTTCTACTTTAGTTAAATTGGTTAATTCTATCTATGGGTGATGAAAACCTTTTCGGCCATAGCTGTAGGCATATGCTTAATGTTCAATATATCGTTTTCTTATTTTAATAATTTGGGGTGTGTATAGTAGAAGATATCAGATATTTTTATGTATTAGGCTACAGTTGAACTAATTCTTTTTTAAACCATTAAACCACGCCACCTTTTTCTTCTTTATGTTGTATTCTAGTACTGTATCTGTCCCACAGCACCGGGTTAAAAACTGCATTTGGGGGATTGGTTTGAGGCTCCAGGGTAAATTTGGTAGCCTAAATACAGATGTAATTATAAGTGACTCTGCAGCTGATGCATAGTTCACACACCCTAGTCTCTGTAAGTCGCCTTGGATAAAGGCGTCTGCTAAATAAACTAATATTAATAATAACAGATAACTTTCAGATTTTTACCTAATTGATTTTGGGTTGTTTGTTGTTTTAAATCATATTATAACGGATGAGTGCACAAACTGTGTAAATAATTTCCTATAAAACGCCCTGATAGGGTTCCCACCTCTGACTTACAAAAAACCGGGACACCAGAGACATTTCGTACAAACATCAATCAATCAATCAATCAATCATATACTTTGAGATTTAATGTCCCGGGAAGTCTTACAAATTTCCCAGGACAGCTGCCTCGAAAAGAGAACAATCCAGGCAAAACCAGAACGGGTGGCAACCCCTCGCCCTGAAGAGATAACCCCATACCTAAACCCCAAAACACCGCGTAAAGGTTGACAAGCCTGTAGTAGCACGCTCCCGCGAGGAGCAATCACAAGTAGCACGCTCCCGCGAGGAGCAATCACACAAATGTACTGCCAGTTCTGGTCCCTCCTCTTCTCTGTGCTTATTGGGGCTTATTTTTATTCTGGCAACTTTCCCTGACTCCTTAAAGGTTTAGATGCGTGTCAGTTACAGGGTGGTCGTGCAAACTTTTCATTCAAAAGGAAAACAGTGGAGTCAGATGTGATTTGAGACAGAGGCAGCAGCTGTGCGAGAGCTTGAGACAGACAGCAAGAACTAAGAAGGGAGTGTGCATTTAGCGCCGGGATAAATCGAAACAGATTGCAGAGCAGTGTTGCTGTTGTTTTGCACACTTTCAATAATGGATTGGGGAGTACAGAGAACAATTTTGAATGGATAATTCGGTGTCGTTCCCCCTGCCTTTAGTTGGGGAAAGTGTCAGGAAACCACAGCTTTCACGAGATCCCTAAATCATGACTCATACTGCCCAAAGCACAGGATTAAACAGGAGTTCTTTAATAATTAGTCTGTAAGAGATTATAAGGGGAGGGGGGTCTGTATATATCACTTTGGTGAATATATATATATATATATATATATATATATATATATATATATATATATATATATATATATATATAATTTTTTTTTCCTCGCAGCCTTGACGTTGCAGACTTTTTGAAATGGGGTTTCCAAAGTAGGCTACTTAAATGTCGAGGCTGTCTGGACTTGCAAAGTAAGGCGAGAACTCGGACTTCACATCGTCTTCATGGGTTACACTTACAGTGAACATGTTAACCAGCTGATGAACCCTTGTCAAAGTGATAGATAACACGACACAGGGCAATGCTCAGCTCCGTGGAAACTGGACAGGGGTGGACCTAAAGCTTATATGGTTTGGCCAGCTGAAGAGAGATAGCAAATAACTTCTCTTGAAACCCATTGTTGACCTTGTCAGAAGATAAATTCATAAGCAATGGCGTCAGAAGTGGTGTGTGGATTGATCTTCAGATTGCTTCTCCCAATATGTCTAGTTGCAGGTAAGTTTTTTTTGGTTGTTGTTGTTGAAGTAAGCAAGCAATTGCAGATTCCATTTAAAATATAGAAACTGCTGTGTAGTGCATCTGCACAACTTGGAATACGTATTTGAGAATAATACTATGGATGTGCCGGTAACTGTTGAAATGCAAAATAATTCTGTGTAGACCTGCTCAATCCGACAGTGAGGTACGCTTAGCAGTCACAGGTTGTGGTTACCGATTTGTACGTGTTTTAGCCTTTTAACGGTAGCCAACCCATTCTTTTGAGCACAATAATGGTGCTTAATTGTTCCCTAGTAAGTATGTATATAAATGTACAATACATAGGAAATATTTTAATACATTTCACTATTCAGGAATAGAATAGTATATGGTGCATAGCAATGTAATCTACAGTATGGAACATTCTCCACCAAAAATTCTGTTGGAATAAAATAATAATAAAAAAAAAAACACCCACTATTCAATTCAAAATTGAATTACGGGTCCCCATTTATTTGGAAAATTCTACTGATTTGCAGTGAATTCAATACGCTACCGAGTATTTATTTTCTTAATAATTTTGATCCATGCGCAAAATATCTATGGTTAATTATAATAATCTTTGGAAATAACCAACCAATAACCAGTTAGCACATGCTAAGAAACTTTTTTTGTAATACGTTTAGCTAGCTAAAAAGCTGGGATACTGAAACACTTACATAATGTCTTACTGGAAATGTTTTCATGTAACAGCATGTTCATCGAATAATTCAAATGCCTTTTTGTGACTTAACAGCAGCTAAATATATAAGCATGCATGTAAAACGGATCGTAGCAATTCTTTAACAATAAAATGTGTCATTAGCGTTTAATGATTTACAGCTAATCAGTTTGACATTTATTAAAACATATAGGCTATTACCTACTACCAAAAAACACCGATCTGTTTACATGTCCCCACACCTGTTTATATGTAGTGCAAATGTGCCATATAGTTACTGTTATTGCAAAGATGGCGATCTGCATAACAAATGTAACATAATCTTATAATATCACTCACTTTTATTGTAGTGTAATGTACTGTAATAATATATACAATTTCATAATAACATACATGTAAATTGTTACATGAAATGATTCATTGTACGGGCTACTATTGTTAATTGGTGTGAGGTTATTTTCTACTTTTAAAAGTCAGGACTGCTAAATTAGATTGTTCTTATTGTATACATTTTTTAATATATATATATATATATATATATATATATATATATATATATATATATATATATATATATATATATGTCCACACAGTTAAAGCTGGACGTTATTATTTGTTTGAGCAGGTGTCAAAATGCATTTGCAAAATTGAAACCGTATGACTTTCTCGATATGAAATCATGCTCGCTTCTCTATTTTTCACTCGTCCCGGTTAATCATGGGCTAAACACACACAGCAGCAGTCGATCATGATGTTATCAATCGGATCCATTTTTTGAGGGAGTTGACTTTATAACCTCCACAACTGGGTTCTGCATCAAAACAGATAAAAGCACTTGATGAGACCGGTTGTGTCGCCGAACCCAGACGCAGATTTGAAAGTGATTTTTTTTTTTTTTTTTTGCTATAAATTTTTTCGAGGTAAGGGGGCCGTGCGTCCACTCTGAAGTGCTTTAAGATACTATTCAGAAGCAAGTTTAAAAAAAAAAAAGCCTAAGTAAAAACAATTGCCCCAACTAAATTAACCTGTTTCTTGAAAAACAGTAAACAGTAAACAGTTTTATTAGGGTTCAAACCAGTTAACACATTTGTGGGTGATGTGTTATTTACACATCAAAATGAGTAGATTCAGTATGCGTAATGACACAGTACAAATTGTTAATATGTTATAAGAGTTGTTTTACAAACTTAGATATTGGAACCTGGGGGGAATTGACAAATATACCCTGCTGTTTGCCTGAATAACATATATACAAACTTAGCAAGCATTTAATGCTTTGTGACTTAATTTGATCGAAAGTCATTTTTGTGTTTAATATGCCTTGTGTGTCAACATAGATGTGCTAGGCTAAAAACGTTAAGACTCTTCTCTTGTGGTAGTCAGAGCAGTTTGTACAATGTATGGTTCTTGGAAATTGACAGATCACATTTTAATATATTGATTTGTGAAGAAACATAATTTTATTTCTCAGCTACAATAATTCTAGTGGAAGAGACAGTGATTGAATGCACAGATCTTGATCTTGGGAAACATACATTCATACAATAAACATTACAAACAGGTTTAAAAATCTCTCAATCACCACTAAATGACTAGGTCCCTCATTGACTAAAAGGATTGTGAAAGATTGCTAAGAACCCGTGTGTGGATCCCGTAATGTTTCAAAGCAAATGGAATGATCTCTAATCATCAGCGATTCACTTACTATATCCTAATGTGCTTTATTTCCCTGTGGCTTTAACAGTACAACAATAGTTTAATATATAGTTTAATATATATATATATATATATATATATATATATATATATATATATATATATATATATATATATATATATATATATATATATATATATATTAGTAGTTGCTGGTAGTTGTTTTTAAACTACTGCTTACAAACAGATTAAGAGGGTGACTGTTAAAGCTCACCCTATCATGATGTTGACATTGTTCATCAAATTGCTTGTATTTGTTCATCAAAATGCTTAATTTGAGAGTGAATATATATTGTTCTCAATAGGAAATTATCCGAGCCACACAGTGCATATTAAAATGTAGCACCACTCTTTTATTCAGTGTACATACAGTAATTTAGTGCAGTAGTTTTATGAGGTTGTTTACACAATGTGTACATGTTTGCAAATAGAGCTTGATCTCCAATAGCTGTTTTGGTTTATAGAGTAATATACAAGATGTTTACACCAGCATACATCGTTTTTCAAATAAATATTTAGATTATAGTACAATACCAAATAAATATTTTCATTACATGTACATTTTAAATCTTTTATAATTACACTGACATTATTAGAAAAAACATTCTTGGTACATTGTCAATGGAAGAAAGATGTTTTTATCTGCTTTATAGTCATTTTAACATGGAGGTTAGGAGGAATACACTGATATTCATGTTATATCAAACCGAGGTTTTGTGGTTTAGGTAAAAATTGGTACTATAATTCAATTAACTCGAAGGTGTGGTAGTCCAGTCATTCATTTAGAGATAATTCTGTGATAGAAAAAACATTTCCATTACTTTAAGGGAAGAAGCTTTAAACTCATAAATTAATAATGTGGAAAAGAATAAGCAGCTTCCTGATGTCATAAACACGTATTTAATATTTCATGTTGTTCTTGGCAAATCACTTACTGCAATGGTTCCCAACCTTTTTCAATGTAGGGACCACCTTGGTGTTTGGGTGTTTCCCATGGACCACTTGCCACACATTTTTTCACAACAGCATTTTGAAACTATGTGTATATGTATAAGTACATGTAGAAAGTAAAGTATTTATAGCGTACCTAACTTAATGAGATTCCTGGGCTTGAATCTTCGCCACCAGTTCATCAAGGAATGTTGTCATTTTATGCTAGAATGTTACTGATGGTTTCTTTTGTTTTCACATTATGAATGCTTTGTAGATAAACGGCTTCTGAATTTTGCAGGATTAAGAGTTTTGTTTGACAAAACCTCCTGACAAATAATGCACTGGGGCTTGGGTCGTCCTCAGATCCAGTAAATGTAAATACCAGTGCTGGTCCCCACAACCGTTACCTCGTGTAGCAAATTAATCTATCCATTTCTAATGCAATTTATTGCACTGAGTCACAAACTTTGCTTGATGTACAATAAACACGCCGGAATATGAAGACGAGGGGTGTGGGAAGCACTTCTGGTGGCTGTGATGTGTAAATTAAACAGGATTGGTGGCACAGAGTCAATAGGACAGACTGTACACATTATTTATTATCGTTAAGAGAATTTCCTTTTGGCATATAGTCTTGTGAGATATTAAACCCAGCTGAATAAACCCATATAATAACATGGAGCTGAAATTGATAATTCACACTGTGGTACTGTTCACAATTCTACATCAACAAATATAGCCTCTTTTTGTTTCACATTAACTTCTGTTACTATATGCAGCTAACCTCTCCATAAACATATAATATGGAAAAAGGGATATTCATATATCCCTGTCAACACTGTAGCACATAGTTTTTAACGGTTCTTTTTTGTTTGTTTGTTTAATTTAGTCATTCCATTTTATTTAGGAATATTCAATGCAGTGTGCTACTTTTATGCAGAGCGAAAAGGCTGGGACAGCCAGATTACATTTTTTTTTTTTTTTCCTGAACAGTGAACACAAGCAGTAGAATAAACAGATGTGCATTTACGTGAATGCTAGATGTAGATTTTGTTTTATTTAAATAATGCTGGCTAAAATAAGACGTTTGTAATTTTGCTAGGACAAATGTGCCTTTATAGGGGAGACCGGGGTTGGTTGTCACAGTGCTCATAACTATGACACTAGATGGAGGCATGTGATACTAACACTGAAATGTGTGTTTTGTTGTCCGTAAGTCGACCACCTGGGAATTTGAGGTCAATGCCATTAAACATAAAGGTTAGCACATATTTCATTTTTTCATATCCAAAGTAAAAGAATGATATCTTGTTATTTATGTTATAACTCTTAGTAGTATTGAGGTTTGTTTGAACTGATGGTCATGCTAAATAGAACCAGATAATGGCTATCTTTAGTGTCAAAACAAAACCAGTAGGCTAAGCCATGTGACTGAGAGAAATCAAATTATTAAGTAAAGTCTGGTTGGGGCATGTTGTCACATAGATTTTGGAGTTAGTTGTCACATGTGACAAACAGCCCCAGCAATAGCCTATATTTATATTTTTGTGGGATGTTGTGGGACCTGTGTCTACCACTGATGATGATGTGACCTGTGGACCCAGCAGACCTGTGCCCACCACTGATGACAATGCCATACCTGGGGCCAGCAGACCTGTGCCCACCACTGATGACAATGCTATACCTGGGGCCAGCATGCTTGTGCCCACCACTGATGACAATGTCATACCTGGGGCCAGCATGCCTGTGCCCACCACTGATGACAATGTCATACCTGGGGCCAGCATGCTTGTGCCCACCACTGATGACAATGTCATACCTGGAGCCAGCATGCCTGTGCCCACCACTGATGACAATGTCATACCTGGAGCCAGCATGCCTGTGCCCACCACTGATGACAATGTCATACCTGGGGCCAGCATGCCTGTGCCCACCACTGATGACAATGTCATACCTGGGGCCAGCATGCTTGTGCCCACCACTGATGACAATGTCATACCTGGAGCCAGCATGCCTGTGCCCACCACTGATGACAATGTCATACCTGGAGCCAGCATGCCTGTGCCCACCACTGATGACAATGTCATACCAGGGTCCAGCATGCCTGTGCCCACCACTGATGACAATGTAATACCTGGGGCCAGCATGCCTGTGCCCACCACTGATGACAATGTCATACCTGGAGCCAGCATGCCTGTGCCCACCACTGATGACAATGTCATACCTGGAGCCAGCATGCCTGTGCCCACCACTGATGACAATGTCATACCTGGAGCCAGCATGCCTGTGCCCACCACTGATGACAATGTCATACCTGGGGCCAGCATGCCTGTGCCCACCACTGATGACAATGTCATACCTGGGGCCAGCATGCCTGTGCCCACCACTGATGACAATGTCATACCTGGACCCAGCAGACCTGTTCCCACCACTGATGGCAATGCCAAACCCGGACCCAGTAGTTCTATGCCTACAGAAAATGTTAGCAAAATATGTTCACCCACCCCGGAACATCTACGACCATTTCCCAAAGCTGGACCTCGAAAAAGTGTAAAGGTCCAAAGGAGGCGAAATAAAACGTAGCACAGCAATATTGACAGATACACCTGTTCAGGTTGCAATTCAGGAACAAAAAGAAAAACGCCAATCAGCCTTTGAGAAAAAACAAAGAATAAGCTATTCTCTCAGAAAAAGAAGAAAAGGCCTTCAAATGGCATGCCTCAGAATATGAAAAAGAAAGTTTGTAGGCAGAGGAAAACCTTATCTTCTGAGTCTTCAGAAGAAGAAGAATACTTTTGCCTTGTTTGCCTAGAACTGTTCTCAAATAGCAGATCTAAATAAGTTTGGATTTAGTGCTCCGAGTGTAAAAACTGGTCTCACGAGGCTTGCACTCCAGGACAGATATATATATTATTTGTCGGTTCCCTGACTCACTCGCAGGACAGCTAAGCCGTTTTATGACAAATCATAAAAAAACACACCGTTTTTCAAGACGAAAACAAAAGGCTTCACACAGTACCTTTTAAAACGATTGAGCACACTATCAATCAGGCTTCTTCACACAGCAGCAGCCCTGAGCAGACTGACTGCTCTCCTTTCATACTCTGCACCTGGCTTTAATTTACAGTAATAGCCAGGTGCAGGTGATAATTAACAATTAACAAATTAAGGCTTTTCAGCCCATGTCCTTCTGGGAGGTGTAGTCCTGCGGTTCCCCGCATATATTTATATATATATGCCTTACTTGTGGCTGTTGGCTAAGAACAATGGGCCTTGGTAAATGCTCTTGGTCTTAACTTGTATATTTTGATTTAGAATCCTAAGAAGAAGGCTTATATTTTTGGTTTCTGCTTTTTTTACACCAGCATGTGGGATATGTCACCACATCATGTTTATTTATTACTGTTTGTCCTCCTGTTATGTGGAGGTTGTGGTATTATTTTGTACCATGGGTTCAACATTTGAAATATATATAGGCTTATATTGTGTGTTATATATAGCCTATGTTCATATAAAAAGTAAAAATATAACTTTATCTGTCATTGTAATCCTGTGTTACACAGTAGAAACTTTATGTTATTTTGAAAAAATAAAATGTTGCATTATTTTCTACTGTAAAAGCAACCATATAATTAGTGACAATCAACCACAGTATGGTGCAGGTTGTCACAGGTGAGCAATGCTTTTTCTAAATATCATATTTTGAATAAAGTTATGCTGATATGAAAACATCCATTTGTACATTGTGTTATTCTTGAATTTAATGTGGAACAGAGCCTTGCAGAATGTCACTAGATTGAAAAAAAAAATAAAGAGTAAAAAGTGTGACAACCATACCCGGTCTCCCCTAATGTGTAACAGTTATTTAGTTAGTTTTTGTTTCACATAAGAAAGCTGTTTCAGTTAATGGTGGCTTTGAAGGCGATGCTTGGTATTAAATCAAAGGGAGCTGTAATATATATTAATTTATAAACACTCACCCTTTACAAATGAATTGCCCGTCTCAGTGACGTCACACAAAGAAACAAAGCAGGCAGTGAAATTCAATTCCTCCTCTATCCAAGGATATGCGTTAACAAGCTGTACTGCAAAGTATGGTGGCCTAGCAAGTCAAAGAAACAAAGTGTGTTTTTTATCTTGTTTACCTGGTGACGGGCCCGGAATGACATTTCTTCAGTATGATCGTGTTACACAACAGCTGTTTGTTGTGTTGCTTAGAACTGTGTAACTGAATTTTGGGAGTTGTTTGCGGACCACCAGGAGTTTACTCACGGACCACAGGTTGGGAACCACTGGCCTACCGTATTGTGTCTGAAATGGCAAAAATAAACTAATAAACAAGCCTTTAAAGGTATATCTTACTGTAGAGTGTTTATTTATTTATTTATTTATTTATTTATTTATTTATTTTTGCCAGGATGCAAACCCAACCATCCTGAGCATGCAAAGGCATCATAATATAATGTTTTTTAACAGATCTTAAAAGGGACCTAGATAAAAAGAGGAATGTAACAAGGAGTGTTGTTGTGTGCACTGCTGTTACAGAGTCTGACCCCTGCAGACGAGATGACGTTTATAGCACTATAGCTGCTTGTGTGAACAAGTCTGGCTTGTTGGTCCAGTGGTTAGGATGCTTTACATATGAGCCAAAATCAACCCACAGAAGTGGCTTTTAGAATTTAAATTTGAACAATGCAATAGACATAACAGTTTATGGCATTTCAAACTGTATTTAATCAATCAAATCAGACTTCAATGAACTCCTGGGTTAAAGCTTCATAGAACCAACATATATGTTCAGACCATAGTTCAGACATTACTATGATCCAAAGGAAATTCATTTTGAAAACAAATAACTTATTTCAAATGTTAACACACTGAAAATCCATCGTATCTTAAGTAAGATGTAGTGAAGATCCAGTGATTAGCTATTGCCTGAGAAGAGAGAAAAAACTTTTTGTAAGATCATCTTTCTAAAGTAAGCACTTATGGTAACCTGCACGATTGCCTGAAATGCAGACATTCATAGTGAAAACAGAAAAGAATACTTTGTATAAAAATGTCTGAACAAATTGCTGTGAGTCAGCATTAATTACTGGCCTTCAGAAAAAATCAGGTAATGCTGAAATGACAGATATAATGAATGAGCAGTGCAAGCTGTGGTCTGATGGTTATACGAATGTTTACATAGGGACGTTCCTGGAGAACCTTCTGAAACTCATACTGCTGTCACCCCTCGCAGCACATATAAATGCTGATTTGAAGATTTTCCCCAAAAAATATTTAAGTAAGGACAAGCTGCATGTTTCTGAATATAAAGGTACGAAAACACAAAGCCATTGAAATCGGATAATATGCAAACTAATCCCTGTTGAAGTAAATTTGTTGGTGCTGACATGTATTTCCATTTGTACAGGTCCCATTCCCTGTACAAGCTATAGGGCAAAACAAGTTCCCTTTTAATTCAAAGACGACCAAAAACCATACTTTTGGGATATGCCTGCCATAGGTCAGGTGCTTACTGAACATTTTATGTCATAGCTGCCGATAGGCCCCTCACGTTCTCTTTTGCTTGGTGACTGTATTCTGCTTTTCTAACCCTACAGCATCTGCTGTCTGTGTGTATTTTCCTCTGCTGTTTCCAGCTAAATGAAATAAAAGAAAGAAAAGAGAGACACGTATTCCTCAACTGGGACCCAGCCCTGCTGCACCCGCTGTTGAGTCGACGCCTCTGGGCTGGCTCGGCCTGCCCACTCGGTGTGTGCGGCCCAAAAAAAACAAAAAAAAAACCCAAACCCTTCCCTTCAGCTTCTGCTGTGTGTGAGTGAGTGTGGTGTGTTTGTTTTTTCACTGCCTTGCACCTGATCCAGCCCACTGTAGAGTAGACTCCACGGATACATTCACCCACCAACCTTGGTGCGTTGGGTCTTAATAATAATAATAAAAAAATCTCTCTTTCTTTTTCAATATATACTGTCTATAGGCTGTGCTCCACACTACTGCAAGCTACACGCTGCTGCAGTTGTGTGACTTCACGCGGTCCAGACTAGACACCCAGCCCAGTAACCTCGATGCTTATGCCCTTGATGCTCAGTGCCCTAGGTGCCTCGGTGCTTCGGCGCCCTCCTGTCTCTGTGCCTCAGAGCCTCGGTGCTTCGGCACCCTTGGTGCTTGATGCTCGGCACCCTTGATGCCTCGGTGCTTCGGTGCCTCTGTGTCCTCGGTGCCACAGAACCTTGGTGCCTCTGTGTTCCTGTGCCCTCGGTGCTTAGACGCTCCCTGCATCGGTGACCTCAGTGCCCTCTGTGCATAGGTGCCTCAGAGCCTCGGTGCCTCTGTGCTTCGGCGCTGTCGGTGACCTGGAGCCGTGCTGCCTCTGTGCTTCACCGCCCTTGGTGCTCAAACGCTCCCTGCAATAGTGCCCTTGGTGCTTTTGGTGCCTCAGAGCCTCGGTGCCTCTGTGCTTCACACCCTTGGTGCCCCAGAGCCTCAGTGTCTCGGTGCTTCGGCGACCGTGGTGCTTAGACGCTCCCTGCAACGGCGCCATTGGTGCCCTTGGTGCCCTCTGTGCCTCGGTGCCTCAGGGCCTTGGACGCTCCGTACTGCAGTGCCCTCGGTACCTCAGGGCCTTAGTGCATCGGTGCTCAGGCACCCTTAGTGCTCAGATGCTCCGTGCATCTTTGCTTAGCCCCGGCACGTCAAGATGTTGAAATTCCACCCTTGCACGTCCTGCGGAGGGATGTTTCCTCCACAGGACAAACACCTCCTTTGTGTCAGGTGCCTGGGTATTATTATTATTATTATTTATTTCTTAGCAGATGCCTTTACCCAGGGTGACTTACAGTTGTAAACAAAAAGGTATGCAGCACACCTCCTCAGCTGCACCCGTTAACTCTGCTCAATCTGCGCAGCGTCCCAGCCATGGACCCTGCGTAGGAGGCTCACAGAGTTCACGGGTGCAGCTTCCTCCTTGGCCCAGGAGGCGGGCCCCAGCTCTGAGGTTACCTCAGAGACTGGTACTACCTCTCCCTTGCGCTCAGTTCGGGCGCTTATGGAGCGAGCCGCCAACTTCCTCCAGGTTCCCTAGAAGGCAGCGCCTGAACAGCGCTGCTATGTTTTCAGAATGGCGCAGGCTTCAACCCCCCAGCCATTCCCGGTGTTCCCGGATTTTCTGGAGGAGATACAGTCTTCTTGGCACCGACCGGACTCGGCTCTGAGTGTCTCCAATCACTCAGCCCTGCTGGCAGGCCTTGTAGTGGTGCGCAGACAGCTTTGGCTGTCACAGGCCAGGGTCCCTGATACTGACAAGTTGGCCTTGCTGGACGCGCGTATCTCCCCTGGCCATACTTTCGGGCCAGCAGTGGTGGAGTGGAGATCCTGCGGGAGATCTCTCCAGTGTGGGAGAGGATGAAACGCTGGTGTCCGCCCGTGACACAGACGGTGACACTGACATTTCAGATCCCCACTGCACAGGCATCCGCGGCAGCTAATATCTGGGGCCTCCCACAAGGACGAGGGAAACGCCGGACGCGGGGCCCCAGCGCAACAGTGCCCCGGGAGGCAGTTCCAACACCACCCTAAAACAGCCTCCAAGACAGTCTACACTCCAGCCTTTGCCACCCCAGCACGGCCCCTGAAGGCTTGCGGCCTCAGACCCAACCTTTTTCACAACACCAGCTGCAATACTGGCGCACTTACACCTCGGACTGCTGGGTACTCACACCATATACACCGGTTATGCTCTGCAGTTCCAAGCAGGCCCTCCTCCCTTTCGAGGGATCACGGTTACATCTGTGAGCAAGTTAAAACATTACTTGAAAAACAAGCCATTCGCCTCATAGAACCCACCTCTCAGGAGGAGGGGTTCTACTCGAGGTACTTTGTAGTGCCAAAAAAGGACGATGGCCTTCGCCCCATCCTAGACCTGAGACACCTCAACGGGTTCTTGAGGGAGAGGAGGTTTCAAATGGTCACACACTGCCACATCCTCCAGTCTGTCCGGCCAGGCAACTGGTTTACCACTGTGGACTTAAAGGACACTTATTTTCTCATCCCTATTTGTCCAGCGCACAGGAAATATCTCCACTTCACTTTTCAGGGAAGCGTCGAGTTTTCCGTGCTGCCATTCGGCCTCTCTTTAGCCCCCTGCATGTTCTCAAAGTGCGTGGATGCCATCATAGACCCGATGCGGCTGCAAGGAATCAGGATGTTGAATTACCTGAACGACTGGTTGATTTGCTCCCAGTCACAGGAGAGAGCAGTGGCCCACACCGCGATAGTGAAGGAGCATCTGGCGAGACTGGGTGTCACCCTCAACGATGCCTAAAGCCAATTAATACCGGTGCAGAGTACGGTTTACTTGGGTCTCCGGCTGGATTCCCTTAAATGCGAGTCTACCTGTCAGACGACAGAGTGGCTGCCATTCACAACTGTCTAACCCTGTTTCAACAGGGATCCACAGTACAATTGGTGTTGTGCCAGAAATTACTGGGTATGATGGCCGCAGCTTCATCAACCATCCATATGCGCCCGATTCAAGTGTGGCTCCGTGCCTTCCGACTACATCCCAAACGTGATAGACACTGTCAGCTGACCGTGTCTCGCGTATGCAGGGAAGCCCTGTGCTGGTGGAGGCAAGCCTCTCACTTGAGCGAAGGTGATGGGAGTGATCCACAGCCGTCAGGTAGTGACAACAGATGCATCCAACTTGGGTTGGGGTGCAGTCTGGGCAGGCAGAGGAGTCCGCGGGTCCTGGTCGGGTCGCTGGACATCCCTGCACATAAATCCACTGGAGCTGTGAGCGGTTCACTTCGCTCTCCAGCATTTCCAGAGGAGACATGTCCTTGTCTGCACTGACAACAGGTCAGTGGCAGCGTATGTAAATCACCAGGGAGCACTTCAGTCCCCGGGGTTACACCGCATAGTCTCTCGGCTACTGACCTGGGCGAAAGAGAACCTGTTATCCTTCCTGGGAGTGGTGAATTGGGAGGCGGACCTCCTCTCGAGGGAGGGTCCTCACCTGTCAGAATGGCGACTCCACCCTCAGGTGGTAGAGCACATTTGGCAACGTTTTGGGAGAGCCTGAGTTGATCTCTTTGCCATGGCAGAGACAACTCACTGCCCACTGTGGTTCTCTCTCCACTGCTGCGGCGGTCCACTAGGCATCGACGCACTAGCCAGCGAGTGGCCCAGGACACTGTTGTACGCATTCCCACCAACACCATTGCTCCCGGCCTTCCTGCAGAAGGTCCTGAGAGTGAAGGTGACAGTGTTACGGTGAAAGGACCCTAGATCAAGCCCTCTCAAAGCAGCGACACCGTTTCGACTGCATATACCAATGCCGGCCTACCCCTAACTGGGAGAGTGGCCACGCACTCTACCAGAGGAGTGGCTACATCATGGGCCCTCTTTAGAGGTGCCTCATTGACTGATATTTGTACTGCGGCTAGCTGGGCTACTCCGCATACATTCACCAGGTTCTCCCGACTTAATTATGGTAGATCCCTCTATGCCTTCATTAGGCACAAGGGTCCTTGAGGTTGCACGCTCACACCACAAACATTAGTTTGGTGGTAGCGAGACGTCCCTCATCTGCTGCCCACTCACGCTCCCATGTGACGGCTTTGATATACTTTCCAAAAAGTATGGTTGTTGGTTGTCTTCGAATTGAAAGGGTACGATAGGTTACGGATGTAACCCCGATTCCCTGAAAGAGAAGACGACCAACAAACCTTGCGAGGATCTTTGCGGAGTGACTACTTATTCCCTCGGTAGGCAGGACCGAGGACATCACTACCATAAGAACATAAGAACATAAGAACGTTTACAAACGAGTGGAGGCCATTCAGCCTATCTTGCTCGTTTGGTTGTTAGTAGCTTATTGATCCCAGCGTCTCATCAAGCAGCTTCTTGAAGGATCCCAGGGTGTCAGCTTCAACAACTTTACTGGGGAGTTGGTTCCAGACCCTCACAATTCTCTGTGTAAAAAAGTGCCTCCTATTTTCTGTTCTGAATGCCCCTTTATCTATCTCCATTTGTGACCCCTGGTCCTTGTTTCTTTTTTCAGGTCGAAAAAGTCCCCTGGGTCGACATTGTCAATACCTTTTAGAATTTTGAATGCTTGAATCAGATCACCACATAGTCTTCTTTGTTCAAGACTGAACAGATTCAATTATTTTAGCCTGTCTGCATACGACATGCCTTTTAAACCCAGGATAATTCTGGTTGCTCTTCTTTGCACTCTTTCTAGAGCAGCAATATCCTTTTTATAACAAGGTGACCAGAACTGAACACAATATTCTAGATGAGGTCTTACTAGCATTGTAAAGGGGCCTATCAGCAGCTCGGAGGGGCCTATCAGCAGCTCTGACATAAAATGCTCAGTAAATACCTGACCTGTGGCAGGCATATCCCAAAAGTATGGTTGTTGGTCATCTTCTGTTTCAAGGAACCGTTTTAAAGATTTCCTAATGTTAAGAAATAAGATCTTTATCAGTGCAAAACGTAACAGAATAATTTATTTTATTTTTTTTATAAAAGAATACCTTTTTGTTGCTTCACACTGAGATCTGATTATAGCTGTAGTTTAAACATTAACATTACACGATAAAAGGCACTAACCAAAACATCTGTCTGCTTGAATCAGTTACTTTTAAGTTTTACTGTTAAAATACATCTGAAAAAGTTTTTGTGAATCGTACCCTTTACTTTGTAGTTTTAGGAACAATTGCTAAGACACATCGTAGCACCAGGGGTGCTGTTGTGCTTTTAGTTCTTTTAAGGTACAAAATTTGTATTTGATGAGTTGTATATATTTGGATTTCAGTGTTAGTTGAGTTTAATGTTTTTAGTGTATTGGGGTGCTCAAACCGACTTCTGGAGTCAAGTGTGGCCCCCCCCGACATTTAAATCTGGTTAAAAATATTAATATCTTGTTTTGTGCCCTCAAACAGATTTTGTTTTACAAATTATACTGTGCACCTTTGGTTCAGTTACCAGCTTCAACTTTTTTATGCACATCTCTAATAATACAAGAAGTTTAAAAGAGATGTTAAAAGTAGGTACTGTAGATGCTCTAAGAAGTTTATATACAGGATCATGTCAATGTGAACAAAAAAATATATTTTTGTTTAGGACCATATTATTAAATACTCATATACACATACAGTATGCTTTTGGTTATTTATTTTTTTCTCACAACAAACAAACGTGTTATGTAGCATAAAGAGAGCTTTCATAGTTTATATCTTAAATGTTTCCTGCAAGTGATCTGACTGCACTGCCATGAGATATGACCAGCAATGTGAATGTATACAAAGTCCTAACTATACATATTCTGAAAAACAATTCCACCAAGCCAATTAAATCAAGACTTAAAAATAGCCTTGTCACAAAGACGGCCGGAGTGGGTGGCGTCAGACCAGATGCAGGAAATAAATAAACAGAGAGATGTGGTTTGGTATAAGCTGGGCGCGTGATCGCGCTCAGCATTTAATAAACAGAAAATAAAAGGTTTTAAACACAAAAACACGGGACACGGCACTACACGCCAAAATAAAAAGACAAACAAAACGGACTACACAGACAAAACACGGTGAGCAGATTTTACTACTACTACTTCTTCTTCTTATTATTATTATTCTTAACATTTACCTCCGCTCCAATCCCGTTCTCCACTCACCGAACACCTAACCCTGAGTGAAAGAAACGTGCATCTATATATACTGTTGTGCTGGGATTCAATTACTAATTAATTATTCACTTGAATCCCAGCACGTGAATTAATTCTGTGCAACCCCGTGCTCGCATATTATATTTTAAATGCACGTGCGTGATGTGCAATCCCGTGCCTAAATACAAATATACAATTTAAACACACGTGAAACACAGACCTGTTTATATCCCGTGTACCAATCTATACACCAACATTAACATACGCACGCATACATACAACATAGAACACACAAATGCACACAGGGGCGGGGCACTTTGCCACAAGCCTGCAATATAACACACTTCTTAGTGTGATGAGGTATGTTAAAAACGTTTCTGTTTCTAATAGTTAATTTTGGATTCACTACTTATTAATAGAGCAAAAGACAAACTGAAAAAATATACTTATTGCACCGATCCCTGTGAGATTAAAGACAATTTATTTATTTGTAATATTGTATAAGCAACAGTGTGCCCTATTGGCAACAGACATTGCCCCAAGGGTTAGTACATTTGCATTAATAAGCTGCAAAAAACTGAGAAACCGAGATAACTGCACTTAAAAAAACTAGACATCCAACAAAGAGGGTAGGGCTTTAGTACCTCCCGGGAGGATCTATCTCCAATTACGAATTGTTGTACACTCCAAATTGCTTGTTTGGTAATCTGCTAATCGTCTCCTTTTTCATATTGTAGTACATACAAATTATTATTATTATTATTATTATTATTATTATTATTATTATTATTATTATTATTATTATTAATAATTAGTAATTTATCAGACACTTTTATCCAAAGCAACTTTCAGAGACTAGGGGGTCAAACTATGAATCATCAACAACAATGCTGCTGTAGAGTCACTTACAATCAGAATTTACAATAGCAATTCAGCTGGAGCATCAAAAAGTAGAGGTGAATAATACATAAATAAAATAAAAAGATCCCTGCTTTAGAAAAACAAAACCTTGTGTAACAATAGTCCGAAGAGATCAGTCATGTTTTAAGTAATTGCCTGTTTACTCATTGCTACTGTTCATGTTGTTTTAATTGTCTAGTTGACATTATGAATTCCCAGAGGAATCAAAAACAAAGGTTATGCCAGCAGCTGTATAATCTAGTTCACCGGCAGCGTTTGCCTACCAATTAAAATGTAGGAGGGGCCGATAAGTGCAAATTGATAAACTGATGCCTGCTGAAAATGATACAGACCTCCATGGCAGTAGGTAGAGAATGGTAAAACTGACTGTGACTCATAGGGGCTGTATATAAAGTTACTGTACTAGACTTTGCTCTTCTCAATGCTCACATAGACATGCTCTATGCTTTCTATTAAAAAGAAAATCAGTTTGGACTGATACGTGTTTTGAAATGAACTTCAGAGACAAGAATGACTGTTCTATTTTGCAAACCTGGAAAACCGACAAATGTCAAATTACCTTCTGTTGGAATACTGTTGGTGTGTTTGGAAATACACCTTGATTTGTATACCATGGTTACTTTTAGAGCAAAAAACGTATTGTATTGTAGCGTTTCACGCAGTAGGCAGAAGAGAAGGAGACAACACGCTGCTTTCAGGTTCAAAGCTTTATTCAGACGCCATGTCTAGGCACCCTGTAGAGTACACTGCTTTAGCCGCTTCACTGCTTACCCTGGAACGACCACAAAGAGCGTGCAACGCCCCCTTTTATAACTTAGCTCCGCCCCTTTATGCTAATCAGGTGCCGGAGTGAACAGCTATCCCACTGGTCCCCTGCCTAGATCAGGAGTGTTTAGTTGTCTTGCTGGTTGACGAGAAAGAAACGCACCGTATATTACAGAGTTCAGCCCTGCGACTCTTAGAAACTGCTGTAAGAAAAGAAAGAAATAAACGGAGCTCTCTGATCTGCGAGCTCAACAGCTTTCAGTTTAAAGTTTTAGGACTTCTTCAACATCCTGATCAAGTTGTATCCGCAGAAATAAACTTCAATATACGCCTCCCTCAAATACCGTAAAAAAACTCAATAAAAATTGCGCCTTTCGAAACCCATAGTACTTCTAATTACCGCCACACCTGAATAAGCGGTGCAGCTGTTTTTAGAAATTTAAAGTAAACACTGGAGTGTTAATTCTAAGTAATACGGTAATTATAGTACAGGAAAGACTTCAATAAACTAATCTTGTATAGAGTCCTGCATCGGGTTGGGTATCCGTGGGTGCCTGTGGGTGACCAGCAAAAGTGGGTCGGGTTGGGGTCGGAATGTGAACTATTTTGCGGTTTGCTGTTGGGGTGCAGTTCAAAAAAATGTAATTTTCGGGTCAGGCTTGAATTTGAATCACCAAAAATGTTTTCTGTCCTTTCAGCATAACTCGTTTGTAACCCTTTCCCAAATAACCTACTAGAAGTAAATGTACCGGTATTTCCTGCACTAAAGCAGGAGGTGATTAGGGAGGAGTCAGCTGACTAGGCAGTGTTCTTGGCTTGTATTGCCGCTTGTTTGATACGTCGCAAGATCCTTTTATCACGTCTAATTGGTGACATTAAAAATGTCTGTGGAAGAGGTGAAACAAAAGATAGCGCAGGGTTTATATCATGTAGTGGATAATAGTTTGACAGGTAAATCAGAAGTGTGGCATTCTTTTGGAATCATAGTGAATGCAAATAATGAACATGTGACTGGATTCGTTGCTTGTAAAACTTGTCATTATGTTTTTGTAAATGACAGCCACAAAACTAGTACATCATCTCTGCAAAAGCACAGGTGTAGCTCCCTTTCAACTGGTGGCACGAAAGGAATAGACAGGTATTTTATAGTAAAGTTAGTAGAGATAATTAATATGTTACAGTGTTAAAATATATGCAGACCACTAGAGAAAGCTACCACGCTGTATAGCCTATTGTATAAACTCAATCTGTGGAGAATGATAAATATATCTGTGTGTGAATGTGAGAGAGTCAGTCGACGCAGGAAGTAGGTAAAGGACAAACACTTGCGGGTTTGGGTCAGGTCGCGGGTAAGAAGATGGTGCTGTAGCGGGTTGCGGGTTTGGGTCGGGTCCTGTAGTAGCGGGTCTGGGTAGGAAGCGGGTTGTATAAATCAGACGCGCAGGATTCTGATCTTGTATATGTCTGTTTTTATTTATCAATCAACATAAGATGCTAGATTCTCAAAACGATGTACTCCAAATTGTCTTTAGCACAATTTCTATGTGAACATTTTAAAACGAAAACCACTTAAGACTACTTACAAGTTCCTAAGTTAAAAGCCTCAGTTGTTTATATCTAATTTGGTAACTTTATTGGGTGTTTTTTTCCTTTATGTAAAATATATGCTAATGGAAATTTGGAGTAAATAGCTTTGAGAATTTGACCCTAAATTAGTAATCCAAGGGTTAATGCTGAAAGTTACTTAGTGCTGAAAGAGTTAATCACCTTTGACACACTGTTCTTTCTGTTGCTGTTCCACTATTTATGCCACTACTCTTTTGTGTTAAAACTAAGCCAGTATCACCATTTTGCATGCAATTACAAAATCAGACAAAAAATAAAATCAAGAAAATTATTTTTGAAAGACACTTAAATATACAAACTATAATAGTTAGACAATGTGATAAGCCCCACCAAATCAGGAGACAATAATCATAGAAATTAGTTCTAATAGAAAAGGAATTCTGCACGTAGGGAAAACCCTTTGTCCACATGCTTGAGTGCTACTTGAGGCCAGTCAAGACATGCTTATGTATATAAAGAACCTTTCCTCTTCTTTGTAGTTAATCCTACCTCTCTGCACTTCACCAAAAGAGGGAGGGCACAGTGGCAGCAATGCTTGTACCGCAGTTACAGGAACGGTAGGGAACTGAAACCGAGTAGCAGGTTCATTGTTCTGTGTGTACTGTAGCTACAATCCGGGGGTCTTAGTGGCCTCAAGATTAAAAGTGGTGGGGGGTACCTGAGTGGTTCATCCGTCGTTGCGATGGTACTGGCTGGACAGAGCCTTCACAGGCACTGTCTTGCAGTCGAAGGGTTTCGTAGTAGTTATCCTTCAGAGTGGACGCTCTCCTCCTCGATGTAAACAAAGTGCCCGTCTATGTAGCATGGTGGTGCAGTCGCCTTGAGCTGTGTCGTAGACATTTTTGAGCTCCGCACAGCCTCCCTGGGCACGCCCCCCAGCCAATCAGGACCTCCCGATCAGCTCAGTGCCAGGCGAGCCTACCTGCTCAATTGGTTGCCTAGCAACGCATTGCCTGTTATGCATCCCAGCTGCACACATCCGCGCAAGGACCAGCGACAGGAACCTCCCTGTCACACAGCCAAATTCTGACTCAGAAAAAGTCAAAGCCATTGATTCTGCTACTATATCACTTGACCTGAACCTTATTGAGTTGTTCTAGAAGTAATTGAAACAAAGGTTAAAGATTGGACCAGGCAATCAACCAACACTGGAGGGTTGAAGGAGCTTATTGCAGAGGATGGGGCCAGGCTAAATTGAGTTTAGTGCCAAAAGTGTTTGCAGGCCATTCATTTCTAGCTGCAGGAAGTGAGTCAGGCCAAGTGAGGGCACACACCCAAAGTTCACACATTAGTTAACCATCTGTATAGTTTCTACAAAGGGAAGTTTCATTATGGACTTTCTGAGTGGCATCCAAAAACAAATTATGTTTGTTTTGCAACATATATGTCTTTGTAATTGTGAATGATTTTGAGAGAATATATAAAAAGGGTAGGTTGCTATCCTTAATGTTAATGTTGTTTAACACATTTTTTTCTCAATTGATCACTTCAGTTTATTGGCATACCATATCAGCCACTTGGTACAGCTACTTTAGCATAGTATGGATCCCAGATATACTGTAACCTTATAATAACAAAGACACGTAGTAATTTTCAAAAACAACAATGGTTTTTACAAAAACAAAAACAAAAACAACAACTATATATATATATATATATATATATATATATATATATATATATATATATATATATATATATATATATATATATATATAAAACAATATAATTTGTTAGCCATTTCATCATCTACAATGTACATAGTCAAAGAATACTATTGTGATGACCCAGAATAAATGGTGATCTCTAATCTAAAGATTGCATATAAATACTTACATTATACCAGAGCTGGGTATTTCCTGAATATTTATCTTTATTAAAGAAATGCATTTTATATAGGGATATGTGGCAAGATGACTTGGTGGTGACATCAGACCCGGAAGAAACACACAGTACTGTGAGTCAATGAATGCGCTGGAGCGCCGATTTATTGCAAAATAAAAGATTTAACAAAACAAAACACTGAACAAAACAAAAGGCATGGTGGACAAAAGAAACAGACAATAGAGAACACGGAACCAAACAAGTATCGTGCTGGTATAGAACCTGCACGCATAGCAATTGTTTTCTTTAGGTTTCACTTTAGGTTTCCCTCCTACTCACTACCCCCGTTCAGCCAGTGTTGCTTGTTTTTATATTGTGGCCAAGAGGTTAACTGGCTATCAATTAACTAGTTTATACCTCGACGGGTTTTATCATATGCGTGGTCAAAACAGCCAGTTTCTCAATAAGCATTTGTTGTTGACCACACATTCTCACGATTTTATAAGGATGGGGCATTTTAACCCCATCCAGGCTGTTAAACAATAATAACAATAAAACAGCATGTATTTTTTTTAAATAAACACAAAACAGTACATTTAAATAATGATAATACAACAAATACAAAATAACAGAAAACATAAAATATGCACAGGTACCCTGTCACAGGATAAAACGTTCATTGCTAGATTTCCCAAAAGCAATAGTGGGGTAGGTTCAGTATTTTTCAAATGTATAAAGGATAGATTTTTTAGCTAGGCAAACATTTCTGCTGATTTAAATTCAACTTACTTTTTAATTATTCAACCATCATCTTGAGAATGGTTTCCATCCTTTGGACAACATTAAACACAGAACAACCCAGAATTTCCACTGACATTAGCAACACCTCTTCACAAAAGGAATCCTTCTATTTGGTACTGCAAAGCATTATATAGTGGCCATACGTGCATACAGCCACCTTGTCTATGGCTTTCTAGTCACCCAGAATATATGTCATAGTAGCCAACTCTTGCATTAGTTTTATATCTATTTGTTTTGAGAGTGCATTACAAGTACTTTGAATTTATACCACAATGACCTAATTCATATTCTTGATAGGGGTTTGTGGCGGGGTTCCCCGCCCCTGTGCGTATTTTGTATTTATGTTGTATGTTGGATATTTATATGTATGTGTGTAGTGGTGCACAAAGTGTAGGTTATGTATAGGGCCACGGAAAATTCACGAATGACAATAAAAAAAAAAACAATACATTTCACGGAAGTGCCATTTTATTTAAAAAAAAACAACAAAAATTAAACATCATGCTACTTGAGCAATTCAACCTATACAAAATAATCTGAATAACAAGAACAGGAAAAACATGAAGAAGAAATCGTATGCGACTTTTTATCCATCTAGCGTGTTGCACGCACGCACACTCACACACACGCACGCACGCACACTCGCACGCACGCTCACACGCACACACACTCGCACGCACGCACACACACACACTCACACACACACACACACACACGCACACACACACACACTCACACTCACACTCACACACACACACTCACATACACACACACACACACTCACACACTCACACACACACACTCACACACACACACACACTCACACACACACACACACACACTCACACACGCACGCACGCATGCACACACACACACACACACACACACACACACACACACACACACACACACACACTCACAAACACCAACAAAATAATTATCTGGCCAGTGAGCAGAAAACTAGTTATTTGTTAAAGGCCAGCATCGTGCATCTTGTTGCAGTTTCAACACTCATGGTTTGTCTTTGTGGTATAAAACCCTGTCCATATGCGGAAACTGCTTGTTCTGCATCCACAGAGTTTGATGGAATTGACAAAAAGCAGCGTGTAATTAAAACTTTTAAAAATGAGTGGCATGTAACAACATAGGAGTGAAAAACTAAAGGATTAAATAACGGATGAATAAAGAAAAACAAATAATTAAGGACTACTGTAGCTCTGAAACATCTCATTACAAAAATGCAAAAAACTAAGTTTTGAAAGCTTTGAGCCATGCTTAAGATACAGTATTTGAAAGTATATATTAATGCTGTTGCAATCAGTATTGTTTATAGTGATGTATAAAATAAATGTGGCATTCGACCTTTTTAAAATGAGTGGAATTTCATGTAATTTCATGTAATTAAATTATATTTCCTTTCATTCCAATTCAAATTCCAATTCTGTATCCTGAAGATTTTTTCAATTCAAATTCCAATTCCAATTCTTGAATTGAATTGGAGTTTACCAACACATTCAGAATTGACCCCAACCCTGACTAGCAGTACTAGTAGGAGGCTGTGTGGTCCAGTGGTAATCAGGAGGTCCCCGGTTCAAATCCCACCTCAGTTACTGACTCATTGTGTGACACTGAGCAAGTCACTTAACCTCCTCGCGCTCTATCTTTCTGTCTTTTGTGTATTACACATTCATATATGTTAAAGAGTAAGTTGCGGGGTTCCGATAAATATAGCGTTACACGCCCCCACGTGTTGCTATGACTGTATAAATAATGTACCTGTAATTTTTCTTTTCATTGTTAACATTCTGACAACTTTTACACTTATAACTTTAAAGTCTGTTTCAAAGCTCTTTTCAAAATGGCTGCTCTAGTGCACTGATAGTGTAAGGATTATTGCCCACAATGTCAAACAGGCAAGACAACAATAACGATATGTGGTCTGGGACAGAAAAGCCAAAGCACTTGTTATGTTTTTTTTTTTTAATCACTCTTCCTGCAGTGATTTAGAGGACAGATCTCAAACCCTAGTGCACTAGAGCAGACCTTTTGAAAACAGCTTTGAAACAGACTTTAAAGTTTTAGTGTAAAAAGCTGTCAGGATGTTAACAATGAAAGAACTTGCAAGAAGAATCTCAGTATTCTTGCCAAGGGCAGTATAAGAAAAAATATGGATTACCTGTACGTGTTTAAATGCAGCTGTTATTGTAGGGTGTCTTTGAGAGATTTAGTGGTAGTTTCTGGAATGTTAGGAAAATCCAGCATTCATGATAGGAGATTAACCCATGCTTCTTAAAATTCCAGATGGTGCGAATCTTATTGCCTCAGTTCTTTGTTTAAAACTAGGTATAAAATATAACATTAAGTAATTTCTTCCTGATTTACCATAACATGCCTGTAGGCCTTGCATGTAGATCCCTTCAGTTAGTGCCTTTTGGCATCACCAGGCATTATTACTTTTTTGTGATTAAAATATACAGTTTTTTGGGGTCTTTTTGTGTATTTTTGCATGAACATCATGCAATATTTTGTGCAGAGTGGTGTCAGTTTGAATCATGAATAAGGGGATGTTGGAACATGTTCAGGTATGTTACATTTATTGTGAGCCAAAGGTATCTAATTTATTATGGTTTGTCAAATGATAAGAAACAGGTCACCAGTTTAAAAAAGAGGGAATTCTAGTTTTACACAACCTCTCAGCAGCGTTTCTGTAAACTGGTAAATACCAGTCAGAGACGGTTTCAAGAGCTAATTGACAGGCAGAGACTGTCTTAGCGCGTGCTTGTTAACAACACCAGTCACTGATCGGCTGATTCAATCCATGTCCCCTCCTTTTGTTCCTCCTGGAGGGGAGGATTTATTTATTTTGTTTTCAGCCATGATTTTTATTGACTGTGCCTCGTGTTTTCCTTGACATTAAAGCATAAAGCAGTGCAGTTTATTTTTGTATTTTTTGTGACGAATGACAATGACGTTTTGTGTTGTGAACGGCTGCCAGTCATGGTTTTCCGAGCGGAAACACTGTTTAAGTATACTTAGTTATGTTAGAAAGGTATTTATTAGTGTCTGTCAAAGAATTATGGAACTCAGGAGTCTGACACCAATATGAGAGTTGCAACCTTACATCTACTCTGGTATCCACTTATTCTGGAACTTGAAGCGATGCTAAAAAATAGAAAAAAAATACTGCTATCTGGTCATAGGCAGTTATGTTTAAAACTTATGTTGAGCTGTTTATTTTGCATAACAGGTTGGCCACTTACTTCAGTTAAGGGTTATTACAAGAGGCTCATTTGCAATAAGAAAAATCAACTTATATTTTTAATCTCCAGAATCATAATGTTGGTCCACTGCTTTATTTGTTGAATAGAGTCCCTGCCCAAAACCCAATGCTAATAAGGCTTCAACACTGCTTGACACATATTCTTGGTAACTTCTTGATACCGTAGTGAAAGCGGATTCTCACAGGGCTTCATCCTCTTACTGACTTATTTGTAACAATAGAATTGCTGGAAACAACAGTCAAAAAACACTTGATAGTGTCACATGGCAAAATATACTGCCTACAGTAAATGCCTTGTCTTTTTTATTATTTATGGGATGTGGAGTTGGGATGATACCAAGCATTACCTACCCCCTTAAAAATATAAAATACAAAAACAGAAACACAAACTCTCTGTGGTTTTTTCTGTGCTTTTTCTTTTGGTTCACTTTTTTGCTATCAGCTGTCAGTAATAATATACAACTCAAGGAAACTATAAACACAAGATAGAAATATTAGATTGTTGTATGACTTTCAAACATCTTAATTTATTGAAGGTATTTCACAATTTGTCTTTCTTCTGAAGGCTTTGTTTTGCATTTCCTAGGGAGGCTTGCTCTTTGTGTCAATTCTAACGATCAAGCAAGTCTGGGAGGCAGAACTGTAGCTACATTAGTCTGCAGCAGACCTTAAACCTTAGGCACAGTGCCATTTAGTATAACAAGTTCCAGATGTTTTTTTGGGCTAACCTCACTAGCATTTCTTGTCTTTGAAAGAAAAAAATAGACACAGAACAGCAAGCATCTGTTCGTCCGGCTAACACAATGTAGGAGAGAAAAGCACATACTGCAGAATTGGCCTGATGTGCCAAAAGGCATACAATTAAACAGCACTTGACTTTCAGTCCATGCACTTCCAACTTTTCCTTAACCATATGTGTGATAGAAGGCTTAAAGACTGTAAAGAACCACAAAGAGCGGAGTGAGGAATTGACCTTCTATAGAAATCACTTAATTATATTAGACATTAGAGAAAAGTACTCGTAGCAAACTACAACAAAGGAAATATAGAATACCATAATCCACAATCAGAGCAATAATCAAGAAGTACCACAGATGAAATTGAACTGAAATGTTTGAAAGAAGTGGACATCCAAAGAAAATTATGGGAACAGCAGGTAAGAGAATCATCCGAGCAACTAAAAAAAAATCCAAGATTAGAAGCCAAGGACTTAAAGAAAGATTGAGAAGAATCAGGCATAGTAGTTTATAAAAGAACTGTACAAAGACACCTGAACACAGAAGAGTTGTATGCATGTAGACCTCGCTGCAAACCACTTTTAAAGAAAGTTCATAAAACAAACCGTTATAAATAAGCCAAGAAATGTGAACAGTAATCTGAAGTGTTCTTCAACAAAAGTGCATCAAAGGATCAGTTGTCCCAAAACAGCTCCAAAATTATGATGTACCAAATAGGAAATTCATGTTAAATGAATTAGAATTAGAAGTAATGTAAGCAAATTTGGCTGGGACCATGCAGAAAATTTGTAGTATGAAGAAATGTGTTTAATCGTCTTAATAATTATATTTTCAGTATAAAGTACATGTAATGCACTATAGGTCTGCTGAAAATGTTATACACTGTTATATATCTATGTAAACTATGTTTTATGAATAAAAAAAAATAGATTAACAAAAATAGATTACCAGTGTATTAATAATAATAATAATAATAATAATAATAATAATAATAATAATAATAATAATAATAATAATAATAACTAGAAGTTGCTAGCAACTTGACGGCTTCCAAGGCATTCTTGTTCCTATGTGTGTTCCATAGTAACCATGACCCTATCTGCACTCTGTAAGGAGTTATAAGCTAGTTTTGAATTTTACCATAAGGAGAGGTCAAAGGTCACAGTCAAGGCAATTTTCGAATAGAGCATATATGGGTTCCTATATGTGTTCTATAGTAACCATGACCCTATGTGCACTATGTAAGGAGTAATAAGCTAGTTTTGAATTTTACCATAAGGAGAGGTCAAAGGTCACAGTCAAGGCAATTTTCGAATAGAGCATATATGGGTTCCTATATGTGTTCTATAGTAACCATGACCCTATGTGCACTATGTAAGGAGTAATAAGCTAGTTTTGTATTTGATCTTAAGGAGAGGTCAAAGGTCATGGTCAAGGCAATTTTTGAATAGAGCACAAATTGGTTTATTTGTGTATTCTATAGTAACTATGACACTGTCTAAGCTGTCAAAGGAGTTCTAAACAAGATTTGCATTTGAGCTTTAGCAAGGTAATACGTGCAAATATGTGCGATTTGACCATAGCTGAAATTTGATTGGCATTGTAACCATGACCCTATCTGCACTCTGCAAGGAGTTATAAGCTAGTTTTGCATTTGACCTTAAGGGGATGTCAAAGGTCACAGTCAAAGGCATTTTTTGAACAGAAAATACATGGGTTCCTATATGTGTTCCATGGTAATCATTACACTATCTGCACTCTCTAAGGAGTTATAAGCTAGTTTTGCATTTGACCTTAAGGACAGGTCAAAGGCCACGGTCAAGTTAATTTTTGAATAGAGCACATATGGGTTTATTTGTGTATTCTATAGTATCTATGACACTGTCTAAACTCTCAAAGGAGTTCTAAACAAGTTTTGCATTTGAGCTTTAGCAAGGTAATACGTGCAAATATGTGCGATTTGACCATAGCTGATATCTGATTGGCTCACGACGGCCATGTTTTTTTTATGTAGTGAGTTGCTTTGCACAGACTTGATAGACAACCTTGCCAAGGCTATGTATGCAAAGTTTGGCTTCAATTGGTATAATGGTTTCAGAGAAGAAGACGTTTGAATACTTTTGACAAATCCAATATGGCTGCCAAACCATGTAACCAATTGACTTGTGTTGAACAAATCTAAATATAGGCCATAAGGGTAGTATGTGCCCCAAGTTTCACATCTGTACCATAAGAGGTTTTGGAGAAGGTTTTGGTTTCGCTCTGACACAGCGTTCCATGGGCCTCTACCAGCCTACCAAGTTTCGTGATTTTTCGTGCAATGGTGTTCATTTTATGGACATACGAAAATTTGGCTAGAAAAATCCAATCAACTTCATTCTTTCGTTGACATTAATTCCCCATAGGCCTCTACTACTGTATGAAGTTCCATCACTCTACCACATTCTACCATAGAGAAACACTGCAATATATGCAAATTGACCATATCTGAAATTTGATTGGTTCATGGCAGTCATGTTTTTTTTATGTAGTGACTTGCTTTTAACAAACTTAATAGACAACATTGCCAAGGCTATAAATGCAAAGTTTCGCTTCAAGAAAAAAAAATGGACCAGTGTATAGAATAGAATTATTCTGGTATAATATAAAGCATATTTAAAATCTAGAGCACTGAAAATATATTGAAAACAGGAAGTGTCTATGTAATACCAAACTGGACTGAAAGGGCTGCTGGACAGCTGGAAGGCAATGGTACCCCACTGAGCCATAGGAGACACAAAGGAACAGTTTGATTTTACATACTTCAGTAATTGCTTCAGGTGGTTGTGCTCAGTTTGCTTTGTTTCATACTTGACATAACGTTGCTTCTTACTCCTACGTAAATAACAACATGTAACACAGTATTAAATGACTTTTGAGGAAATAAAATGTTCTTACTTACTGTCAGAGAGAACAACTACCCTGTGTATAACCTGCATCTTAAAATATGGATAAGACCTTGTCACTTTGTTTAGTTTTAGGATTCTTAATTTGTGCAATGCTACAGATCTGTAGGGCACATGATCTGCTTGCAGCTAGACCATTGATGTTAGTACATCTACAGCACAGGAAGTGGTCAGGAAGCAGAAACCTGTACAGTACTGCTGTATCTGAAGTTTCTCAAAATACCAAATTACAGCCGGACAATTCGTGTGATCATTTTTCAAACCACTTTACTTCAGACACTTTTTTTCAGACTAGTTATGTAAATAATGAAACAATAATACACAATGATAGCAAACACACATCATAGAAAATAAAATAGTGTTGGAAAAATGTAGATGATATACAGTATCAATTTAAGGACATTGGATGCATTACACACTCTTTTTATTACAATTGGATAAGAATAAATTAAATGCTTGATTTGTTTGAGGTTTTTAAAACAGCCGTTGGTAAACAAGGCCTAGCCTACTGTACTTTTCATTTTAAATATGCTCTGGAAGTAAGCAGAATATTCAAAATCTGCATTCTGTAGCGTACATCCTAAATTTATGCCCTTCTTTTAAAATATGGTATACATCTGTTTTTTAAAGCATTTTATATGGAAATTAATATTTTTAAAATCATTATAAAACTTTTTTTTTTTTTTTCTTGTCATAAGCTGTTACGATCCTTGTGAGTCAGATCTTACTTCTCAGTGGACCACACTGTGTCTATTAAAAAAATAATCAGGCATGTGTATATTTCTTAACAATAGCAATTGATAACAAATACAAATCTTTTTCGGCTTAACTCATTTACGGTTTTCTGGGTGGGATACAGTTGCTGGGTGAACACTTTTTCTAATCGTGGGTAGAATAGACCCAGGCTTTTTCAATAAAAATACAGTTTCTCAGCTTGTTGATGAATGAAAAGTGAGTGCTGACTTTGAGCGCTGTGTTGCGGAAAAGTGACTTGCCTCTACTATTAATTTATCTCCTAAGCAATCAATAGAAATCTCTTTGTAATCAATCTAGCTACATCCTACCTTCAGTGTGGTCTCTTTAAGGAATAACCTTGCAGTAAAAATATTTAGTAAAGTGTCATCAAGAGCTGAGGAATAACAGACAAGGTTTGCATGTGTTCTTGGCTACGGCCCTGTGACCAGAACAACAGGAAATATTTGCTATGGGTCAGCCACCCATGAATAGGCCTTTTCACAGATAAGCCTCTTTTAGTTGAGTATAATTTTACAGAAATTTTGTACTAATGCTGCCATAGGCTGAAATTGTATGGCAAACAAGCACCCATTTAATTAGCTTCCTATGTCTGTGAAAATTGTCTGCAGCGTGTGCCAGATATATATATATATTTTAAAGTATTTTACTGTGGAGGATAAAAAGTAAACAGCTTATCCTGGTTCCTAATAGGTCTGCCCTGATAAATGTGGCATGCAGATACAGCAACACCAAGTATATTTACACTATAAGGAGAAAGCCTGTCTTAAATCTGACAAAATGTACTTGTGTTTATGTTTTTTTTTATATTTTCCAATATATGCAAGGTATTATAATTATGGGAATTGTTCTTTAAAAAAATTGGTTGAATTTAACTATGATGTTTTTGTTATTAGTGATTTTGCTTGTTAAACTTTCCCTGTTTTCTGAGTAGGCGGTGTCACTGATCAGAAAAAGAGCGACAGGAAAACAATAGACAATACACTTCCATCCACCAGTAACACACAACAAAAGCTGGTTACAGGCTGTGGGCTTTTCCTGGAAGCTTTATATTTTATCATGTTTTCAACACCGCTTTGGAAAAAAAGAGAATTGATCACAGCCGTATGCCTGCGATTATCATGTAATATACATTTTCCAGCATGTGCTCTTGGCTGTTTAGTTTATAGCCTCACAGGACAGAGAGATCCTGCTTATCTGAGGAATACTCCACTACCTTAAAAGAGTGCTAAACAATTCTTTATAATACACTTTCTTTCTTAGCTTCTTTAGCACCACTTGTCGACTGTATCATAATCTGGGGTATTTGGAGGCTGTCACTCTGTTTCTATGTATGAATGTCACCCTTACATTTTTTGCATAATATCCATTGAGCTGTTTGTCCAATTGGGATGATACTTTAGCAAATATCAGAAACTGTGGGCATACCAATGCATTTGATGATGTGCTTCTTCATGTTATTCATATCTCTAATATTGAATTTACACCCTTGGCAGGGGATGAATGTCACTGACATGCTTAGTAACAGTATTACTGGTCTCCCTTTTTAATTGAGGTTTTTTTTTTTTACTACTGGTTCTTAATCTGAAGTGATTACGAACCAGGAAGAAGGAGAGACGTTTATTTTTAGATTTGTCTACATGTTTTAAATGTGAACTACAAAATACAAGCAGATGACCAAATGATTGTTGGTTATACAATAGTTTGCCACTTTCTTTTTATTTGTAAAATTGTTTGTATAGTATTCAAATGTATGTGATCACATCAGTCGTGTGCAATTGTTCAGCAACAATAATGGAAAAAGAAGAAATATCTCAGTGACTTCAGAAGGGGTATAACAGTGGGTGTCTGAACAACAGGTTCGTCCCTCAATGATGTTCCTGGTGTTACCTGGAATGGCAAAGTTCACAGAAAACTCTGGAACATACAAAAAAAACCTTAAACCATACCTCATACCTACTCAGTATTATTTTTTTTGTTCAAGGGTTATGTCGTTACACACACACACTATTGAAAATGTAAAGAATGTATAACAATGTAAAACTGTGTATTCTGTTTTATTGTCAGTCAGCAGGCTGCAAATGGAAATATATGAAGCCAATTTAATTTGAAGTGTTGCTGATGATTCTCTGTTAGCTACGGGGACTGACATGTATTTTTCTCTTTCAGCATGTCTGTTCCGGTACAATGGGCTATCGTTTGTCTACCTCATCTACCTCTTGCTCATTCCACTTTTTTCAGAACCAACAAAAGCAACAATGCAGGGTGAGATCTGTTTATCTTTTTTTTTCCAAAGCTAATTTCCATTAAACACGCTAAGAAAAACGTTGGCACAAAATAATGTTTACATCTGTAAAACACCCTAATGACAATGAGTTGCATATCAATGAGGTTTAGAATTAACTTTCATTAAAATAATATTGTTTTAATATTTGCAATTTGTGTTATAAATATTGGTTGGTGCTCATTATTATAAGTAGGGTTCGGTAGCCACTGGTGATTAAACCTTACATTTCCAACCTGACATGTTAATGTCGACAAAGGCTGGGCTTCCATGCAGCTTAGAAAGTCGTCACGCTCTCTCCACAGTCATTGTTTATGTGACGTAGCAGCACATACCGCACACTTAATAGGTGCACATATTCCTTACAATGACATGAAGGTGTTATTTTAAAGAAAACGCTCCAAAATTGTTTGTGAAGACAATATAATATGATACTTGTTAATATGTTAAATTACCATTCTTACTTTGTTGTGAATCTGTAAGCCAGTGTAACCATGTATGTTAAAACTAACTATTATCCATGGAAGGCCTTAGATTACAGGATATGGCAATGTATTTTGTATTGGATTAGTCCAGGGGAAGGGCTAATGGGAACAGGTATAAGTACCTGGCTGTTGGATCATAAGAGAGAGAGAGGGATAGAGAGTGAGAAGCTCTGCCTGAATTGACAACTGAGTAGATGAGTAGATGAGTAGATGAGTAGATGCGTAGTTGAGTAGATGCGTTGTTGAGTAGATGCGTAGTTGAGGAGATGCATAGTTGAGTAGATGAACAGTTCAGTAGATGAGTAGTTGAATAGTTGAGTAGATGCGTAGTTGAGTAGATGAGTAGATGAGTAGATGCGTTGTTGAGTAGATGCGTAGTTGAGGAGATGCGTAGTTGAGGAGATGTGTAGTTGAGTAAATGAACAGTTCAGTAGATGAGTAGTTGAATGGTTGAGTAAATGCGTAGTTGAGTAGATGCGTAGTTGAATAGATGAACAGTTCAGTAGATGAGCAGTTGGGCAGATGAGTAGATGAATAGTTGAGTAGATGAGTAGATGAGTAGTTCAGTAGTTGAGCAGATATGAGGTATGAGGTGTCAGTTTGAATTATGTCCCTAATGTCGCCTCATATAAAAGAAAACTACATGGACACACGAAAGTACTACCAAAATATAGTGTTTTGAAAATGCCATTAATACAATTTAGTCATGCAGGACTCTGAGACAGTAATGGAATATGAATAAGTTGGGAGATGCAGTGGATTATCTTGAGCCCAGGCTGATATATTTGTTACTCCCAGTTTCAGGTAAAACAGCAGCTAAACAGCTTAATGTGGAAAAAGAACAAATGAAAAGACTTAAATGGTACAATAGTCGAGAACAAAGGACAAGAATAACCCACAGATGACGGCAAAAAACCCCAATGTACAACATTGTTCTCAAGACAGTCTTTTGGAGACACAAAAAATGTATCTTTATAAATTAAATTATGATCTCCTTGAGACATACTGTAGAACTTCTTTGCTGTTTTTTAGTGTTTACTGGATGGAGATGGTGCTTACTAACATAAAGACACTTATCTGACTGGTGTTGCATATGCGTATTCCTCATTCATTATCTGACAGTGGTGTTAAACACATGGGGGCAGAGTCTCTAGGTTGAATTTAACGACTTTTTAAAGCCTTGTAACTGAAACTGAACATAAAAAAAACACACACACACGGCACCTGCTATAATGCAAGACAGCCTGCTAAGAAATTGTTACAAGAACATTTAGGGCCATATCCGCAATTAAATGTATCTTAAAATATGAATTCATTGAGGAACAGTAAAAACATTTCCATTTTTTTTTCCATGTTGGCTCATTCTGTTTTATAGCATTGGAAATCCAAAATAAACTCTCCAATGTTGGTTAATAATGGAACTATGCATTTTTAGGGCAATCTGTGCAATCTGTGTAATTTGCATTTAAAGTAGTGTGATAATTTACCTTTTTTTTAACATTAAGCATAGTCATTAAAAAAATGAATTACATCACAACACAAAACAAGAAGGGTAAGGTACATGCATTGTTTAATTCAATTGTCATTACCTGTTCTAGTGAACCCAAGAGGTCAATTAGAATACGCAGTTGTTGCTCTTACATAACCCTATATAATAGTGCTGTCACAGTCTGCCATTACATAATGCAAAAACAGGAATAATTGATCTGCGACTGTTATCTTTTCGACAGCAAAAGAAGGCAAGAAAGCAGCTGTATTATGTCAGAGCGATTCATCACAAGAAACACATAAATATGACTTCTTGTAAAACAGTATGAGCTACCAGGCAATTATTGCCCCAGAGCATGCAGCATTTTTTCAAAACACCAGTAGTGAGTTACAGTTGTGCCAGGAATCAACTACCACGGGTCTAAAGCTAATTCAAGTTTAACTTTATTACAGTTTGATTGCACATTATTTTGCCTAAACAATAAAATAAAATAAATGGAGCTATACCTAAATTAGCCTTGATATACAAAACTGGTCTCAAGGTCCTTAAAAATGTCTAGTGGGTACTTTTTTTATGACACAGGCAAGTACTTTTGGACCAACTTTGAAGATTAAGTTAACTCAATTCTGGTTCTATTAAAGTTTAATTTATGTTACTCTCAGGTGCCCTATTCTGACTCAAGGTGTCTGCTAATGTTTTTTTTTTTTTTTATATATATATAAAAATGTAGACAGTCAGATATTAAACAGATCATGGTACAATAAAAATAATTCTGGCAGAGACACGTGTGTGTGTGTGTGTGTGTGTGTGTGGTTACAGAGGTAACCGTTTAGTTTTGGAAGTCTATTTTAAGGATCTTAACATTTGTAGTCAATGTTAATGATCTAAACAGTAACCCTAATACTCAAATTTATAAACCAGATTTTACGTTGACAGTATTTCTCTGTATTTTACGTAACGCATCATGGATTGTTATTTGTTTTTTGATAATGTGGGTAATAATCCTTACACTATCAGTGCACTAGAGTTGCCCTTTTTTAAACAGACTTTAAAGTTATAAGTGTAAAAAGTTATCAGGATGTTAACAATGAAAATACAAATTACAGGTAAGTTATTTAAACAGTTATAGCAACACGTGCGGGCGCATAACACTATATTTTTCAGAACCCCGTTACTTACTCTTTAATAAGGAGTCAATAAATCACAGCTGGGGGACAATGTCTGTGGGACCAATACAGAATAAGAGCTCTGGTACCTAGATCTGACACTGCTATATAATTAAAAATAGACTTTATTGAGTTGTATTAACTTATTGAGTTTTAGTAACTTAATTCAGTTTTAGTACTGTATCTGTTTTAACCTGTTTGCAGAGAAGTAGGACTTTGAAAGAGTGTGTGTTTCGGAGTTCTCTTTCTACAATTTAAGACTTCTTTGCAAGTCATTTTTTTAAACAAAGACACCACTAGAAGTAAACCTAAACGTTAGACACTAGAGAGTAACCAGTACTACTGTACACAAAGAATACAAACCTCTGAGTTTAAATGATGCTACAACAGTAATTTGACCCTAAATAAATGGTAGATAGTAATAATAATAAAAAAGTTAGTTAGTTTTTCATTTATATGGATAGTTTTTTTTTTCAGATTCAGGCTGTAAATAATAACCCCCCAAAATGTGATGCTTACCTAGTTATTTAAAAGTGTCTGCATGCTGTCTTCAACAATTTCCTTAAGGAACGAAGGAAAGGAAGTAATAAAAGAATTAGATAGCAGCAATAGGTTGTTGTTCCTGTCAGTACCCCATCACTTGCCCTAAGGAATGGAAGAAAGAGTCTTTAATGTGCGCCAGCAAGAAGCGCCAGCAAACAGAAGAGCCCTTTTTTGCCCTTTTATAATGTTTGTCCACCAGGTGGTGCCAAATGTTAAATGGAAATCTCATCAAAATCTCACTGGTAACAGTGGTAAACAGGGAATTTATTGAAACTAGACCTTGGCCCTCCCAATACATCTAAATGTACACATTGAAGTTGCCGTAGTGTAAAACCATAGTGTACAGCTACAACAGGCATGCTGTAATCAAGAGGCTATTTTAGCTGCACGTTTCTGATTACTTTGCAGGTATTATTTTGGTTATTCACAGCATGCTTTTACTGTGTCATAAGAAAGCATAGTCTCCGGAAGAAAGTGATATTCAGTTCAGCCCCCAGGGTCCTTCTATAACCTAATATAACAGCTATTTGACCCTGTAGGCTGACTCTTAAGTCAAATGTCCCTAGCCTTGTATTTTCTTTCTAATACTCATGTAAATGCTTACTATTTCCTTACTCCAGGCATATACATTAACTTGGACCCAATACCTGCACTTTCCAAACATGATATGGGCTTCATATAGCTCCAGAACTGCCTTTAAGTTTTTAAAGGGAGGTGGGGAATTGTGTATTTTTCATGACCACAAAGAAACAGGTTGCAGGTAGGAGCAGTTCAGTTGAGGTTTTGAGTTGTTTCTTACTCTTTTTATAATTTTAGAATTGTATCATGTTCACAAAACAAATTGGACTGACACTGGCTTAAAAATGTGTTGAGTAAGATTTTTTTTTAAAATCAGATTTCAAGCTTTTCAGTTGTGTTCAAGGAATTACCTCACTTCACAGGTCACCTCACTGCAGTAAAGCTATCTGCACTAAAATGCAGGTAATTGAACTGAAGGTAGCACTGTCTTATATAATAATAAATAATAATCTTTATTTTTATATAGCACCTTTCATAGTGGACCACCATGACAGATAGATGCATCTCCTGTCCACAGCTCTGAGATTTTGCTGGCTAATGCATATTCTGCTACTAAAGAACTGTTAAGAGAGCTACACATTGTCTTTGGTCAAAGGAGGCAGTTAATCTATTTCTTTAGCCCTGACATGTTTAGACATTACTAATTGATTAAAAACAACTTGGATCTGGCTTCTGTTTAGGTGCTGTGTTAGCCCATTTATTTCACTACTATCAAGACAATTTTCACTCTATTTTGCCTCCACACAACTTAAATAAAGGACATGTTGCTGTCAAAAATATTTCCTGAACTTGCTACCAAAATACACAAATTAATCCAAACTACATATAAATGAATTGAAGTAACTTCAAATTTAATTTCTCCCTTTCTCTGTTATGACATTTGAAGTCATACAGAGTTGTTCTGGGTTCGGTTATAGTTATTTTCTCTACATCTCCTTTACTTGGCTTTGAGCTTGTCTGCAAACTCCTTCCCTGTGAACAGCCTTTCTCGTTCCATTCAAATCATGTAACATTATGTCCTTTCAACTTCCAACCCCACCTACTCTACATATAGAGAAAGACTATTGGTGGGGTTGGCAGTGTGGAAAGGTCTATTGTTCACATGGGTTGAATGGAATGGGGAAGGCTGCTCAGTGCTGGCACTTAAACTCACAGGCAAGTAAAGATAGATTTAACTGAATAATAACTCAATTAAATTTGAAGCTACTTACTCTTTAATGGGTCACCTGGGAAATGCTGTATTGTACTTAAATAAATAAATAACCAATTAGATTTGGCAGTAAAATGTTATTGAGTTAACACATACTGTTAAAATAATAATAAAATAAAATAAAACAATCTGCCTAAGTCATAACCTAGACTAGAGAATCTGATGTTGCTTTTCTGAAAAGGACAGACTGGATTTATTCCCAATGACTCCTACACTTTGTGACTGTGGAGCCATCGTTCGTGTTTCATTCTGCTAAAGAATATCTTTCTCATCAGTGTGCTGAACTCTCTCTATGCTCTCTGAGCAGCTCACTGACTGTTGGTTACACCCAAGTGGGATTTGTAATTTTAAAAAAAAAATTGTTAACAAGTTTTAATTGAGATGTTTCTTAGAATTATTTTATTACATGCCAACAAACAGTTAGAGTCTGCTATTAAATTCAATTATGGTGCAGCTATCTTTAGAAAAAGTAGCACAATGAATAAAAGCTGTGATAAAGATAATTCATGTGTCTGTGCAATTCTAGAAGTTTTGACATAACATAATTGCAACTGTCTTTATCCAAGTTTTTGTTATTTTGTACTTCTTTAAAGTTGCTAAATGGAAAACTGGCGTGTTAATAATTAAGTCTACCCCTGGCAGAACTGTGATGAATAAAACACAAGAAAGCACTTTTTGAAAAAGCTAGTCAGATGAAGATTTCTGTGTAAGTATTCTGAATTTATACCAGGACTGCAGTAAAATGTCACATTTGCAGTGAGGTCCTGGGGCAAGTGGAAACGAGACAAGATTTGTATTGTCCTGTACTCTATTTGCAAAAGTGCTGAACCTGTACTAACCTGCAACATTTGTGTCTGCTTGTCTGATGTAACATCTTGCCTCAGGCAGCTACTAGAAATGAGGCTTATCACTCTGTAGACTTTTGTCGTTTACATAATTGTTTAGCCAATATACTTGAAATATGAGGCTATAGTAGCAGTGGGCTTACGAGCATATGGTGCTACGTTGCAGTGTTCTTGTTTACCTACTTTAGTTTTTCATTGTAAGTTTAAGCGTACAAGTTTACATCTCATGAGTTTACAGTCTCTCAGTTTGTTTGTACACTGCTATTGATGTTATGGCCTGTTTGGCTCATAAAGGTTAATATCTGTCAGTTGTTGTGCGTGTCCATTTATAAAACAAAGATGAGAATTTGCAGGGTTCAAATTATCTACCAGCTTTGATTTTTATTACATGAGAGTAGCTGCTATTTACTTTATGCTAAAATTGGACGCGGCTTTCGCCAAGATAAAATGAGATAGTAGTGGTGGGGACCAACCAAGACATAGCTTCGCTGTAATATATGAGCCTTCAGTGCTTTTTCTCTGCCAGATAATGTGGATTTTCTATTGGCCCAGTGTTGATAACTCAAGTGTAATTCTGGCTCAAGGTATCATCCTATTTGTGGCCTCCCTGGTGCATCAGCAAACACAACGCAGGAGATGGTGACTCCAGGGAACAACCAAAGTGCAGCCTCCCCAGCGCCTCAGCATTGCAACCGTCTGGAACGGGCTGAGTGGGGCACTTTGTAGGGGTCATCGGGTGGGCACCTCCCATCGACAAACCCACAACACCACAGAAAGGCCCCACTGAACCCAGCCCAGTTTACTTAGTCATATATTCCTTTTAATTGATGTTAATGTCCTCAAACACTTGCCTTGGCCATCCATTCCTTTTCATTGATGTTAAGCTCTTCTATCACCTCTTTTGAGCTTCCCGATCAGCCATTTTCCAGAGCCAGTTGCTACTTCTCTCTGCCTCCTTTGATAGAGCCTTCACTATACGCCGCAATTCCTGTCAGCTGAACCCAATATCTCTGAGAATTTACAATGAATCCTTGACAACCCACTTCTACTCGATAAACCTGGACTCTCCACACCCATTGTTCCACCTCAGCGGCTAACTCAGAGTTTTTTCCTCTTGTATTCCTCATCCATGGAGTCCTCCCATGGCATTGTGAGCTCCACCAAGTGAACAAGGCATGTGAGACTGACCACAAGACAACGTCACAAAAATAAGGTGCTGGCCAATATCTGCCTGCATTCTCCAATCTCTAGCAGCCTCCAATTATCCCAGGTGAATCTTAGTTCTAAAAACCTCTCCTGTGGTTGCTCTTCTGGATGAAGGGATGTCGTTCTCTGTGTGACAGTTATTTCTGATGTTTCCAGCAAGCTATTGATCTTATTAGGCCATTCTTCCAGTGCTAATTCCAAGCATCGCAGCCATTTTAATTCATGTATGAATGTGCTTCTGGGTCGCTGGTGATGAACACAAAGGTCATGCAGGGTTCTCTCCTACCCACACATTCAGGTTCTGCGGTGATGGAAGAACATCATATGTGGACCTGATTAGGAAGTTGATCCTCCTCTGTTCCATTGTCCACAGGTCTCGGCAGCCAATCTTACACTGTTCCACATTCTCCCATCTCATCCATTCTCTGCGCTTAGCGTGGGAAACTGCTTTGACACACCTCATCTTGGTAGATTATTTTTCTTTGAGGATAAAGACCTCTCCATGCCCTTGGAACTACCTGTTTTACCCTTGCAATCTTTATCAACCACAAGATTCTTAGAACTCCAGGTGAACTCTTGTAAACTTGGTATGCTACACCATTGGGCCAAGGTGACGATGGAACCCTTGCTGTATATTCTTGTCAGGTTCAGCTATCATACAACTTGCTGGTGGTCTTACCTTACCAGTGATTGTATCAAAAGCTATTTAGCATAGCATAGCATATAGTATTATCACTATGTACTTGCTACCAATGGAGGTAACTGGGAAATAATCCTGTGATTCCTAGATCATTGTACTGTACTTGGTGGGTGATGTTTGAAACAGCTGACATTTTCTTCTTCATTATATACATTTTCTGCAGAACAAGTATTAGTTTGCCTTATATACCTTGCTGTTGGTTTCCATCAAAAACTATATAATTTGTTCCCAGAAATGCAGATTTATAGTTAAGAATAGTACCCTTTTTAATTAATTGGAAGTGTAATAGTTTCTTGGTATCCAATGTAAAACCTGTGACAATGGGAGAAGGAGATGTACTTCTAGTCTAAAGGCTACCTTGACAACTAATGTATAAAAAGTGACACTTCAATCAAATACATTTAACTTGCCACTAGACCCTTTGCATTGTTTAAATCTCAAAGTGATAACAGGAATAACAACATTGCAGTTACAATTTAAAACAGTGATTTGAGTAACTGAAACTGTTCAGTATACATACTCAATGAATCCACACCCAATCCATTATCTGATATGATATCCCTACAGCTGTTCTAGATTTGAATGCTGGGAGTACAGGAGAAAAAAACAACAACAACACTGTATGGAATGAGGTCTTTCTCATTTACAAGTTTGTCATAATTTCGCTCACTTGTACAAACAGACACCCCATCTTATTTACTTATATTAGTTTAAAGTAAAATGTAATTTAATGCTGCTTCATCAGTTTAATCAATTTACTTCTTTAAAATATATTTGTGATGTGCCTCTGTCTCACCTGCCTCATCCTTATCAACTGTCTTTGAATGCAACACAGACTCGAAGCCTTCTGTTAGCTGTTGAGCAAGAACAAGTTCATCTGATTGTAAACCAAGAGACCTTTATTTTTGTATCATTATTCTCTGATAACTGTCCCACAAACTCAAAAGCTTCTTTATAATGTACAGTACCTTACTATGATACAGCTCAACTAAAATGTTAATCGGAAATACTGCAAGAAAAGGAAACTTACATACTGTATACAAACGTTTTAACAAAATCTTCTTCCAAAACATTGAAGAAAATTGTATGGCTGAGTGTTTGAAATTACTAGCCACTGCTTCAGTGACAAATGCATAAGCGTGGTGGTGCATTAACAATTAATGTGAGTAGTTTTGTTCCTAAGGGAGACAAAAGTACACAAAGCTAATCTTTGTTGCACATATATAGGAGTGTGTCTGCTTGTAGGAAAAATGTGATGATTTACAGTATACCTGTGTACAACCAATTGTTTCTGTCACTTAGCCATAGGCTGTACATAAAATATTCAGCATGTTGTTTTTCAAAACTGCTTTAAGAGGTATTGCTGACATTGAAGCAGAGCAAGAGACATCTGTTTTTTAAATTCACTCGAGTCCATAATCCAGCCCCTAACATCCACTGTAGTTCATCCTGTCAGATTGATACAAACAGTAAATTATACAAGAGCTTAGATGTGTGCATTGGAGTGCAGAAACTGAAGCTTTATGGATTATTTTATTGTATACTGTCAATAAAGGCTGTGGCATGACTGATAGCTGTTTGTAAAATTTGACTATTTACTGAAAAAAGTTTGTGTCAACACCTCAGTTCCTGGTAAAATAAGTGAAGAGGAATTGAAATAGTGACAAGAACAATTTATTCTTGCCTGTGATCAAGATGGCTTTGAGTGGCGTGGGTGGTGATGTCAGCGTCCAGGAAGCAGCACACAAACAACCAGGGATACGGGGCTGAAACGGCCACAGCCATATATTTATTTATTAACAAATAAAAGACTTTACAAAAACACAAACAAAATGGCACACAGGCCAAAACAAAAGGTAAACACAAAACTAAATACTAAAAGATCAAACAAGTATATTGAAACAGTTTCACACAAATAGTAGCAACCGTCTGTTTGGCACTCTGTCTCAATGAGTCTCTCTCTTTCTCCAAACAACCCCTTAATGAGTCCAGAGTGGGTCCTTTTATACTGTGGCTGGAGCCTTAACTACCCAACAATCAAGCAATTACCTCATTAAGGCTCCAGCCACATTCTTCACAAGGTTTTTAATACCATCCTTGCCACAATACATACTTCTAAATAATAATATGTAATGCAAATAAATACACAAAACTACAACAACAACAACAACAACAACAACAACAACAACAACAACAACAACAACAATAATAATAATAATAATAATAATAATAATAATAATAATACATAAATAAATATATAAAAGGGGTGGGGACCCTGTCACATCGTCACTGCAACTCTTGGCAACAGGAGTTTCATCTTATATTTCAAATGAAAAACAGTAATAATGTGGTATACTGTTACTATAATTGTGTGAACAAAAAATATTGTACTCAAGTTTTATTCATTAAGAAGTCCTATGGTGCCAGATGTGTTAAATCCAAATTGGTTTATTCTTTCTAAAATATTGGTCAGTATAAAAAATGTTGACCAAGGAGGATACTGTATATTACTATATTTTGGAAAAAAATATATATTCTCAGTGTAACAGGGCGAGCAGCCCTGTACAGGGTTTGTTTATTTTAGAATGGGGTTTCCCCCTCCGCCTGTGTTTATTTTGTATTTGTTTTGTATTATTATTATTATTATATTATTGTTGTGTGTTTGTTATTTGTTTATTTTAAAACGTGTTCTGGCAGAGACGAGATTGGTGCTCGTCCTCTGCCAGGAATAATTTAATAAACTTGTGCAGATTGTGGCCAAGGGGTAATAGAATAATTGCTAGCTAGTTAAACCCCTCGGCCACGGTATAAAAAGCCTGCAGTTCTCCAGCTCGGGTGGGTGTTTAAGAGGAGAAACGAGAGCGGAGAGAGGAGTGTAGAGAGCGAAAACAAAACTGAATACAAATAGACATAGGAACAGTGAAGGCAATCTGCCCAGCCTGACCTGTGTTGTTTCATTTATTTGGTGTTCGTGACTTGTTTTTGTTTAAAATATTTATTTTCGCTCTGTGAGCAAAGTGTGTTTTTTGTTTAAACCTTTTATTTATTTTTGTTATTTGTAAATAAAACGGCAGCCAGCCGCGTCTTTCTTTTGAAACGGCAGTGCCTGGTGTCAGTGCTTTAGTTCCTGCTTCTGCCGTGACGTCACCGACTCAGCCACCCTGTCACACTCAGATTTACAAAGTCTATTGAAAAATAACTCATGTTTCTAAATCTATGTATATATGTCTTTATTTGTAAAGCCTAGTGTTTTAAAATATTTGTATAGCATAGTGTTTGGAAAGCTTCATTGTGAATACTTACATAACAACAAATAAAAAAAAAACCTTGTTTCTAAACCAGTTACATGTACTTATCAGACATGTTTTTAATGATCTGAACTTAATCAGCATATATATATATAAAGTGGGGAAAAGGAGAGATGGCAAAAGATCTGATATACCTTCCCCAGGAAATGAGTATATATTGAGAAGCGATAAGTAAATTCCACAAACAATTGTCATGTGCAGTATCTACATCAGTTTTCTGGGGATGTTTCTTTGACTTTTCCAACACACACTATTTTTTATGCTTCATTCACTGGGAAGCTACCAGAATGTATTTCCTTACAAGCAGCGCAGCACACAAGCTCAACTGCACTGGTTGTTTAGTTGCAGACTTGAATCACGCTTACAATAAATAATATATTTACATAGTGTCAAAAAGCACTTCACAACATATATCCCTCAAACTGTTGTCATAAAAGGTAAACTAGACCATGATATATAGCATTTACTTGAACGGAGAGGAGGCTAAAACATTAAAAATATATTTTTTCTAGCAACATTGCTTTGTAATTTTATTTTGCGTCTAATAAAATATAAATGAAAGAATTAGGCAGTGAGTGATTAGCATTTGAAATGTTAAGTTTGGGCTATGACAGGAAGAAACCTTTAATGTGTGTAGGAGGTAGTTTTCAAGTTTACAGACATGTGTCTAGAACCTGAAAATACAAAATGCTATTTAAAAAAAGTGAAGGAAGTGCCAAGAACCATAAAATGAATTTTGTCTTGGGTTTTAAGTCATCCGTTGTCCATTCATGAAGTCCTGTGGTGAAGTTGCTGAGGTCATCGTGTTGCCATGCTTCACACAGAGCTCTAACAAATTCTGACACTGTCCTGTAATTGATCTTTTTGAATGTGCGTGATTAAATTCTGGGAAATTGCTAAACTATGAGTCATGTCATAAAATCTAATTGGAGGTTGCCTGATATTTTCACTCTTACAGTGTATACAGTTAGTATTGTTTTTAAAAGAACTGTCTGCCCAATGTGCTGGCTTGCATACGTGTGTACTTGTGCTTGAAAACAGTGGAGGTTCTTATAGGTAGATTATTGAAGGGTTTGTTTATTTGAATTATGAATTGAAATCTATGTTAATGAATAAATGTTATTTATTTTGTTTTCTATAATTCCTTTCTGTAATAATTGAGTCTTAATGTATATTATTTTGAAAGGTTATATCCAGTTTATATTTATACACAATCAGGGTTTGATTATTGCTGGAAACTATATGCATTTTCACTAACAATTAACTTCAGTTTACTCGATCAGCCTCATCTGGGGACTTTTCATCTCAGTTTTCTGGGTAAACAGGTACTGTATGCAGCTCCGAGTGGTCTGTGGCACAAGGAAGCCTTAAAAGTATTTCTGCTTACAGAACTATTAAATTGGTTAAGCCACTGCTGACACAACTGCATTTTTTCAGTAAGGAACCTGGTTGCATTCTTAAGCTAGGGAGACTTGTTTTGCCCTTCCGTGCCATGTGATGATTAATTGGGTTTTTCTAACACTAATTACTGTATGCTTTCTGACCATTAGCAATGACAAAATGAAATGTTACCATTTACAGCACTTTTTTTGCCTTGGAGCATCCTTTATGCACCCTATATATGAGATAGGGCTCTGGGAATAATCCTCAGCCAGGTAGCACAGTAATTCAGAGGAATGTGGAGGATCTTATATGAGGGAGACATACGGTAGAGCCAGGCCTGCTGAGCCCACCCCCTCGCCTAGGTAAAGACAGTCTGGACTGGTTTCTGTCAGTCTTACAGAGGGACAAGACTAGAACAGTCTATCCTGTTCTTATGGTTGTGGTTGTTTCGGCATATCTCAATAAAGAATTCCCCGAAAGATATTGCTGTTCGGCTAATTTATATCAGCTATTGCTGTTTGGAATCTTATATGCATATAAACAAGCACTAGTCCAACAGTTCTACTTCAGCATAAAAACCATTACAAACACCTCAACAATCACAGAGCAAAAAAGAACAAGCTAAACTCATCGCAGCCAGAACAATGACAACAAAATGCAAATATATAGTCTAGTTAAGTTCGTGTTTCTTCTTTTTTCACATAAGTGTGAACTTGTCAATCATAGTTATCAAATGTGTTTGACGGAAATTAAAAGTATTTGATCATTTTAATAGATTTATGTTTTTCTAATAATCAGTTTTATTAAAAACATAATAGTACTCACTGGAACTGGATCCTTGATATTTGTATCCGGTTTGCCCAAAGCAGGGACCGGATACTTGGTTTCAAAGGAACCGGTTTGCACATCTATACTAAATAGTAATCTAAACAGAAACAATACTTTAGAATACATTTGTTCAAAGCAGCAGATACAGTAACCAGATCACAGGAGCCATTTTTAAACCATTTTGCCACAGTGTAATCAAGTTTTAGTGCTTACATTTTCAGAAAGAAACATTGAATTATAGTAACTTCGTGGCTTGAGATGTTAAACTTCTGCTGTAATGCTGGGTTATATTGAGTGTACTTGCTACAGGAAGGTGTTGGAGGATGTCCATTAATATTTACAGTCAATGTTTTTGCTGGTTGTGGACCAAGGCCACATGTTTGACTTGTGCTTGTGATGCAAAGGTCTGAAATAATTAGTCAGGTCTCTCTCGAGGAGATTATGCAGTCATATTTTAGCAGTAGCTGCCTTATTTAGGGTACAGGAACTGTTTGTTTCCGTTTTCTTGATGCACCAAAACTGAGGGAAATAATTCTAGCAGCATGCTATTAAGAGTACAAAACACATTTTAAGTGAGAAAAGGGGTTAAAAAGAGTAAGTCTGTAATAAGATTTGACATCACTATAGAAATATAATGAAATAAGGTTTACATTAGGTACAAAGTAATATAGGCCCAGATGTGGGAATTTATGTAGCAGTTATTATTATTATTATTATTATTATTATTATTATTATTATTATTAATTATTTCTTAGCAGACGCCCTTATCCAGGGCGACTTACAATCGTAAGCAAATACATTTCAATTTTAAAGTTATACTAGTTAAAGCAACTAATACATGTGTACATTTTCAGGGGAATTATTTAATATAATTCCAAAATTTGCCACCTGCATTCATTTCACAGAAGTTTTAATAAAAACAGAGATAAAATAATTTTAGAAGACAATATAATAATTTTAGAAACAAGAAGTAATACTATTCCAGGGCTCGAAATGATGTTTGTTCATGGTCATTACGGCTGCAGTGCCCTTTCTGCTACAGCAGAGACGCCTGTAGGAAGTGTTTGGATCCAAACATTAGCATGATTTTGTGGTTGAATCGCATCAGCGAGAAAAAAAAAAAAAACAACAAACAAACAAGCAGCTAACACTACCCTTTAAGCACATGGATTTCTACTGTGCGAATAATGCCATCTCAGAAAAGTCCAGAAAAAAAGTAGAAAGCCATGCTAACCTGCAAAACAAATGTGCAAAACTTGATAATTTTTTCAGGTCAGTAGTTTAGAAATGTTTACGATACTTACAAGTGATTTTCTTTACTGTAACTAACTTGAATATGTGTAAATTGCCGTTATCCCCTTACTTTAACCACAACAAAACCAAAACGGTAGGAAATAATATTCTACATAGTGTTACAGTGCTTATTATCATTATTGGTCCATCTTAAGATAAAGATACGTTTTAGTGTTTTCAGTTCATCCATATATAGACATAAAGCTATCAAACCCTGATTTTCCCCGCGTCTCTTTTTTACTTAGCACATCCCAGTGTGCTAAAAAGTTTAGTTTAGCACTCCTGGTTGGGGTTAAGTTTTTGTTTTGTTTTGTTTGTATATTTTATTGTGTGAATAAAAGTACACGCTGAAAAAGAAAAATTCCTGTGTTGGGTCAAATAACTCATGCACAACGAACCAGAGAGCCAAAGGCTCGATTACACTGGATAAAGTAGGTCCGTGACAAAAAACGAAAATGCTACACAACAAGTTGGAAATTGCGCGTTGTTGAATTTGCCGAAATACATCGCAGTGGTGAAAAAACAGTACGTGACTGGAGACGAAACAAAGACAAACAATATGGCGGAAGAAAAATTAGCTGATAGAGACGGAATGTGTTTATGGCCCAATGTAGAAAACATTGTTTGAATGGAGTACTTGGAATAACTAATACACAACACGCTGTAACTTTTTCTACATGTCAGTGCAACACAGTGGTACACTTGTAAAGTATGTGTATGCATCTGCTTACCGCTGAGGCGTGCTTTTAAAGAGGCCAGCTTGTTACTCCTTAAGTCTGTTCCAGGAGGATATTCAGATGAAAACGTGTTGTGATTTGTTTCATAATGACGTTTGTGGCTGCTCGCCTTATACAGACTACAGTGTTTAAGCGATTTGTTACAGATGAGACAACAAGTTTACCACTTTTTCAGTGAAAGCAAACTCTTCCACCCATTCTAGTTTAAAGCCTCATGCTTTCATTTATTACTCGTCTAGGGTTTCCTCAATGCCATTGTCTCCACGAAACGAACAAGCACTTAATGAAACTGACTTTCAGCTGCACATCCGGCTTTCACTCGAGGTGATCGAAATAAACGTGCGGTGTCGAAGGTCATTAAGTGACGAAATGTCCTTGCAGTGAACGTGCAGGTTCAAAGAAACAGGAGAGAGAGAACGGGAGAGAAGAAACAATAATGAACACGAATGAATACAGAGAACAAAAATAATAAACTTGTGTTTATTTTTACTTTTTCTTTCTTTTCGTTTTTGTTTATTATTCTTTCTTCAGTTAATTCGAGCCACAAAGTGTGTATCACCCAGCATTTCACTGGGAGCCGCACTTGAACTGCCCGGGAGCCACACGCGGATCGCGAGCTGCGATTTGGCCACCTCTGTTCTAGGTGATACAAAACTTTTGGCCACAGCTGTAGGCTGCTGGTTGACAATAAATAACATCATTTTCTGAATAAATGAATAGTTATTATTAGGTTAAACTGTGTTGTTTCTTTCTGTGGTCAGTAATTAGCTTTATATATGAATCCTAAACAAAATTACACAGCATCCTACACTTTGCCTTTGACTTAAGTTTAGTGGCCTTGGTGCCCTCTAAAAATGTATTGAACTGAAGGCCATTTTGACCTTGCCCTTTTTGTTGGCAATTTAGTTATTAATATAAACATTAACATGTTCAAGTTGAACGATCCCTTTTAAATAATTTAGTTTCAAATTAAAATATTATTCCTATTGATTCTCGTAGTTATAAGCAAAAAAATAAATTAGTGGCAAACCCACCATTTTTATTTTCACATAATACACATTTAGACAAAATATTAAGAAACTATGAGACATTTTAACTGGAATTTTTTTTTAAACAAATGATTTATGACCACAGTTGAGTTTTATGTCCATGACAGATTAAATGGTAGCCATATCAGTCCAGAGATGATAGACAAACTAACTAAACTAAAATTGGACTAAGTAAACAATAATTAATCACAAGTTTTCATTGATAATCGCTTTCCTACTTTCACCTGAAGAAGAGACCTCTGAGGTCTTGAAAGCTTGTGATTAATTATTGTTTAGTTAATCCAATAAAAGGTATCACATCTCCTACACAATTGTTGTGCATATTGCGTGTGTTATTTTTTATTTTCTGTCCTGGAGACACCACATGTGTATTATTATTAAGCAGATCAATATTATACAGGAATTTGCCATTATAGTTTCTAAATAGTTTAAATTACGAATGTGTCTGTTTCATTTAGAAAATCTAGACCTACATGTTTTGATAGCGGTGATGACTGATGACAAAGGAACGAAATAAGTATATACAGAGAGGCTATTTAAACTGTCCAGTATTTTTTGTGCTCCATGTAAGCTCATTGTATAACAGTCCCTGTCAATAAGTATGTAGCTACATTTGCACGGTTTATATTGCAGGACTGGCTTTTATAAATATATACTGTAGCACAGCGGGGAGGGGGTTGAAATCCTCCCCGCAGTAAGTTGTGTAGTTTTGTTAATTGGGGAAGGGTTTTGTTAATTGTTTTATTATTAATCATCCCCTGCACCTGGTAGCCATTGTTAAATTAGAACCAGGTGCAGGGTATTTAAGAGAGGCAGTCAGTTTGCTCAGGGCTGCTGAGGAGAAGGAGGCAGAAAGGAGTGCTCTGCTTCCTGGCAGTCGTGAGGTAAAAGTGCGCTGTATTAAACCTGTGTGGTTTTTGTTTATTGTTTGGTGGGGAAACGGCCTAGCTGTCCCACTTGTAGTCAGGGTGTTCCTGAGAGTTGAGTTAGTGCTCCAAGAGGAGTTAGGTGTTTATTTTGTGTATTTTGTTTGATTTTTGTGTTTATTAAAAATAGCGCACCAGCGCTTAAAACTCCATTTCATTGTTCTGGGTCGTATTTTTAAAGGGGCACAAACCCGAGTGAGTTGTGCTTTGTCACATATTTATTCATAAACCCCAAACAAAACAAACAAAAGCCTAACTCCTCAAAGGAGTACTAACTAAACACACAGGAACACCCTGACTACAAGTGGGACAGCTAGGCCGTTTCCCCACCAAACAATAAACAAAAACCACACAGGTTTAATACAGCACACTTTTACCTCACGACTGCCAGGAAGCAGAGCACTCCTTTCTGCCTCCTTCTCCTCAGCAGCCCTGAGCAAACTGACTGCCTCTCTTAAATACCCTGCAACAATGGCTACCAGGTGCAGGGGATAATTAATAATAAAACAATTAACAAAACCCTTCCCCAATTAACAAAACTACACAACTTACTGCGGGGAGGATTTCAACCCCCTCCCCGCTGTGCTACAATACTTACAATGCAAGTGGGTTTGTGTTTAGTGTGACTCGCATTCTAAACAATATTTGGGGATGAGTTGCAGTGGAATAAATGAAAATCTGTGTTTCTTGGTATCTGTTAGAAAAAAAATCTGTAGCAGATTTACCCCCTTATTAGTCTGCTGTGAAAAACAAAGCATTTGTGGGGGAATACGTGTCTGTAGAGCTTAGGGAACTCACACTAAGGTACTAGCAGATTGTTTGAAAACAGTTCTAAATGCTTTTTTTATTTTTATAAGAAAAGGAACATAAAACTTAATATATATATATATATATATATATATATATATATATATATATATATATATTACTAAGTTACTGTATCGTACTTACAGCTTATCTACTCAAACAATATGGTTAAAAAGCTCCTATTAAATTATCCCTATGACGAAATTACCTGATAATTCCCTATCATGTAATTACGTGATATAATTCTTTTAAATTAATTAATTTATTTTTATGTATGGCAGCAATGCGCTTCTGTAGTTTGGTATGTGGTGGTTGTACTTTTATTCCAGCGTGGGAGCTCATTCTTCAAGAAGTTTTCAGCCACTGCTAACTAAAGATGTCTTTGAGTGAATCTGTGAGTGATATATTGGGTTTTAAAAGTTGTATAAATGTTTATTATCCCATTTAAATGCCGACTATGAATAAGTTTATCAATAGGCAATTTATTATAACAGATTTGTATATGTTTACATCCATACAGTATTTGTTTTATTAAAATGCTCCATGAGAGTTTGAATGTACTGTACGTAAAATAAGTGTTTTTTTTTGTTTGTTTGTTTTGCTGTAGCTATTGGGATCAAATCAAAACTGGGCCATTAATGGCCTGCTTCTGGTGGTGGCTGAAAAACCAGTGTGGCAAACTCCCCCGGAAACCTTTTGAAATATTAATCTTGTTTTCAGTAAACCACACAAACCCCTAGAAAGTGCAGGGTTTTTCTTCCTCCTGGCTTATTCAGTAATTAAGCATTAATGTGGTTTGTATGCATGACTCCTTTAATCTCATTAATAATACATTATCCTTTTAATATGAATTTTGGCAGGAGCTGTAGGGGCATTTGTTGCAAAAGAGTGTCAGGAACGTGCCTGTAAGGAATGGCACACCAAGGCACCAATTCAAACCAAACTCAACTTCAGTACTGTATTTATTTGAAAACCATTCAGCTCATATTCCCTATTATACAGCATATAAAAACTGTTTTGTTTTTCAGTAACAAAAGGCTCCATGTTTTCCTCCCAAGAAAATTCCTGCCACAGAACTGTTCAAGCCAGCTGTATCTGCATGCTTTTTCTGTTTTATTACCTTCAACAACAGGAAATGGATTATTTTTTTCTGCTCATATAGTCTGTGCAGATTGATCAGGGACTCTGGATACCGTAGCAGTTACCGTTTGCACAGCTCACATCTTTTATGGTGTTTAAGATAATACCAACCAGCTGTGAAAACATGCATTTCATAAACCTCATTGCTGTCTTAAGATAAAGTCCTTATACTGGTACGTTTTTTTTTCTAACACATGTGAAACAACCAGTCATTGTTTCAGTAGTATATTATTCAAAACAACTAAATAACAAAGTGTATTCTCTCATAAAATATATCATTTACCCTGTTCACATTTTTTTTATACACAGAGAAAAAAAATATTCTGTTTCTTAAAGCAACATTGAAAAAGCCTGACCAGCTCCAATATAAACCAAACTACAAAAGCTAAACCTGTTTCCTGTCTGTGTGTGTTTGTAGAGTATTGAGATATATAATTGGTTGGTAGGAGATGCAGAAAATAACAGTTTCAGCACAGGCACATAGATGTTAATAGCCCTAATAAAATAGTTTCTTAGCCAACTGGCATGAGTTTGGCCTTAGCTCACATTAGGAAATTTATGAAGCAGTAAAATGATTCTGAATCAATATATTCAGGGTCATCAAGACTGCATTACCCACCATAAAACAAAATGAAGAATGATACCTAACGAAGCAGGGAATGCAGGGAGTTTGTACTTATTTAGGTCTAAATATTGCTACTGTATTTTGCTGGAAAGGATATGTACTCTTTTAAGCCTAGCTTTTAAAACCATGACACAAGGTAAATGTAGTAAAATGTCATTCAGTTTCCAAAGTACATTGTCTTATATTAAAGGTTATCTTAACTAAAGAATGATGGTTGTTGTTTAGAATGATGTTGTACTGGATATAAACCTGTATGTTACAAAGGGGTACCAATGGGCAGGAAAGTCAATGTGGTTAATTAGGGCAGATGTGCTTCTGCTTGTGGAATGTGCAGAGGTGTTAAAGTAATTGTGGGCAGTTTGTTAGGCTTATAAATTAAGGGTTCTGCTCACTCACCAGCATCTGCGAAGCACAGTCTTTTCACCTGAAGTATACCTGTTCTTTTTTCTTTTTGTACTTGGTATAAGTTTTGTTTATTTATTTATTGGTTTCCAAATATGATTGGAAGGCAGTGTGGTCCAGTGGTTACAGTCCAGGACTTGTAACCAGAAGGTCCCCGGTTCAAATCTCATCCCTGCCACTGACTGACTCACTGTGTGACCCTGAGCAAGTCACTTAACCTGTTTGTGCTCAATCCTGCGGATGAGATGTTAAATCAATGTCCTATTGTAAGTGACTCTGCATATAATGCACAGTTCACAACCTCTGTAAAGCGCTTTGTGATGGTGGTCCATTATGAAAGGCGCTATATAAAAATAAAGATGTTATGTTGTTATTTGTGTGTAAATAATGAAAAATAAGGGTTTTTTTTCACAATGCCCTTCAACCTGTTAACTTCAGCTCTCAATTTGACTTGCCTGATTACAAAGTTTGTGTCCTTCTGCAGAGGTCCATGCAGTTTTACAGTACAATTGGCATTTTGAGAGGTTACACTAAAAGGAACAGCTTGACTTCAAGAAAAGCACAATACAGTAAAACCTGTACAATCTGGCTTTGCTTGGGACTGGAAACTTGTGCTGGATTAGAGAGTTACTGTAAAAAAAATTAATACTGTACCTACAGAAGGTAAAATTACAAAAAGTTTGAACGCTTTAAAAAAAAAAAACTGTATTATTGTACATACACAGTATAATAAACACAATAATTCCTCAACAAACTTTAAACACAACAATGCTTCAACAAAATCTTTACCTGTTTTTAGCACAAACCTGGTTAACCATTCCCACAGAAAGATGTTCACTTGTTCGTACTGTACCTGCATCCAGGATTAATTTGCTTTCTGCTGCATTCAGGTTTTTTTTTAGGTAGGCTTTTTTTTTTTCCAGAATGTCTGAAATAGTTTGCACTGCGATTTTGAATTCTCCGCTTAGCTTTTTTTGTGTTGGTTTTGGTAAACGTTCGGGTTTTTTGATAAGCATACATTTTCAGCTCGGAGATGAATGAATGATTGCAATTGCAGATGATTTAATGACTGTGATGAGCGCTCAGGGCCCGATGACTGTGATGGACGCTCAGGGCCCGAGTGAAAGATAAATTTGGCTGGAGGCCTCATCCGTGGGTGCCTGATGGCTACCTGCATGAGGCCGTCTGGAAAAATGTGAACGGTTACATGCATCCCAGTGCCACAGATAGGAAGTGGGCCACCTCCCTCCAAAAAGACGAAGCCGCCAAACCATAAATGAAAAATAATAATAAATGATTAACGCACCCCACAGTGGCACACTGCAACCTACTCCCCAAATATTGAAAAATGAGTGAAAATCAGCAGCTGAGACACGGGCCGTCCCCTAGAGCATGACTGTGCTGGGGGAGAGAGCCCAGTCTGTCCAACCCGACCACTCACCCAGCATAACTAAATACGAACCGCTCAGCACACAGGTAAGGAAAACCCCCCTACTCACATATTTTTAATTTTTTAGGGGGAAACCTCAGAAAATTCGTGGCTGAGGGTAGCCCTTCCTCCAGCCTCTAAGCGGTCACTCCCGTTTCTGCTTCCCAGCGCTTGACTGAGTGGACGAAACAAAAGAAGCGACATGGGAGAATAACACACAGAGCTTCTATGCGCTTGCTGATGACGTGTTGGTTAGGGGCGGATTCTCCTTGCAGAAAAGCAACTAAGTTTATAATTCTTTCAAAAGATAACTTGTTGTGTGGACATTTAGACATTTTATTTGCTGAATGCTGTGGCAGGACTTGTTAATGTATACACAACATCCTGCTTTTGTTTTTTGTTTAGTTTTCTTTATAATAGTTTATATATGATCTGGTGCCAGAAATTTAAAATGGTCTGTGTTGGCTGGAAAAAAAGGAACAAGCAGACAAAATTGATTTTTTAAAAACAACCTTGAATGACATATTCAGCAACATTTTCCCCCTTCAGCCAAATCCAGAGCCTACACTATTCTGATGCGCGACGCATTCACTTCATTTAAATACTCCGGACCACATTCAGAAGCACAGGTGCAGTTTTCTTGTGACTTGTGGGTTGAAAAATAGATTTTATGATTTATTTATTGACACTGAATGGTTGGTCAAGACATGTGCATGCAGTATGACTATCAACCAAACAATTAAGGCCTCGTACACACTGCACTCGCTGTGGTTGTTTGATGTACACACACGCCTTTCATTACTGAAGTGAGTGACTCCCTGTTTAAACAAACAACTGAACTCAGACCACCATTACATGACATTGTGACGGTGTACTCCCCGCCCCTGTGCATATTATGTATTATTTTGTATTTGTATTGATTTAAATGCAGGTTGAGCGAAGTGTCGTCTGCCATTGTTTGTTGATGTTTCATGTTTTAGGACCTCTCATGAGAATGCGTGACTGTCAGTTAGTAATTAATTAATTAGCTGACGGTCACGCAGATTTATAAAACCTGTGCAAAATGTGACCGAGGGGAAGATAATTGATAGCTAGTTAACCCCTCGGTCACCAATATAAGAACCTGCAGCTTTGGCTGATCGAGGTAGGGTGATCAGGGAGAAAGAACGTGAGTAAGCGAGAAACTGAAAGTGAAAATAACAATTGGCTTGACACCAGCACGATACTTGTTTTATTTAGGGTTGTCCAGTGTTTGTTTAGTGTCTGTTTGTTTTGGCCAACGTGCCATTTTGTTTTGTATCATTGTTTTGTTCTGTTTAAACCTTTCATTTTATTTAATAAGTACCCACTTCAGCGTGTTTCATACCCCAGTCTGCTGTTGTGTCGAGTCTCTTTCTGGCCTGACATCATCCACAAAGCCATTCTGTGACAGACATTCGTTAGGTTTGTGTGGCAGCAGCATGGAGGCTGTGTTTTTGTTTTTGCTTTTTTTTTTTAATTTAGTTGTCACCAATGGTTTTTACCCCGGTTTTCTCCCCAATTTGGAATGTCCAATTATTATTTTTATTCTGGTTCACCGCTGCAACCCCCTAGAGACTCGGGGAACGGAGGCTGAAACACGCGTCCTCCGAAACGTGTTCCTGCCAATCCATCATTTTTCGCACTGCGGAGCCACCAGACCTATAGTGCTGGAGGACAACACAGATTGGAATGGCTTCACTGTCGACCCGCAGGCGCTCTATCAGCCACAGGGGTCGCTGGTATGCGGTGAACTGTGGATTGCCCTGCTGACCTAATCCCTCCCGACCCGGGTGGTGCTCAGCCAATTGTGCGCCGCCCCCTATGAACCCCCAGTCACGGTCAGCAATGACATAGCTATGCTCTTTTCTGCAAAACCAGCAGAGACGCTGTTTTGCTTTTTCTGCACTGCTCAATACAGTGGTGACGATCTGCAGTACCATGATGGTAGATCGGGAACATTTGGGCGATCTTTTGACCAGAAGGCTGGTGGGAACGACTTGAGTGGTCTCCAAATGACTGGCTTAAAAATGTATGCATCTCTAATGTCTTTGTCATTTATTGAGACCTTTCCTGGAGTGCCAAAACACACAGATGAGACCTTCAGGTCGCACTGTGGCGTTTGGGGATAAGAATGGTCCCATATTGTTTCATTTAAGTTGCAAAACCAAAAATACATTTTTTTTTCTTACAACAGAATATTATACACTGTACTTTGAGTAAATAAAAACATATATATATATATATATATATATATATATATATATATATATATATATATTATTTACTATTGTTATGAATTTACTATTCATCAATATTACAAAATCAACTTGGCTGATCAGATGTCATCGTTTATCAGACTTTTCCATGTGATGAACATGGCTAAAAAGAAATATAGGTGTGCAGAAATCCACCGAGCAGAAATCCACCGAGAGAGAGAAATCCACTGCAGTTTTAATACACACACACAGTTGCTGCGCATTAATTAACTGAACTGAATTAATAATTGAACTCACTACTTGTTCCGAACAGGATTAACTAGTGTGGTTGTCGCTGCCTTTTGTAACCGAACTGTGTGTGTACTTAAACCGTATTAAGAGCAAAAGGTGTGTGTACGAGGCCTTACACAACTAGGTCTATTTTAATGATCTGAATGGTAATTCTAAATACCTCAGCTCTTTAACTCTGTATTATTCCAGTTAGGGTGATTTGTAGACCTACTTAATAACTACAATACAGTGAAATTAGGTTTTTAAAAAAAACAAAAAAATCAGATATAGAGTTTCAGGGTGGCAGAAAAAAAAAATTCCGATATCACTATGTAACACAATTTTTGTTCCTGGGTAGTAAGTGTTATTTCCTAATTGCTTATGCCTCAAAAGTATAGAAAATGGCTATTATTCCCCACAAACTTTGCTTTTGTGACCAGGACAGTGATATTTTGAAATTTACCTATTTCCAATGAGAAAACGGGCGAATTTGTGTCTTTTCGTTCACATAAAGTCAGAAAAAAATAACATATGAATCCAAATTAACATGTATTTATACTAAAGTAATACAAAAAATGACTACAAAATATTTTGAAGCTGAGTAGTTTTTCAAGATTTACGATTATACTGTAAATCACTTTCACGAATCAGCCCCCAAATGTAGTCTCCCATCATGTTCTCGTTATACTGTCCTTGGTAGCGGCATTCAAAGTCCAGTATATCCTGGTGGAAGCGCTCGCCTTGCTCCTCCGAGTACGCTCCCATGTTCTCCTTGAATTTATCAAGATGAGCATCAAGGATATGGACTTTGAGGGACATCCTACAGCCCATTGTGCTGTAGTTCTTCACCAGAGTCTCAACCAGCTCCACATAGTTTTCGGCCTTGGGATTGCCCAGGAAACCCCGAACCACTGCGACAAAGCTGTTCCAAGCCGCTTTCTCCTTACTAGTGAGCTTCTTGGGGAATTCATTGCACTCCAGGATCTTCTTTATCTGTGGTCCGACGAAGACACCGGCTTTGACCTTTGCCTCAGACAGCTTAGGGAAGAAGTCTTGAAGGTACTTGAAGGCTGCCGACTCCTTATCTAGAGCTCTGACAAATTGTTTCATAAGGCCCAATTTGATGTACAGTGGTGGCATCAGCACCTTCCGCGGGTCCACCAGTGGCACCCACTTGACGTTGATCCTCCCCACAGAGAACTCGGTCCGCTGTGGCCAGTCCCAGCTGTGGTAGTGCGCCTTGGTGTCCCTGCTGTCCCAAAGGCAAAGATAGCAGGGAAACTTGGTAAAACCGCCTTGGAGACCCATCAGGAATGCCACCATTTTGAAGTCTCCTATGACCTCCCAGCCATACTCATCATACTTCAAGGCATCCAGCAAGGTCTTGATGCTGTTGTAATCCTCTTTGAGGTGCACCGAGTGAGCCAGGGGAAGAGATGGGTACTTGTTACCATTATGGAGCAGCACGGCTTTGAGCCGTCAATGAAGAGGCGCCACTCATTCTGGTTACAGGCGATTCCAATTGCCTCGAACAGACTGGTCACATTGTGGCAGAAGCAGAGCCCATCTTGACGGGTGAAGAAGCTGGGAAAAGGTTGGTGACGCTTCCTCTGATCTGCGACTTGCACACTTTCATCCAACAAGTTCCACTGCTTGAGCCTAGACGTCAAAAGCTCGGCATTGGACTTGGTGAGACCAAGATCTCTAATCAAGTCGTTGAGGTCTTTTTGGTTGAGGTAGTATGGGTGAGAAACCCATACTACCTCAACCAAAAAGCTCCACCTCTGAAATTGTCATCTGGATCTACAACGTCTTCCTCGCTCTCTGACTTGCTGCTCTCTTCTAAAGACGGTTGCTCTCTCCAGAGGAGTGGGTACGGGGAGCTCATGGGAGTGTGGCACCCGGGCGATGGATGAAGGAAGGTCCGGATACAAGATAGCAGGTGCATTTTTGCCAGTCCAACGTATGCCTTGTAGGCCTCACACATCTTAGCAGATGCTTCCACGGAGTACTTTTTCGCTCTTGTCTTGATAAATTGGCCGCAGACATAGCAAAATGCGTCTGCCGGATGCTTGCAGCCTCTTGATGCCATCTCAGAAAAATGCAGATATGTATCCACTTAGGCAGCTGGAACTAAACTGAACTGGTGGGCTTAAGGCCCCTGTATTTATACTACTATTTATATTACTGGAAAGTTCTAGAAAGTTCTAGAAGTTACTCCAAGTTTACTCAGCACTGAATCTATCTGGAATGTTCTGGAAAATAGGTACATTTCAAAATATCACTGTCCTGGTCACAAAAGCAAAGTTTGTGGGGAATAATAGCCATTTTCTATACTTTTGAGGCATAAGCAATTAGGAAATAACACTTACTACCCAGGAACAAAAAAAAAAAAAAAAATTGTTACACGGTATATTTAAAATAAACCCCAACGTTTTTGTAAAATAGACATTTTATATTTTAATTGTTAGTATTTTTAATTATTGTAATTAATGTTTTATGTTATAATTTTTGCTTGTTTTGGAAAGCACTTTGGGATGGCTTGCCATGAAAGGCGCTATATAAAAATAAATTGATTGATTGATTGATAGCAGGACCTGTTAAGTAATACCTGTTGTACTTCAATTGTCGACTGTAATGTTTGTTATTACTGAGCTGATGATATTGCCTCTACTGCATATTTGTTCCTCAAGGCTCCCATTGTACTTGGAATCCTGTCTGTGAATAAATGTAGATTGCCAAAAACCTGGGAGTTCGTCCTGTTACTTCTTCTGCTTAAGAACATAAGGTCCAGCAGCTCTTAAGCCAAGGGAAACTTCTCTATGTACTGAATAATCGTTTTGTACAGATTTCAATGACGCAAATTCAAAGTTGAAACATGAACGCCTCCAGCAGTATGTTAATTATAATGAATGGAGATACTCTCATGAGCAGCAGTGTGGAGTAGTGGTTAGGGCTCTGGACTCTTTGACTCTTGACCGGAGGGTCGTGGGTCAATCCCAGATGGAGGACACTGCTGCTGTACCCCTGAGCAAGGTACTTTACCTAGATTGCTCCAGTAAAAACCCAACTGTATAAATGGGTAATTGTATGTAAAAATAATGTGATATCTTGTAACAATTGTAAGTCGCCCTGGATAAGGGCGTCTGCTAATAAATAAATAATGAGATAAGGTAACTGTTACTCTGTAGAAAGAAATATTTAAATCAGGCATCGTTAACTGCTGTTTGAAACCGATAGCACTGTGTTACCATAACACTGCCGTCACAAACGCATCTGATTCTTATTTGAGTTTCCCAAAGCAAGTATCATCTTTCTGCATTAGTTTACTGTAATAGTGGCTTTTAAGTTAACTGTTGATGGAGACACTGTTTTATTTTATTATTGTATTTATGACGGCTGAACTACTGTATTTCTCTGTGGGAATATTGGGAAAAGTAAAAATGCCATGCCCTGCATCAAGTGGAACATAAATTGATTTGTCAAACATTGTTGACAGAATTAATAAGTTGTTTATTCTTCTTGTGTTGTTAAAAGGAAATATTTCAATTATTGCCAGGTTTGATTACACATAACAAATGATTTCTGACATTTTTTTTCTTTCAAAATCAAATTGAATTCACATTTGTAGTAACAAAAATCTGACCTGTTTTCTACAGCAGCGACTGAATTATCTGTTTTCAATGAATTTGTAATCTTTTCTTTTTTTTTTTTTTAAAATTTAGTCGTTGCCAATTAGTTTTTATTATTTTCTCCCCAATTTGAAATGCCCAATTATTTTTAGGCTCAGCTCACCGTTACCACCCCTGCGCTGACTCAGGAGGGGCGAAGATGAACACACGCTGTCCTCCGAAGCGTGTGCCGTCAGCCGCCCGCTTCTTTACACTCTGCAGACTCACCGTGCAGCCGCCTCAGAGCTACAGCGTCGGAGGACAACGCAGCTCTGGGCAGCTTACAGGCAAGCCCGCAGGCGCCCGGCCAGACTACGGGGGTCGCTGGTGCGCGGTGAGCCGAGGGCACCCTGGCCGACCTAACCCTCCCTCCCCCCGGATGACGCTCGGCCAATTGAGCGCCGCCCCCTGGGAGCTCCCGTCCACGGTCGGCTGTGGAATAGCCTGGACTCGAACCTGTGACGTCCAGGCTATAGAGCGCATCCTGCACTCTAGAGAGTGCTTTTACTGGATGCGCCACTCGGGAGCCCCATGAATTTGTAATCTTTTTAGATTTAAATAGTGTTTGAATAAAGACCAAGATGTTTACTCTGTGTCTATGATACCTGCTGTATAACATAAATGATTGTGCAATAGAAATATAGCATGCTCAATATATCAAGTATGTGTGTTTAATGACTGTTGTATGGGGTTAGGGAAAACAAAGCTTAATCAAGCCACCAGAAATTGTACAACCATTAATTTAATTTAAATGTATTATGTGTGAAGTGATTTGAAGAAGCATCAGTTACATTCAATGCTTACTCACATTGGTGATATGAGTATGCTGAATAAGGCCCTAGCCCAAATGTTTGATTATTTGATTGAGCGTTTTTAAGTTATTGATAATTGGTGGTGAGTTAAAGGTTGTGCCTATGCATTGATTAATTACAGACACTAACTTATTACAGTGTTAAATTGTACGAGGAAGATCTTTAATTAGTTGCACATATTACCTCTTTTCAGTAAAAAAATAAAATAAAATTACAGTGCAAAACATTTCTATGTCATCCCAAAGTCATCCCAAATAATCATTGGTTGTATTTGTGTCTCTCTTATTTTGGTCCACAGTGTTTATTTCACACTATATTGAGAATATCATACAACAGTGCTCTGCTGGCTCCCATCCTTTTCTTGTTTTTTCAGTTGTGGGACTCCTCAAGTTCAAAAATAACTTAAAACGCAATATATCAAAGACTAAAACTGGACGTCATTTTAAGGCAGGTTTCTCTCATGCAGAATCAAATCTGACACAAGACCAAACAAAAAGGGGATAGAACATCAATTTCACCAACTGACGTGAGATAGAGACTCGCACATTATTTTACAATTTTGTTATTAAAAATGTAACTTAATGTGTGGCTTTTCCAGATATATATGTAGATATTTATCAAAGGTAGACTATGGAGCAGAGTAAATAAAAATGTTGTGCAGCTTTCCAGTTTGCGGTTTCTCCTAAAAAAAAATATATAGAACCGAAATATAGAAACAAAAAACTACATTTAAAAAGTGAATTGTCAGTAGAATTTCGCATTTTAGTGCTTAATACGTTTATCACATTTGTCTTGTGAATTCCTTCCGTGCCTAGGTCTTTCACAATTTCACATCTTGTATTCTAGTCACCATTAATAAGCTGAAATGTAAACCTGGACATATAAACATTCTTGGATTAGATTTAAAATACCAGTAATGAAGACGACCCTAAACAGAAAGTCGGTGTAGCGGTACTTTTACCAGAAGCTTTTTAGCATTTTGTTAAAAAAATAAACAAACACCACTTCCGCTCGGCTATATGATTGATTACCTTAGACCAGCAGAATAAATGTGTCTGATACTTGAGGGAACAAAATTACTCTATAAACCACAGGTTGAGTGACACTAATATACTCAAGCACACGCGATCAACTGGAAATAAAGGCACCTTTATCAGAATCATTGTTTGACTTCAGTTTCAAGTGTTAATATGTGAGTCATATGACCTCTTAATGCAAACATTGATATATCTCTTTGTGTAACTGCTGCAAAATAAAAAGTATAAATTCAACCCACATTCATATAAAAGTTATGTTGATCACTAAAGTAGATGGAATTTATTATGGTTAAGAGATGTTTGCTGTTGCCGGGAAATCTATAAACCATAACCATAGCGAAGGCAAACATTAATCGTAAAAAAAGGTTGATGTAAAAAAAAAAGCAGTAAGTAGACTCAGTTGAGTTATCCTATAATAATATTGAGATTGTCCTAAGAACTTGATATCAATTATACAAATAATTATAGCGTTGTAAATTAAACACTTAAACAGGACAGAAATTCATGGTTGTAACAGATGTGCTGTGACTTCTGTGAAAAAGCAGGAGCTGACAAGAAGCAGACCTCTTTGTTGTACGTAAAGTAAGCAAATAGGGTTCTGTGAATCTTAACCTCCATTAAAATAGTTACAATTAAAACAAGGTTCCATGTCTGTTTTGCAAAGGATTTTGTTATGTGAAATGTTTAAGTTGCATTTGTATTGTAAGTTAATGCTGTAGGTGGGTCTATAAATCACACTCACAGGAAACCCGAGGTGCATTAATATACAGTAAAGTCAAAGATTGGCTGTATTGGGATCTGCCACTGTTAAGATCCTGATAATTGACCCCAGTATCAGCCTGGTGGTGCAAATATTGCTCTTACTTCTTTTGTCTTTGTTGCATTTCAGGGAGGCAATCAACTTAATAACTAAGCACTAACTAAATATTGAATAATGTTAACTTCGATTTCTTGTCTGGCAAAGCCACAGAACACTAATATTGCAAAAAGATTTATGTGGTAAAGTCGTGATCATTCCAATAATAAAATAATAATAATAATAACATGCTGTATATTATGTATTATACAACATGCTGTTTTTTATTGAAATGAAAACAGCATTGTCTTTGCAACAGTGCTTACTGTAAACAGATGGTCATTTCTGGGAAGCAGCAGTTCATGTTGACTAATGGATTATTCTAATTAAATAATAAACTACCCTTGACAGCCATTATAGGTGTTTTAGGGTTACATAGTACACTAGTGGTAGAATTGTAAATCCAAACCTTTATCTTCTTATTCACTGTCCTCCACTCTGCTGGCTTTATCATAGTTTTTAACTCTAGACCAGGGGTGCCCAATCCTGGTCCTGGAGGGCCGATGCCCTCCTGTTTTTTGTTCAGACTGTACACTAAATTGATTAATTGGACCAGTTAAACTTCTAACAAGGGCTGGATTGGTCCAATTAAGTAATTTAGGGCACAGTTGCAACAAAAGCTAGGAGGGACATCGGCCCTCCAGGACCAGGATTGGGCACCCCTGCTCTAGACACTTACAGCACATACAGTAATAACCTATTACAATGTGCATTCGTACACACTTTTTAATAATGAAGCACAGTCACTGTACTGACATACAGTATCACACATACATGCAGTATCATCCTGTTTTAAATGATAAAATGGCCACTGTTGTGGGCCTTCAAGCACCCAAAAAATAATTATACTGTAATACAATACATTTCTGAAAACATGATGGTCAAGGATACATGTAAACACGTCTGTAAGTGTTCCACTTTGGACAGGCTAAAGGTCAGAGTCCAAGTACAGTGTATTTTTCAGTTGCCAACATTGCAGTTCTTCAGTATATTTACTTTAACTGTCCCCTTGTTACTTACCGCCAACAAGTGCATACATAACTGATTAGTAATGACCACAATGGCAGAGAAGCAGTGGTCCTGTATCTGTGAGACTTAGCCTACATGCACTTTCCCACTGTGCACATATATCTAACTAACTTTGTATGGAAAAGGGTCTTCAAGGCGTGTACTTGTTTCTTATGTTCATAAGAGAACATTTTTGTTAGTTTATAAACACGCAGAAAGTATTCCCAGCACTGTTTTTTTGGGAAAACTATCTGGATACATTTATCCAAAGAAGAAACATCTACATTTTGTTGATTCCACAGGGAGCATCACATTGGCTTTGGCGCTACTGCGGTTTACGAAGGCAAAATAGTTAGGGACTGTGTCTCGTCACCCTGCTACAGTGAGGGCGACACCTGCAGGGCTGACCGTTCTCCTTTATGCACCAGTGTAATGAGGTGATTAACTTGGCAGGGGGATCGGAGGAAGTCCACTGATCTTCGGTTCTCCTGAGCTGTTGTGGGTTACTGCTGTGGATCATACTGTAGCTGGACGTTCTAAATGCGGGTGAAAAACAGTGGTAAAAGAATTGGCCTCTTTTAATTTAAAAAGAAAAAAACAAAGATATTTTTTGACAATATTTAAGTGCAAAATAGACACCAGCTGCTGTAAACAATAATACAGAAGCATGTCAGACAGGAGTGACAGCAGACAGAAAGCTGAAGTTATCTGAACCTTAACTCTAAAAATATCAATTTAGTACTTAAAGCTGGCAAATAACTCCATGTTATAGATTTCATTCCATAAGCAGAATTATTTTAGCAGCTAGTGTGTTTGCTTTAAATCTCAGCGCCGGACTGGAATGGTTAATATTATTAAAATTAGCAGATAAATAACCTGAATATGGCATTGATGCAAAACACATTACATCTACAATATAGCTGTAGTAAAGGGATAGCCGGGATGTGAGAACTTGACTTAACTTTGCTTCTCATAGCTTTTACAAACCCAGTGCATATTTATATTTTATACTAAGTTTAGACCTTCAAATTCATTAGTTGTTTTGTTTTTTCTCTTTTTGTTACAGGACATACAGGCCGGTTATTAAAATCCTTGTGTTTTACAAGCCTGACCTTTCTGCTGCTCCACATCATCTTTCAAATCACAATTAACAGCCTTCAAGCCGGAAACAACATTAACCCTGACTTCAACTGTAAGTACATGTCCTCATTTTACTGTTAAACCAGGTATTTACAAAAAGTAACCAGTATCATTTCTCAATTAAGACCAAAAACATTTATTGTTACAGTTTCAGACTTTTTGTATTTTTATAGTAGTTTATTCACATACATTGGGAATACATTGTATTTTACAGCCAAACAATATATAAGTGGGATGCAAGCTGTACATATACTGTACTGTACAAGAAAGCATTGATTAGACAAAATACAAGAGCAATGGCCTGATGAACAAGAGCAATGGCCTGATGAACTGTCAAATTTATATGTGACTTAAGCACAGTACAGTATATACAGCACCATAGTTAATTCAACAATATATCTTGCTGATGGTGAGGAAGGAAGAAAAAAATTTCTCAAACTTTGCTAAAGAAAACAAAGCTAATGTTTCTTATAGTGCATATAAATATTTGGCTTCCACACACTCGTGAAATCCGGTATCTAACTATAAAAGTAAAACTAGTCTAGACAGAGTAAACCTTGAATCTGTGTTTGATGCCCTGATTCTTTTTGCATCCAAATGAAATATTCTAGACCTTTCACTTCAACAGTGTTGCTTTATTTGTTTATTTTTTCAAAGAAATGCAAAGCTGCTACATTTCGTTTTAGTTCATCCTCATCATTAGCTAATTAAAAAAATACCAAAAATGTGTGCCCTTCCACCTCTGGAATGATCAAAACTTCCTGTAGCCACAGAGTGCTCTGTAGATATAAGCCTGCAGACAGCAGGGACATTTAGAAATACTGAGGCAGTTTGTGGGCTTGGATTCCCTTGGGTTGTGTGAAAATTACTTTGCATCATTTAAAGAAAAAGAAAAAATCTCCCTTTTTTAACTGTATGCTGTGGTTCTATTATGTTAAATGCCACAGTGTTCTGCCTGGACATTTAATACATTTTATAAAATAAAGCTTATGTTGCCTTTAAATGAAATAGATACTCTGGGAGCAAGCTCTTTAGATATTTTCAGAAGCTGTTCTGTCTAAACGTTGAATATTTCATATAGTTAAAATGGTATTGAAAAAAAATGTCCCTTTTCCACTGATGTCATTTATAACAATAAAATGGCTATTACTGTTGTGAGCTTTTTGCTTTTGATGTAGCTCAACAATAAGCATTTTGTTTTCAGAGTATTACCATAAAAATAGCAATGAAAATAACAGCTCCCATTTCCAGTTTTCCAACCTAATTGCCAGTTAAATTAAAAAATGGAGCTGCAGTTTACTTGGCTAGTCATAATGCCAGTCTAGTCTTTTTCACCACGTAAACACCAAAGGGTAATATCTGTCCTGTGAGTAAAGTGTGGGGTTGGACTCTCTGTTAGTTATCACTGCAAATTAAGATGCAGTTGGCATGCAGAGCTGCGGTAACAGTACTGCATGTATAGCTGTCAGTGGGCAAGTTAATGAATGGATCACTAGAGCAAATGGGGCTCCAGACAGATTTAAACACAACACTGTTTATGAAGCTTTCTTGCAATGTCATGCGTATGAATGAAGCAAACACAGTGCTGTGTTGTTTCCCTTGTCTGAAGAGAAACACTGCTTCCAGCACCCACTTGAAAATAGAGGAGGAGCGATGGGGTCAAGCTGAGTTTCACTGGGCATTTTTGGACATTTTCTGTTATTCATAGTTAATGACAACTAATTGTTTGTTTATTTATGTGTAGGGTTACACTCGTCTGCAGAAGTGGTACACTGTGAGAGGTCTTAAGATATGAATGCTTATGAATTGTATTCCAAATAGGTTATGAAAACAGTTTACAAATGTTTATCCTTAATGGAAAACTTAAGATGCCTTCTTATTTTATTGGCAGAGACATAATACAGTAGTTGTTGATGCAAAATTTTAGCCAATGCAGTTTATTGTGTGATCTCTGCACATTTAAGCCATTAGCTTTGACACTGGCTAATTTAATTGTCAGCTGCTGGAATTGCAAATAGCCTGATGCCTCATGTGCATTACTTTCACAGCCATACGCTGGCAAAGGCCAGATTGACAGGGATCAAATAAAAAGCATAATTATTTATATTTACCACTATTAGCATCTTATTTTGGGATATTAGTTGTAACTTGTTGGTACTGTACTGCAATGCTATGTACAGAAGATGTTAGCAGAATCTAAGATTCAATGCATTTACAGTATATTCTCCCGGAATTAGCTGCCAGTATTTCAATTATTATAATATATAATGCCTGTCTCTCCTTTACAACATACTCCTAGACCAAGGTGCTTTGTGTATCTTTTATAATACAGTGCACTCCGTTTATAAGAATCACTGATATAAGAATCAACTGCATATAGTGATCAGAACCACTGGGGCAAAATCATTCCTATACTAGCCAATGTAAAATAATATGCTTGTAAGAATCAAGCAATCTGCTTATAAGAATCATTTCGGGGCAAACTGACTACACGTAATATGGTACTTCATCAAGTGCAATGACGTATACAGCCAATAAAAGCTGTTTTTGAATTTGAATTTGATCACATCTTGCGTGATTAGGCACATACACAGCGTGGATAGTGCAATGATGCAGGAAACACTGCTTTGTTTTGTAATCAAACAGTGACTGCACCACTGCATTGTGCAGGTATTTTTTTGTGTTCTCTGTTAGAAAATGTGTTGGTTTTATTTTTCTTACACTGCGGTGGCGAAACAACGGCTAATAAAACAAACACAATAAACCTAGCTCTCAGCTGGAGCTCTAAGTAAACAATACAGTACTTCGTGTAGAAACAAACACTCGATCTCTTACTCACGGTTTGGTTTCGGTTTCGGTTTCTCTTTCTTTCTCTCTTTCTTCATTACTTTGCAGGGAACAAACACTAATCAACCCCGCACACACAAAGAATTGGGTTTTTCAAACTGAGGAAAGACTTAGATCCAGAGTTAGAGTATTTACAGACACAATGAACACATCTACAATGATTGTATGCTGTATGATTGTATGATTGATTGATTGCTCCCACCTGACACAATCAACCTGGGCAGGGAGGAGAATTTAACTCCATCCCTGCCAGTATTTCCAAAGGCAGAGCCTTGCTCTGCCACATATGCATAAACTGATCATTCTTTCTACAGAATGCTCCTAGAATATATTATGTTACTTAACCTAACCAGTCCGGGTTTGTGATCCAACCAGCATCTCGTCATTGATTTTAAATTATTCACTGCTTTACGAATTAAAACAATCATGTTCTGGGACCTAAATGGACTGTGGGAATTGTTTATTATTATTATTATTTATTTCTTAGCAGACGCCCTTATCCAGGGCGACTTACAATTGTTACAAGATATCACATTATTTCACATTATACAGATATCACATTATTTTACATACAATTACCCATTTATACAGGTGGGTTTTTACTGGAGCAATCTAGGTAAAGTACCTTGCTCAAGGGTACAACAGCAGTGTCCCCCACTGGGGATTGAACCCACAACCCTCCGGTCAAGAGTCCAGAGCCCTAACCACTACTCCACACTGCTGCCCTATACTGTGCACAAGCAATTTACAATTATTATTTATTCCTGAATATTTTTTTAATTGGAAAAAGCAAAAACCTGGGCTGTTAGTGAGAACTTCTGACTGGATGGAAAACACTTAAGTAGGTGATACTTACCAGTGGATGCTTTCTCGGGATCAATGTGAAGTATGAAGTTCACAAAGTATGAAGTTTTGTTTAGAAAGATTTCAAGACAAACTTTCCCTGGCAAAAAATGTATTGATTTTTTTTCTTTCGATTTTAGTGTTGCTAACCTAGTTTGCCATTTGCCATATTCACATATTTTTTAGATTTAAAAACTATATAAAAAAAATAATAACTTTTACTAGATTTGAACAGAAGCGATATTAGTTATTTATTGGACATGCACAATCCTTAAGATATGACACATGTGTTTATAATGATAGAAATTAAATCCTTATATATGAGATCATCTGTACAATATTTTATTATTATTTTAAAATAAAATACAGCCTGTAAATCTCATGGCAATGTGTTTATGTATTAATTCATTTATGTATTTATTTTTCAGTAAAAGTAGTGCAGGGAAAGAATGTTGCCTTCCCCCCCCCAAAAAAAAGCCATCATGATATGAAACCAGGATCACCCTGCTACAGCAGTGTTTCAGTTAGCATTCATGGGACAAGGTGTTAGATGAGAAAAAATACACTGTTTAAAAAGAATAAGTATGTAATAGAAATAAACAAAAGAAAAAACATAATTTGTCTTTGCAGAATTTGATGGAGCCTACTGTAAATATTGCTGCATTTTCGTAGAAAAACAGTAAAAAATGCAGAGAAACATGACAGGTTATAAACAAGTCATTTAAAAATCTGGGGTTCAGCCGTTACAAAACTGAAAGAACGTCAAGAAAAATCAGAATTCCACAAAGCAGCAGTAATGGTTCGCAGTGATTTCGTATCTGTGATGCAAAAAACTAGAACACCTGTACATCATCAGGAGTTGAATTCAGCATATAGAGAAAGAGTGGGGAAAAAAACAGGCAGAAGCTATTTTTATATTTTAATAACTCAAATTGCCTATTATAGTTGTACTCTTAGTATGTTACTTAAATTTACTAGCAAATGTGTTCCAAACTGCACTGAAAGCAACAATTCCTTAAAGTATGTTATAAATTTGTTGAGGTGAGGTGCGGTCACAGGGAACCTTTTGAAGAATTTAGTGACCCCATCAAGCTACAAGGCTAGATCTGCCCCTGTTAACCACTGATTGATTGATTGTGTTCAGTGTTAAATAAAACCAAAATCCTACAAGTTATATTCTACTTTTTTGTGTGTGTTTTGTGCGACGGGGAGGGGGCAAGTAGATTTTTTAGAAGGACAAGTAGATTTTCCTAGCATTTTTTAACTTTTTACAAAAACTGTACACCCCTACAAGGTATAAGTCATATCATCTTCATCCCTGTGTACTCCTGTTTCTAGCTGCCACGTTTCTTTGCTTAATTCCTTTATTACAACAAGATAGGCAATTCATAATTGCACATGTACAGTTAATGGTGTTGCTACTATTTACTCACAACATCATCTAACTGGGCATTGTGATTATGCATCAATTTAAGCAGCCTACTCTAAGATCTTGTAGATTGAGAGTCCAAGACATAAGGATGACAGATGTGCTGTGCAAAAGCAAAGTAGTCTGACATCTCATATCCTGCTTTAGCACCAAATTTCAGTTTCCCATCTGGATCTTTGCTTCAACATATCACCAGGTCAAAGGTTCTCTTTTACATTACAAAACTGAATACACCTTTCGGAAAGGCTTCTGTAAGGTTAATTGAAGTGTAATTCCATAATGTAACATGAGCTGGTGTTAGGCCAGCTTGGCCGAATCACCCCGTATTGAAATCTCCTTTGATGGGAATCTTTTGACTCCATCCAATACTATGAACAACTTGGGAATTACTATGGATTTGGAACTGTGTTTGGATAGCCACATTAGCTCAATTATAAAGGCCTCATTTTATCATTTGAGGAACATTGCCAAATTGAGACCAATTATATCTGATAAGATGCTAAGATGTTGGTTCATGTCTTTGTTATTTCTCGGCTATGTTGTAATGCTTTGTTTGCAGGCCTTCCTGATTCTAAACTGATTCTACAATGCTGCAGCCAGAGTGCTGACTGGCACACGTCATTCACTGCACTGGCTTCCTGTTAAATTCAGGATTGAAAATTCTGCTTACTACTTATAAGGCCCTTCATGGTTTTGGGCCTTTATATTTAGAGAAAATTTTAGTACCCTATGCTCCTAGTCGCACCCTGAGATCAGTGAATGCTGAACTTTTGGTAGTTCCTAGGAGTCATCTAAAATCAGGAGGGGCAAGGCATTTATTTGCTATGCTCCCTGCCTTTGGAACTCTATACCAAGTCATATTAGGAATGCTGGCACAGTCAAGTCTCTTTAACCCTTTCCGGTCCAATGTAGGACCCTGTCCGACATCATCAAAAAGACGTAAAAAACACGTCTCTAGTCGTTTTTTCTCCGGAAAAAGCTGTGAAAACCATTCAATGGCCGAGTGAGACCGATAGGAGCCGAGAGAAGCCGAAAAAAAAAAAAAAAAAATGGGCGTATCTCATGAATACAGATATCCCCGATACCACATAGATAACACGGACATAAACAAAAAAGATAGCTGCTTCCGCATCCAGCGCTCAAAGAACATCACAGACATTTTCAGAGCTTTTTTTAGATGTTATAGTAATAAAATAATGACTTGGATCGCATTATTGAGGAGTTTGGTGATAAAACGAGTGATCAGGAGATGATTTATCAGTATGTACTATTATTAAGACGTATGTAAAAAATATAGCGAACAAGGGGTGGGGCGAGGCTGGAGATGCAGTACTGAGTGTCCTGTTGATATGCAGTGCCTTTTAAACCTGATTTACTGTGAAAAAAATACTTTTAAACAGCGCGTCTAAAATAAACTGCGCGTGTGAAAATAAATTGGACTTGACGCGCCTGAGACGCGCTGAATAAATGGACCGCAAAGGGTTAAATCACATTTTTTATTTTATAGATTTTATATTGTAAAGTGCCCTGGGTTGCTCCGCATGAACAGCATTATATAAAAGCAAACGGTATTGTATTGTGGTGTATTATATTGTACTTCACTAGCTATTTTCTACTAGTGCTGTAGCTGAAAAAGAAAAGTAGCTAAAATTGACCTACAGTAATTCTAAACAGTTTGTCAAGTAAAATCTAATCTAATCCTCTTGTGTACATTTGGGTTTATGACTGTAGAGGAGACAGATTAATAGAGGGATCTAATGATAAAGTCTGCAGTGAAGGCAGGAGACTTGGCCTTTATTCAACGCAAGTATATTATAGTTAGACAGAGGCATGTCACTATTTGGCCCACATAGCTCCTGTGCTGAATTAAAAATGCTGAGTGTAAGCACAGCCAGCGAGAGGCAATTAAACTTTCTTATCCATTTCTGACCATCTCTGCAATTCAATACTTGATCGCATCAGGTTCAGTTATTGCTGTAATTAAAAGTAACTTAAATGTCAATTATAAGTAGCATTTAACATTTGTAGTGAACTAGGTATACCATTTATTTAAATATAAATTAGTCTCTAGTCGCCCACTCCGGGACGTCAAAATGTGAGAAATGAGATATACCTTATTTAAGTTCGGGATCATGTAGAACTCGGATTGCCTTGACAATAATAGACATTCACACAACATGTCAGAAAATATAAAACAATATTTTATTTAAGAATAAAAAGGGTGCACAACTAATCTAATATTACAGAAAGGAAAGGTGATTGGTTAGAGATATGCATGAATAGTTCATTGATTTCATAGTCAAACGATTACAACGACTACAGCATTATTAGCATAAATGGTTAATATACTAATATTAGTTATGGCTAATTAGTGTCTACTTTGCATTAGTATTTTCAATACTTGTTTCTCATTGCAATTGATCATATTTCATATCAAAATACCAACATTCCAATAACTAATTTATCAAATTAGTTTTACCGTGTTAATTTAGTTTAGCCGTGATCTAGCAAACTGACAATATTATCAACCTCAATTGATTCTATATTCAAATTAACTCAGAAATGGGGGAATGATCAAATTCTGTATATTTATTAGGTAACTCCTTTGAGTTACACATTTAAAAAAACAAAATACATTTCTTACACACTCTAAAACAGGAAGTTATATTATATTCCTAGAACAATTATCCACTAACTTGATAGCATTAGCTACAGTTAATTTCTCGAGTCATAAAATGTTTAATATTTGATATGTTGAATACTTATCGATTTTCAACAAAGACGTCAATCTTCTTTGGTGATGAACACTGCAGCTTCTTATTTCTCTGGACCTGAAGTTCACCGAAAGTAACGGAGAAAGTAACGCAGTTGTTCTTGTCGTAGGCATTGTGTTGCGTCGGCTCTCAGCAAACAATAGTTCTTTTCAAAGGAAGAAGCTTGTTGATTTCTAATAGTCTTGCAACATTATCTTCGACTTGTCGGAAGGTTTCCAACTGAAAATAGTTCCGCTGATCAGTTGTAAACTCACAGTTCAAAGAATGTGTTGCAATTGAAAAATTATGTAGTTTGCAAAAGAGTTCTTGTTGCATTTCTTCTGTATGGCTAGTACATGACCTTAGGCCCAGCTGCTGGTTATGCTTTAGTTTGTTTCGTGCAGCGACATAGAAACAAAGACCCGCTTTCAGATCAATCCCTCTGCTTTCTTGAGGGGAAGAAACTCACCCTTGTGTCTGTGTTTCGTCAAAGTCTGCCTGAATGGCCTGTGCAGAGATTTCAGTTTGCAAAGGAATGTTTAAGACTTGGCTTCAAAGCTGCATCTAATCTCCCTTTGACCAAGAGAAAGGGGGAAGAGAAAAAAATATTAACTTGCAACTTTCAAGCACAATTTTTTTTTAATTTAGTCATCGCCAATGGGTTTTTTTTACGTCGGTTTTCTCCCCAATTTGGAATGCCCAATTGTTATTTGTATCCTGGTTCACCGCTGCAACCCCCTGGCGACTCAGGGAAAAACAAGTTTAAACTGTGCCTATTACTATCCAGCAAATAACCTGATTTGACTGTCTCGTACGCTACACGTTGCCTGAACCGGGCATGAACTCGCCTTTGTGTGACATGATACCTGTGCTTGCCTAGGATCCCAGCCACTGTGGCTAATGTGTGCTAGAACAATGTACCCTTTTTCAAGCTGTTTGCCAGCAGGAAACTGTATTGAACTGTATAGTTGCCAGCAAACATTTGCACTGTACATTTTTGACAGATAATGAACAACCTAACTAAAACCAAGAAGGATACTCCAGAATAAAAAACAGTGAGCTGTATATATAAACTTAGTTAACTGTAAAATGGCTATAGTTTAGAGCATTGTATGCTTCATTTTTTCAAGGTGCAATGGAGAGGGAGAGTGACCTTTAGAGCTTTGATTTATGGTTAAGCGGTGGTAGACATCTGAGGAAGTTATCATTTGGCAAACATTGTTCAATCCATGCTTCTACCATGAAAGCAGCAAACTTCTTGTTGAGCTGTTTCCATCAGAGTAGTCAATGCAATGACCTACAGTATTAGCTAATCCAGAAGATTTGTTCATGTGTTTCTGTTTTCACTGTGTTGCATCAATGCATTTTTTTATTGGGAAATGACAGGCATAGTTTAATAAGAACATAAGAACATAAGAACATAAGAACATAATAAAGTTTACAAACGAGAGGAGGCCATTCAGCCCATCTTCCTCGTTTGGTTGTTAGTAGCTTATTGATCCCAGAATCTCATCAAGCAGCTTCTTGAAGGATCCCAGGGTGTCAGCTTCAACAACATTACTGGGGAGTTGGTTCCAGACCCTCACAATTCTCTGTGTAAAAAAGTGCCTCCTATTTTCTGTTCCGAATGCCCCTTTATCTAATCTCCATTTGTGACCGCTGGTCCTTGTTTCTTTTTTCAGGTCAAAGAAGTCCCCTGAGTTGACATTGTCTGATAATTCTGGATGCTCTTCTTTGCACTCTTTCTAGAGCAGCAATATCCTTTTTGTAACGAGGTGACCAGAACTGAACACAATATTCTAGGTGTGGTCTTACTAATGCATTGTAAAGTTTTAACATTACTTCCCTTGATTTAAATTCAACACTTCTCACAATATATCCGAGCATCTTGTTGGCCTTTTTTATAGCTTCCCCACATTGTCTAGATGAAGACATTTCTGAGTCAACATAAACTCCTAGGTCTTTTTCATAGTTCCCTTCTTCAATTTCAGTATCTCCCATATGATATTTATAATGCACATTTTTATTGCCTGCGTGCAATACTTTACACTTTTCTCTATTAAATGTCATTTGCCATGTGTCTGCCCAGTTCTGAATGCTGTCTAGATCATTTTGAATGACCTTTGCTGCTGCAACAGTGTTTGCCACTCCTCCTATTTTTGTGTCGTCTGCAAATTTAACAAGTTTGCTTACTATACCAGAATCTAAATCATTAGTGTAGATTAGAAATAGCAGAGGACCTAATACTGATCCCTGTGGTACACCACTGGTTACCTTGCTCCATTTTGAGGTTTCTCCTCTAATCAGTACTTTCTGTTTTCTACCTGTTAACCACTCCCTAATCCATGTGCATGCATTTCCTTGAATCCCTACTGCGTTCAGTTTGAGAATTAATCTTTTAATTGATGTTGCATCCTCAAAAAAGTCAAGCAGGTTAGTTACCTATATGGTAAAAATATCCTGACTGTCTCCCAGGATATTGTTATCATATAGGTAATTTTCCACGTGGTAATAGTCATTGTCATTGAGCCTCCGGCATGATTTGTCTGATGGGAACTAGGCAAGAAAATAACTCTGGATTACTGCAAATTAGGAGGTTAATATAATGTCACAGTTTTGTAATAGTTTTTTTGATAAATAAGAAATCAATGCAAATTAGAAAATAGTAGCATTACTACAGTTTTGCAGCTTGCATGACAGTGGGCTACTCCTCTCTGGACTACTTTAGTTATACAGGTGCTTGTATTATTTTCCAAGAAGTTGATTGACTAATTGATTATCAATTGACCCTGGCCACATGCCTTTAAAAGGAGTCTGAAAAGCCAGTCCTTGGTTCTTGGTTCCTCTTTTGTTGTTCTTTGTTCTTTGTCAGCAAGCTGGAGGTGAATTGGCTGGGAATCCTCCCGACTTCATGTTATAACCAGGATGAGCAAACAAAACACTGTTGACAGGATTTTCAAAAAACAGTGTTACTGTATCAAACTCACGGTATAGTAACAAGAGCTTTAGTAGCAAGTGATTTTCAAACGAAATGTGTTCATTAAATCAATCCGTTAATGCTTTGAAATTGAGTCGATGAGGTCGTTAATGAACGCATTTCTCATTGAAAGGCTTAATTGCAGGTCACCTACATCACTTCCTGTCTCAACGACTAGATAAGGGGAACTTGTTAATCAAAATGCATGTTAACGAGATCAAGAAAAATGAATGGAAGCATCATTCACTGTGATGGAAACTACTAGCGTACAGGGAGACGGCTCTCCCACCAGCGAGCAGCAGCCAAATGGAAATAAAAAATAATGGGAATATCTATTTTGTGTATAATTTGTAAACTTAATTTAAAATTCTGCATTTTGTCATGCAAAATGTAGATTTATTTATTTACACTTCACATATAAAATGCTGATTTACGATTATCTGGCCTGTGGGTAGAAATCGGAGGGCACGGATTAAAAGAAATAATAAATAAATAAAAATTACACCACACTAGTCATTTATCTACTTTTGTATGTATTTAAGTATGTACGATTGTAGGATATAAATAACTATATTATATATGTATACCATGTATGTAACACTTCATTATTAAGCTTTTAAAATTACTCCCTACACAATACACAATTTGGTGAATTTTTTAATCATGCATTTTCTCGGGTATGCTCTGCTCACCTCCTCGATAAATCAACTCAACATGATTAGAAGTAGCCACCGTTCACTTACAATATTATAAGAACATTTTACAAGCATACATTGACAACATTAAATACGTTTACACTTTGTGCAAATAATGGTATATCATTTTAGCAATAGAACAAACATTCCGTAAGGTTACAAATGATTAAAACAAGTGAATAAATCCTTCATAACATCAAGTATAGAAAAGGCCACAATATTTTCATAACTACAAATATTGAATTATCTAGGTTGTCTGTAAGACATTAACTCTGGTCCCATACACTCTCTCTCTCTGTATCATCAGCCGCTGTCTGTTAAATTAATTTTGTTAATTAAAACCCTCCTTTTCCAAGTGCAAATTAACTCCTGATAAATTAGGACAATTAACACGGATTTGCTTTTAAATCCCCACGCAAACAAAAGAAATAGTCACAAGAAGCCCTGCTCGTTAAGATATTAACATTATTTCATAAATCAACATAATTTTGGAAATCACATTCGGTTGATTATTTAATAATGAAATAGGCATAACGACCGCTTGGAAATGCCAAAATCAATGCTACATACCGATTTCTTGATTAACAAAGGAGTTACGACCTTTTGAAAGTCCTTCCCTGTGTGTCTTAACCGGGATGTGAGTGCTCAGAACAGGGGTTCATTTAGGGGATTGTAATCCCACCAGTTTATTTAGTTGTGTCAGGGCGAAGGTTCCTGGAGAGGGGCCTCCCTTATAGTGGAAGCAGCACTCTGGCGATGTTTGGCCAGATTATGTTTTGTTTTTTCCACTGTATTTAGTTTTTGCCTTTTTGTATTTATTTTCCTGTACACAGGTGTGTATGTCCTCTCGCACTAGAGCTACCGTAGCTGATACCCAAGTGGCGGCCCCCACCTACTGCAACAGTGTGTTAATTGTTTAATAAAACCTGGATGCCTAAGAGGCATTTTTTAATGTCAACCTCTGTGTTTCTCTCATCTCTCAGCGCATACCCACATAGTAACAAAACATCCCTGTTACAAATTCTATCAGTGAAAATCAGGAATTGGATTTTTCCTTAGCCTCGAGTATGGGTGTTTTAATTTGTCAGTTGGTCTGTTTGTGTTGACATTTTTAAGACATGTCTTTCTGCAAGATGGGAAGTCAGCTCAGAGCCAAAAATGACATCTCTTTCTCTGCCCGTTGGCAGGAAATAAATCTGTGCTCCACGCAATGTGACTAGTGGAACGGACAAAGAAATCAGCACTAGTCTGAAGCAGCAAGCAGTGCTGATAGGGCAGTGTGAGTACGTGCAGGACATGAGGAGTGAAGAATTGTGGAATCAAACGGTTCCACCACAGCCGGCATAATGGATAAGAAGTCGTGTTTCAATACATTTGTGCGGTGCAGTATATGTAGGGCTTCTGTTTTCCAGTTTTTATTAATATCAGTTTTTCGGTGCTTATTTTTAGCTATTGTCGAGTTTTATGTCAATCGTGTTTTTTTTTCGCTTTTTATATACAATATGAAATTATTGTTTTCGGTTACTTTCCAAAATGCTTGGCCATTTTTTTCTGTCACAATATGTATAGTTACTCAACAGTACTGTTGTATAAGTCGATTTTCTAGGCATTTTTACAGGGCCCTTGAAAGGGGGGAGTGACTAATACACCGGTGTGACGTATGCATTGGTGTGTGTAATATTAAACTACTGTAGCAGTGCCACAATGGGATTACTATAGCCATGGTTATGGCTCACATAAACTTGACTATCAACAACCCAATTATGATTTCCATTACACGAGAGTAGATGTTAAAACTTCATGCTGATTTGAACTCGGCTCTCGCCAAGATAAGCACCAACTAAGACGTAGCTTTACAGTAAACTAATGTGATCCATATGCGTCTCCATCCATTTACGTTTCCTTCCATGTGATGATGTAGATATCCTTCTGTCTGGTGTTGATGGCTGAAGTGTAATGCTGGCTCCAGGGATCAGCTTATTTTGCCTCCCTGGCGCATCAGCACACACAACGGCTGCGATGCTGGCTCTGGGGATCAACCAAAGTGCGGCCTCCCCAGCGCATCAGCATGACAACCGTCTGGATTGAGCTAAGTAGGGTACATCTCTGGGGTTTTCAAGTGGGCACCTTCCATCCTCAGTGTTTCGTCGACTAGCCCACGACACCTCAAGAGGGCTCGACGGTGATTCTGGCGTCCCAGCATCACCCCCCTCCGTCCCCCACTCAACTCAGCCCAGCTTACTTACCTGTCCCCAGCCAGAATCTTTCCGTCTCAACCACAGCCAGTTGCTGCTCCTCTCTGCTGCTTCAGATAAGTTCTTCACTGTGCGACGCAACTCTTGGCCACTGAATCCGACGTCTCTGAGAAACCGGGTTGTAGAGTGTGCCACAAATCCTCGACAACCCACTTCCACTGGGTAAACGCGAACTCTCCATCCTCGCTGTTCCGCTTCAGTGGCTAGTTGAGCATACCGCAGTTTCTTCCTCTCATACGCCTCATCTACAGCATCCTCCCATGGCACTGTTAACTCTACCAGGTGAACAAGGCGTGCTGATCGAGACCACAAGACAATATCTGGTCGAAGGTTAGTGGTGGCAATCTCAGGTGGAAAAATAAGCCGTTGACCAACATCTGCCAGCATATTCCAGTCTCTAGCAGCTTCCAGTTGTCCTGGGCGAGGATTGGTTTTAACACCTTTTCTTGGTGGTTGCTCTCCTGGGCGGAGGAATGTTGTCTTTTGTGTGTAATGTTTTGATGGAACAGGTGGCAACTTATTGGTCATGTTACGCTTGTCTTCCAATGCTAAGGCCAAACATCGCAGCACCTGGTCATGGCGCCAAGTAAACCGTCCTTGGCTAAGAGCCACCTTACATCCTGTCAAAATGTGCCTTAATGTTGCAGGTGATGAACACAAAGGACATGAGGGATCCTCTCCTACCCAGAGGTTTAGGTTCTGTGGTGATGGGAGAACATCATATGTTGACCTGATGAGGAAACTGATCCTGCTCTGTTCCATTGACCATAGGTCTTGCCAGCCAATCTTGCGTTGTTCCACACTCTCCCATCTCATCCATTCTCCCTGTTTGGCCTGGGAAATGGCCTTTATACACCTCATCCTCTCCTCCTGCTTTTGCACCTCGTTGACTACCAGCTTCCTTCTTTGAGCTGGGGCCGCCTTGTGCCATGTAGGAGGAGTTGAACTGAAACCAAGACCCCCTCTTCCATGCTGAACTTGCCCCATGATATCACCAATTCGAAGGGCAGCCTTTGCATCTTCCACAGCTTTCTTTGCCGCCCACTTTCTTCCAGTTTTCAACACAGGTGCTGCCTCCCTTACGCATTTATCGCGTGACTCTACTAATGTCATTTCCAATCTGACCTTGGCGCACTTAAACTCCTCGGTTAGAGCAGAGACTGGTAGCTGCAGTATTCCTTTACCATAAAGTCCCACTCTGCTGAGGCAGCGTGGAACTCCCAACCATTTCCTGATGTATGAACTGATTAACGCTTCCAGCTTCTCTACTGTTGTCAAAGAAACCTCGTACACAGTCAGTGGCCACAGCAACCTCGGCAGTAGACCAAACTGAAAGCACCAGAGTTTTAGTTTACCTGGTAGAGCGCAGCTGTCTATGCTCTTCAACCCTTCCACTGCTTGTTGTCTAACTTCTCCCACACAAACTGTGTCCTTTAGATCCCCATCGTACCATCTCCCAAGACTCTTCACTGGCTTCTCAGACACTGTTGGTATTGCCTCACCATTAATGAAGAATGTTTTATCTTTATTTTTTCAGGATCTACGGCATTCAGGTCATGTTGCTAGGTAGAAACACAAAACCACTGTTCTAATTAAAAGTTTTAATTTGTTACCCTCAATACCCTTAATCATTTTGAATGTTAAGCGTTTAGACTCTTGACTGACCTCCTCTCAAAAACGTCACAGCTATACTGCTTCACTGTTAACAGAATAGCTGTCAGTCTCTATGACTTTCCTTATTCCCACCCTCCCGAGCCATTGATTTGTCAACATTCAGATTGAACCCGCCCTTGGGATCCGTCGCAAACAGCTATTGGTTAGAAAGCAGAGTAGTAAACTGATCAAGTCTTCTGTTCGTTGTAACTGCAATGCTATAATAATGCAGGTGGGCCTTAAGATAAAGTAGGAAAGTCAGACAAAAAACGAAAATGCTACTCAACAGGTTTGAATTTGCCGAAATACATGTTAATCGCAGTGCTGAAAAAAGACAAACTTAAAAAATGGCAAAAGAAAAATGAGCTGATAGGAGGAAAGTGTTTATGGCCCCATGTAGAAAACATTTTGTTTGAATGGAGTACTCTGAATGCCTTTATTACATACTGTAACTTGTGCAACACAGTGGTACACTTGTAAAGTATGTGTGTGGTTATGGTTCTGATTAACAAAACAAAATCCATGTATTTGTATAGCTGGAAACTGAATGCAATTGTACTGCACCGTATGCAACACTAAAAGGTTTTACTTACTGGTTACTAGATGGGGCAGTGTTTAGTTTATTTATTTATTTTGCTTTTTTAATTGATTTGAATTAATACAACACTCTGTAAAAGCCAATGCAGCTGGAACTATTGTCTAAGTATGGTTTTGGAAAGAAATGTTCGGTAAAGCAAAGAAGATACGTTCTTGAACTTGTTTGGGTACTTGATAAGCTAAAACAAATACCGGTAGGTTAATACTGATGTGATTTGGGATGTATAACTTGATTTTACGTGCTGTTAAATTATTACTTTTTAAATTTTAGAAATTTTTAAAAAACGGAATAGTTTCTAACTAAGAACAAAAAACAACAAACATTATTAATGGAATAAAATGTAGCAAACAACGGTTATTTCAAAACTAAACCTGTGTATATTTCTTTATTTATCAGTGTTGAACATGTAGGAAAAAATTGTAAAAAAAAAAAGTATTTTAAACACAAAAAAAGGTAAAAACGTAAGTAGTATACAGTATTTCAGCCTTTTCATATGTTTGTGTTCCAAGAGTAGTTAATGACACAGCAGGCTTATCGTTAGGTGTTTATTTCTATTAAACTATCTTTTTTTTTTTGTTCACTGTAGAATTCGGTTATTTTTTTTAAAGATATAAAATTAAATTAAAACTGTAATAGTCAATTTGGCCACAATACAATGTGGCAAGTCATGTGGATGAGGATTGGAACAGGTATGTTCTGATGAGTATTAAGCGCTTCATAAACTGATAATACTCCAATGTAATTCAATAGAATTAGTATCTGGTAATATAATATACAACATAGTATGTTATTATCCCTGCAAACCTCCCAGGGAAACCTAATTAAACCTGTTTCTGTGACACACAATCATGATCCTGCTCTCTTGTGTCTGTCATTACTTGATTTTACCTTTTTGTTTTTTGTCCTTCCAAGCATTATTTTTAATTGTTCTGCTTAGCTGTCAGTGACAAGGCTTTCATCTGCTGCCAGTCATCAGACAGGCCAACAATAACAAACTGTACACACTGTGCAATTGTTTTATGTTTTATTGTCATTTGCTATGTCTTGGCGATAAGAATCATCTTCCTCAGGATGCTTGACCAATTTAAACAGAAAAACGTGCAGAACATGCTTTGTTTAATTATTCACCTTAGTCCTATATGCTAGTAGTTCACAGGTCTACAACAAGAGCCAATGACACACAGCCAAGTTACTAAAATACACAATAACTGCTGTTCTAAACTGATAAACCACCGATGCTGAATTTTACAACTGTCTGATGTGAAACCTAGTCATTATTTCTTGCCATTTTAGTGGTAGTTGTGAGATGGTAAATTATAACACTTTAAATTGATATCAGTAAATTACATATTTCCATATGAATTAAGGTGATGAATAGAGAACAATATTCAGATATTAGTTAATTTTGACTAGCACATTTCAAAATGAGAATACAGTGAGTTCAATAAACACTGTGGTGGTTCAAGAATTACTATTTTTCCACTTCTTTTGACAGAGGTTGCCACAAATTACATATCAAGACAAAAGCACTCATAACTGCTTGTCATATTGTATACGTAAGACAGTATCTGCTAAGAAATAAATAATAATAATAATAATAATTTGTTTTAGGTTATGCAGTGCTCTACATTTTTATTCTCCAGAGCTGTTTTGCGGTTCCAGTTAGGATCATAAGTTTGTGTAAAGACCTTACACTAGATGTGTCCACCCCAAGATAAAAAAAAAAAAGAATTGAGAAATCTTTCTTGAATCTCGCAAGATTTCTAAAAGTATTTCAGAAAGTAGTGGCAGATACAGAATTTAAAAAAATAAAAGTATTTAATATTCTCCAAGACCCCTGTATATTTAATTATAATGGATCATCAGCTGTGAATAATAGAGATATTTGCAGAGACACTTCTATAAAACCAACTATAATGAATTATTACTGCAAAATGCTAATAAACTTAATAATACATTGTTAAAGCATTACAGAATAAGAAGTTACTTTTAAAATAATCCCAGTCATTTGAATGATTTTTACTGAAAGATAATTTTATTCTATTAATTTCTAACTGGAAGCTGTGTGCTCCAGGTGCTAGGTACTTAAATATTAGTCCAGGTGTACTTGTGACTGCATGTTAAACAGAGAGCTTTAAAATCCTAGATTTTTTTTTTACATCACCACTGTCTCTCTGCAAACACGTCAATTACTCACAGCTTTGGAGGAATAATCCATCATTGTTATGCTTTTTTTCCCAATATGAATATTGAATTAAATAGGTAATAAAGCAACCAAAGGGCCCTGCACTCTTATGGGATACATAATATTGATTGCAAAGAGCAGGGAAAGTATATTGCAGATTATGTAAGTCTTTCCATGTCCAATAACTACAGTGTGCCAGTAACCATCCCATAAAATATTAACCATAGAATATCACCGGATAATTATGTATGGTGTGGCCATTAATTTGGTACAATAAGGAAATACAGTGGACATATCATGAGGAAATATTATGTAAAGGAGCAGGCCCTTGTGATGTGCCGCATGATTACCTGTACCATTATTTAATAGCAGATTGCTGGTAGGTCTTTGACACAAGATTCCAGATTACAGCTCTCTTAAAGACAAACTGCAGACCGTGACACCTGAAAGGCGCCAATCAATATGCATAATAAAAAAGACCTTTAATACAAGGAGTGAGAAAGCTGTATCGACCAGGGTTAGGATAGATTTCCACTAAGTACAGCACAGTGGGTGTGGAACCCGCCCTTCCTAATAAATGAGCACTGTGTATAGTTATATACACAATCTAACTTTTAATTTGTTTCAGTGACATGTTTATGAAGATTTCAAGTTATACAGTCAGGAAGCACCTCCAATGCACCGCATTGCTGATCACTAAACAGATGCATTCTTCTTATTAATGGTTGTCATCGCACTTTGGTTTACTTTCATTTATTGTTTCAAAGCCTTTCATTTCCAATCTTTCCAGCAAAGGTCTCAAGATGGGCAACATAGACACATATTGAATGCACAGGGTTTACCCTGGAGCTGTGCTAACCGGGCTGTGTTTCCATAATAACCAAATGCCCAGGTCAGATTTATCTTTGCTGTAACAACAGCCAAGACACAACATAATCCACATAACAACAGGCGTTAGAGAATGTTCTGGAATCCGTAGAGAACTGGACTCTTTGTAGACAAACCTTAGCCCTTCCATGTTTGCTGTATAAGAACACAATCATTCTTGGATCTCTTTGTGTAGACTGTTGCCTAACATTTTTACCTTTAAATACCCAGAATATCACCCTCAGAAATATCTTGTGATGTATAAAACAGCTATCTTGTGATGTATAAAAAAGCTTGTCTGTGGACTTTCATTGTATTTACGCCATACAGTAACATTTGAAACATTTAGAACTAGCTGCACGCCATGTTTTCCTGTAGATTCATTGATAATATGACTGTGAAATAGGTCAAGACATTTTCATTGAATGTTTATGTAGGACATACAAGACACATGATTTAGTCTTTCTTTGTTTCTCACAATACACTATTATATCGGTCTCCCAAGTGTCTTGTTGCTTATAAAGAACCTTTTAAGAGGAATGGAACCATGCAGCAGCGATCCAGCTTTTGGGAGATTCAAATTTAACAGATTATCACAGCTATTGCTATATGTTTCAGAAGGGTGTATTAAACATGCTTAAGCGACTCAATTATTTGTTTTGTTCTGTCAAATTACACGTCTCTGATAATCTGGGTTCCATTTAATTTTCTAATACCGGATATACTGAGTTTGTTTGGATTACACAGAGTTTCACATCAGTGTTTTGGATAGTTGTTCTGAAAGTTTACTAGTGTTCCCATGGTTTCCCAATGATTATATTATGCTTTAACCATAGTGAACCATGCCATAGTTTTTAATAAACTTTACCATGGCCCCCTGTTCCTTACTACTGTGCTTTCACTAGATGTTTATGTGCTTTTACCAAACCTTTATAAGGGTGGTAACTTGGAGGCTGCTGATGGTGGAATGCTGCTTGTTTTACCACATGGAAACTACAGGCGTCATATTGTGGTTATTCACTGAAAAGTCCTATTGTGTCTAAAAAATTAATCCATCAGTGCTGGAAACTAACAAGACACAGTCATTCATTAATGTGTATCATATTACAGCAAGACGGAGGACGGGTGGCAGCCCTTAAACCAGCAGAGCTGCCAGCAAAGGTCCAGCTGTTTGTTGTTTCTTATCTTGGATACACTGTATAGGTTTATTAAAAATCAAAAGCGCCATTTCAGAAAAACAGCACTAAGGCACACCAGTGAAAATCACGTCAAGTTCCTTGTGCGCAGTAAAAAACACTGGAACAGTTACCCATTCACGTAATGTTTAAAATGGACGTATTTAAACTATTGGAAAGCTAATAAAAAAGACGTAATACACGCTTTTCTCTTTTAATCATGCTTCCTCTTACGGCATGCCACGAATCATCCTGGTATTTATATTAACAGGCTAGGCACTACAAAGCATTTATAGTCAAACAGTAAAGAAGGTTGCACCATTATTGTCTGTGTTTATGTAAGCTCAAACCTGTTTTTTGTCCCCAGCATAATGTTTTTGATGTGCCAATATGCTGGTTAATTTCCGTTTTATACACTCATTAAACACATTGGTGCAATAGATTTTAAAGTTTAAAGAGGTATCCGGTCTGGTTTACACATGTAGCAAGCTGTGATCAGTAAATCTGAGAGAACATGATTAGAACAAAGTTTTAAATCACTGGTGTATTTAGAAACTTTATTGTGCATCCCTACTGGTGTTATTTAGTCAACAAGCTAATATTTCCATAGGCTTCGTACCCTTTCTTGTTTTAGTGCAGTATTTTCAGAGGGGTAAAGTAAAAGCCTCCAGTAAAAGATCTGCCAGCTTGCAGTCATACAAGGGTCATAACAAAGTTTGACATCATACATATAGTAACTACCTACCAATTAGAAAAACCTGATTTGAATGCAAAGTTTGACCCCATGTATATACAACTACCTAGAAACTAGTAGGAGCAGTTCAATTGGGGTTGTTTATGAGTTGCTTCTTACTTTTTGTATTCAGAGATTAAAGATATTGAAATAAGCACTATCCTGCTGTGCAACCTCGAATGCTAAACAAAATAAACACACCGCTGTTTATTTCTGGAAATAAATTAGTAAAACGTGCAGCTGCACAGCCACTAGCAATAAAATGAGCAATGTTCTTTCTTCTCTGTATTATTTACACTAGGATTACTGGACAAAAAGATGGGGAAATGGATACAGTAACACTGTGGAAGCTACTCATAACAGCTGCATTTGTATGAATGTGGCACTAAGTGATAGCTATCCCTGAACTCTGTTCCTATGTCAGTCAGTTTGGCACTTGACCACCTAATTGCCTTGCAAAGTAACTGACACAGAACCTGAACATATTGAGTTGCCATCAGATGAAACTACTAAGTAGCAATGACGTTGGTGTTGAGTTTACTTTGGCGATGAAACAAAGTTCACTTCAGCTGTGCATCATTTCCTGTGAAGGAATATAATACCTGGAAGTGTCTTTTTAAACGGCAGAAGCAATTCAGGAACATTTTAACTATAGCATCAATCTAAATCAAGATCTAGTCAGATGTTTTCTTTTTTTTATCCTGTTGCATTTTAGAAAAATGAATACAGCATATTTACTTTAAGAAGAGGTAAGAGCTAAAGGGGGCATAGAAAAATTGTGGACTTTTTCACTCTTGCCAAGTTTTCATATTACGAATCCTAGACAAACACACTGCTTATTCTGGTGCTGATGTGTAAACATAACCCATTTTACAGAGTCTGTGATATCCATGTTGCAGTGTTGTTGCCCCAAGAGTCAAATAGAACAGAGGAAATTAAATGGCTAGAAGGAGAGAGTCGTAGACAATCTTGACATTTGCCAAACCAGTTATGAAAGTAGATTCTTGTTACATCCTTGGCTCCTGTATTTCTATGATGTTGAAAATACATCAAGGAGTTTTAAAACTTCCAGAGGAAATGGATCAGATCTTTGAAACCTGGTAATGTGCATTTTAAGACCGCACAAACCTTTCAAATACTGTTATACTTACAAGGTTCAAATTTTCTATATTATATTTAGATTTGGTTTGGCTAAATCCACCAATTTAAAGATGGAAAATTAATATTATAATTACTCATAAATCATTAAAATGAATGTGTTAAATTCTTGAATAAACTAATTATATTTATAATATTTTTATTTATAAATGTATTAAACATGTTAAATACATTGCTAGTACAGCATATACATCTTACTTAATCTATATTGAAAATTATTTTACTGTGTGTCTGTTATATCTTTTTAATTGCGCTTTTCTATTTTCAATAGGTTCAAAGTGGGAGAAATCCATTCGGCAAATAGGCTTTGAGAGGTGAGTGCTCTGACTGTACTAGTATCTAACCTCCAATTCCAATTCCAAAACAAAAGAAGATAGTGACAGACAAGTTGAAAAAGGCATAGAAATAGAATAATCTAGCTAGAAAGAAATTAATCGAAATCATTTTTTTAAATTTTTAAATTTTTATTATTATTTGTGCATTTTTCCTGAGGGATATCAGACAATGTCCATTAGGTAAACTGTTTCCCCAACATCTACCACTAGTTTAATGAAAATTGATTTGAGTTTGTTTCAAGGACTCTGACTCTGACTCGAGACTCGAAGTCAAGGACTCGTGACTCGGACTTGGACTCGGACTTGGGGTTTGAGGACTCGACTACAAGTCTGATATATATGTGTGTATATATACAGACGTGCTCAAATTTGTTGGTACCCTTACAGCTCATTGAAATAATGCTTCATTCCTCCTGAAAAGTGATGAAATTAAAAGCTATTTAATCATGTATACTTGCATGCCTTTGGTATGTCATAGAATAAAGCAAAGAAGCTGTGAAAAGAGATGAATTATTGCTTATTCTACAAAGATATTCTAAAATGGCCTGGACACATTTGTTGGTACCCCTTAGAAAAGATAATAAATATTTGGATTATAGTGATATTTCAAACTAATTAGTTTCTTTAATTAGTATCACACATGTCTCCAATCTTGTAATCAGTCATTCAGCCTATTTAAATGGAGAAAAGTAGTCACTGTGCTGTTTGGTAGAAAAAGAACCAAGGATAACTGCCAAAGAGATACAAGCTGAACTCCAAGGTGAAGGTATGTCAGTTTCTGATCGCACCATCCGTCGCTTTTTGAGCAAAAGTGGGCTCCATGGAAGAAGACCCAGGAGGACTCCACTTTTGACAGAAAAACATAAAAAAGCCAGACTGGAATTTGCTAAAATGCATATTGACAAGCCACAATCCTTCTGGGAGAATGTCCTTTGGACAGATGAGTCAAAACTGGAGCTTTTTGGCAAGTCACATCAACTCTATGTTCACAGACAAAAAAATGAAGATTTCAAAGAAAAGAACACCATACCTAGAGTGAAACATGGAGGAGGCTCGGTTATGTTTTGGGGCTGCTTTGCTGCGCCTGGCACAGGGTGCCTTGAATCTGTGCAGGGCACAATGAAATCTCAAGACTATCAAGGCATTCTGGAGCGAAACGTACTGCCCAGTGTCAGAAAGCTCTGTCTCAGTCGCAGGTCATGGGTCCTCCAACAGGATAATGACCCAAAACACACAGCTAAAAGCACCCAAGAATGGATAAGAACAAAACATTGGACTATTCTGAAGTGGCCTTCTATGAGTCCTGATCTGAATCCTATCGAACATCTATGGAAAGAAATGAAACTTGCAGTCTGGAGAAGGCACCCATCAAACCTGAGACAGCTGGAGCAGTTTGCTCAGGAAGAGTGGGCCAAACTACCTGTTAACAGGTGCAGAAGTCTCACTGAGAGCTACAGAAAATGTTTGATTGCAGTGATTGCCTCTAAAGGTTGTGCAACAAAATATTAGGTTAGTGGTCCCATCATTTTTGTCCATGCCATTTTCATTTGTTTTATTATTTACAATATTATGTTGAATAAAAAATCAAAAGCAAAGTCTGATTTCTATTAAATATGTAATAAACAATGGTGGATGCCAATTACTTTTGTCAGTTTCAAGTTATTTCAGAGAAAATTGTGCATTCTTCATTTTTTGTGGAGGGGTACCAACAAATTTGAGCACGTCTGTATATATATATATATATGTGGACAACACTGGTAATGGATCTTCAGTAAGTCAAATTACCTCAGTATTGCAGTCATATTAGGTCAGAGGTCAATTTCATGGTTGCAGAACTCATGCAATCTATTAATCAGACAGTACAGGGCATTTTAACCTCATTATCATTTTGTTGCCAAATCTACGAGGGCTCTGCAAAAAAATGTATCCCTGCTTTAGCCGCATAGCACTGAAGGTTTTTGTATTTGACATATTCGCTCCGCTGAGATGTTGTGTAATAAAAAAACTCAAATATTTAACATAGCACTTTGTAAGTCAGATTCAATTTATGTCACAATACTGTAAATACGGCGAATATTCTTAACCTCAAGTTAAATACAATATTTGGGAGGTTATAACATATTTGTACTTAAAGCCTATTTATTATTTATTTGCACGGTAGCAGCAAACCATTGTGCATTCCCTTATAAAAGTTTACCTCACTGATTTTGCACTGTATTTTTGCAGTTTTCCCATGCTTTTCCCATGGTTATACTATGCATTTCCCAGTGTCTACCCTGGTTTGCCATGTTTATTACAAGGCTTTACCATATTGCAATTCTTTATAATGCTTCCTTATGCTTTACCATGCTTTGCTTTATTACACCTTGCTACGCTTTTACTATGGTAAAGCTGGATAAAGGTAACACATACAGTAAATACCTGCTGTTAATAGAGGACTTGCCTCCCAAAGGAAAAGTAAAAATTAAAATTTTCCGTAGGTACATTTTGATATTCCCCTGCTAGATATACCCTAACTTGTGGTATAAATATAGGATATTAAATGATCGTGGAGAACGTTTTTTATTTGCCACAGGAGGATATTCCAGTAAGGACATTCAGTATTCTGTTTATACCACAAGTATATTTAAAAAATAAATAGTAATACCATTTGATTTTTTTCATATTAAATCAATTAATTGAGGGATTATTGTACCTGGCAGAAACTATAAAATGATATTGTCTAAGTCCTGGAAGCTATAATAGTGGTATGGTATTTCATGTTAGATTTAAAAATGTCACATTTCTGCAAAGTGGTATATAATTCAATATGTTAATGTAACATTATTCAGCAGGTTTAATTAGACTTTATGAAGTGCAATTTGTTCATTCTAGAGGGCGATGCAAAACGTTTGGCAATAGCTGTATGTTTGTCTCTTTGTTAAATCAAATGATATACCATATACTGATTCAGATATTAAGGGCAGGATTTTCAAAAAACAGTGTTATTGTATCAAACTCACGGTATAGTAACGAGAGCTTTAGTAGCAAGTGATTTTCAAACTAAATGTGTTAATTAAATCAATCCATTAATGCTTTGAAATTGAGTCGATTAGGTCGTTAATGAACGCATTTCTCGTTAAAAAGCTTAATTGTCGCAGGTCACGTACATCACTTCCTGTCTCAATGACTAGATAAGGGGAACTAGTTAATCAAAATGCATGTTAATGAGATCAAGAAAAATGAATGGAAGCATAATTCGCTGTGATGGAAACTAGTAGCGTACAGCGGCTCTCAAACCTGCGAGCAGCAGCCAAATGGAAATAAAAAATAATGGGAATATCTATTTTGTATAATTTGTAAACTTAATTTATAATTGTGCATTTTGTCATATAGAATGCACATTTATTTAGAACACTTAGCATATGAAATGCTGATTTACATTTATCTGGCATGTGTAAAAATCGGACGACACGGATTAAAAAGAAAAAGTCATTTACCTTTATTTGGGGGATATATATTTTTTTTTGATGGAATTTATTTTCTTATGTTGACATCTACTTTTGTATGTATTTTAGTATGTAGTATGTTTGTAGGCTATAAATAAATACGTTTGAAGTGCTATTTGTTTTTGTAGTTAGTTATTATACATGTATACCATGTACAGTGCCTTGCAAAAGTATTGAGACCCCTGACCAATTCTCTCATATTACTGAATTACAAATGGTACATTGAAATTTCGTCCTGTTTGATATTTTATTTTAAAACACTGAAACTCAAAATCAATTATTGTAAGGTGACATTGGTTTTATGTTGGGAAATATTTTTAAGAAAAATAAAAAACTGAAATATCTTGCTTGCATAAATATTCAACCCCCACACATTAATATTTGGTAGAGCCACCTTTCACTGCAATAACAGCTTTAAGTCTTTTGGGGTAAGTATGTACCAGCTTTGCACACAGTGTCGGAGTGATTTTGGCCCATTCTTCTTGGCAGATTTGCTCCAGGGTGTTCAGGTTGGTTGGACGACGCTTGTGGACCGCAATTTTCAAATAGTGCCACAGATTCTCAATGGGATTGAGATCAGGACTTTGACTGGGCCACTGTAGGACATTCACCTTTTTGTTCTTGAGCCACTCCAATGTTGCTTTGGCCTTGTGCTTGGGATCATTGTCCTGCTGAAAGGTGAATTTCCTCCCAAACTTCAGTTTTTTAGCGCACTGAAGCAGGTTCTCTTGCAGTATTTCCCTGTATTTTGCTCCATCCATTCTACCTTCAGTTTTAACAAGATTTCCAGGGATGGTGTGTCTTGAGGCATGGGCAGTGTTAGGTTTGCGCCACACATAGCGCTTTGAGTTTTGGCCAAAAAGCTCTATCTTGGTCTCATCTGACCACAAAACCTTTTCCCACATCGCAGCTGGGTCACTCTCATGCTTTCTGGGAAACTCCAGACGTGCTTTCAGATGGTACTTTTTGAGTAACGGCTTCTTTCTTGCCACCCTCCCATACAGGCCAGTGTTATGCAGAGCTCTTGATATGGTTGACTGGTGCACCATTACTCCACTCCCAGCCATTGAACTCTGTAGCTCCTTCAAAGTGATTGTTGGACTCTCTGTGGCTTCTCCCACAAGTTTCCTTCTTGTTTGAGCACTGAGTTTTGAGGTACAGCCTTTTCTTGGCAGTGCCTGGGTGGTGTGATGCAGCTTCCACTTCCTGATTACTGATCCAACTGTGCTCACTGGGATATCCAAACCCTTGGATATTATTTTGTGCCCTTTCCCTAATCTATGCATTTGTATTACTTTATCTCTAACTTCTGTAGAATGCTCTTTGGTCTTCATTTTCCTTCAGATTCACAGCCTGACCAATGATCCTTCAACAGTGGGGTTTTTATCCAGAAAATGTGACAGCAACTTTAATGGTTCACAGGTGGAGGCCAATGGTAAGGTAATTGTGTCCTCGTTAGGGCAATTTCTTTCATCGGTGTAAACTGGGAGCTTCCACAGCACAGGGGTTGAATACTTATGAAAGCAAGATATTTCAGTTTTTTATTTTTCTTAAAAATATTTCCCAACATAAAACCAATGTCACCTTACAATAATTGATTTTGAGTTTCAGTGTTTTAAAATAAAATATCAAACAGAACGAAATTTCAATGTACCATTTGTAATTCAGTAATATGAGAGAATTGGTCAGGGGTCTGAATACTTTTGCAAGGCACTGTATGTAACACTTCATTATATATTTATTAAGCTTTTAAAATTACAATAGAACCCTAACCCAATACACAATGTGTTTATAATTAATTGTTCGGTGAATTCCTCTAATCATGCATTTTCTCTGTTACTCTTTGCTCGCCTCTGCGATAAATAAACTCAACATGATTAGAAGCAGTTACTGAACACTTACAGTATTATAAGGACATTTTATATGCATACAAACATGTGAAGGTTAAAGTGTAGATTGTACATAAAGTGTGGGGGGAGCCTGACAACATTACGAATACGTTTAGGCAAAATCCATGTCAATGATCTCGATCACATTCCTAGTGGATCTCTGTGTCCTTGTACGCCTGTCCTTTCTTGTGTGGATTAAACATATGTGTTAAAAGCCAAGGACGAATTGCAAATCCGCAATCACCTAAGGAAACTTATCTAATATGTCGTTTTCTATACAAAGATTTCATTATTTACTCTTAGGTTTTTATTTGTATAATTCAAATTAAATCTACAGTAGAGGTCAGCTGTCATGTAATGTATGTATCCAGATAGGCTACAGTTGCATTGATACTTTCTTGGTAGTAACATTACACTGGGTGCAAATAACGGTATTTTAGCAATACAAGAAACATTCCGTAAAGTTACAAATGATTAAAACACGTGATAAATCTCATTCATAACCTTTTAAATTCCCACGCAAACAAAGGAAATAGTCACAAGAAGCACTGCTCGTTAAGATATTAACATACATACATACCCAATTTAGGTAAGTCACAGCGCAATCTCGTACTCACTGTACTGTGCTACGCAACCTGTCTTGCTCTGAAAAGCGATCGCCATTCATCATTTGAAAATACTGTATCCCAATTAAACAAAGTGATGTCCCATTTAAACAACATCAATAACTTTGGGAAGAACCGTCTCCCAGAGTTGTATCCCATTTAAGCAGAAATCCCGATTATCAGTGTCCTGATTAGGTGGCGTCGACTGTATAGTACAATTTGAACTTAACTAGTATATCATACAATTTATAAAACAAAGTAATTAGAGACTTAGGGCAGGATTTTCAGAAGGTTGTAAATTATAACTCCAGTGTTATTCAACAAATTGGTATGTAACATTGGTTTTGGCATTTTCAAACGGTCGTTATGCCTATTTTAATATTAAATAATCGTGCTAATGTGATTTCCGAAATTATGGTGATTTACAAAATAATGTATATAAACTGGTCAAAGCCAAATTAACATGCTGCAGTCTCACATGATATAGACAGTGTTGTCGAAAGGGCCAAAATCATCAACTGGCCGTATCTTCTGATACTAACAGTTTAATTAAGGTTTAAACAAGTCTCTTTTGAAAAGTAGTTATTGTAATGGTGAGATACATTAATAGTTACCTGTCACAAAGACGGCCGGAGTGGGTGGCGTCAGACCAGAAGCAGGAAATAAACAGAGACTTGGGATTTTGATGAAGCTGAGCGCGTGATTTAATTATTAAACAGAACAGAAAATAAAAAGGTTGTAAACATACAAAAACACAGGACACGGCACTTCACGCCAAAATAAATAGACAAACAAAAACGGACTACACAGACAAAACACGGTGAGCAGATTTAACTACTATTACTATTACAAATATTACCTCCGTCTCCTATCCCGTTCTCCACTCACCGAACACACAACTGCACACAGGGGCGGGGCGCATTGCCACATTACCCATATATCATTTGTCTGATTTTACACTTACAGTTCTCTAGTTTTGTGTTTTCCATTTATTTCCTACGACCCATTAATTTGGATTGTCAAAAAACTAATTAAAAGAGTTCAGTAGAAGGTGTGAGGAAGGAAGCAGCGGATGTTAGGACAATGAGATCATTTCCCCAGGAAAGGCATTCTTAGTTGTGGCATCTCTAATGTCCAAGTTTTTGTGAAATTTAAAACTAGTAACAAGCAATTTAGCAGGATTGTTTAAGGGCTTAGGGGTGTGTATGCCTACAGTATTTTGTTACAACCAAACAGTGCAATACAGTGATATTAGCAAAGCCGTGGTGAAAGGGTGCAGATAAGAGGCCTGGTAGCGTTAATGCTGTTTTTGTGGAAACTGTTATGTTGCAGAGAATATTCTGAGGATATTGTAGCACAGCTTTTCGACTATAAGCAAATCAGGTGCTAACCTATGGACAAAAGTGAAAATAAAATGTATGTGCTGACAGCACTGAATCATTTTCAGTGTTTTTTTAAGTGTTGTTTCTTCTCTCTTTTCATGGAGCACAAATATCTTTCTATACAATGTTTTGTGTGATTTTAAACATACAGCCTGTGGTTTTGTAGTTTTCTGGTTATTTCCAATGAGTCATAAACTTGAATGGTCAACAGTTCAGTGGAAGATGTGAGGAAAGATGCAGCAGGTGTTGGACAATGAGAGTGTTTCCCCAGGAAAGCCATCTTTAGAAGTGGCATCTCTAATTTCCAGTAGGCTGTTGCCTCCTCACAGCTCATAGGCTCATGGGACTGAGGCTCCAGGAGGGTTAGCCAAGTTCATGTGTTTTACCCAACATAGAAGGTTGTGGGTGTTTTTTTTTGTTTTTGTTTTTTGACCCTCACTATAACACCACCCTCAATTATTGCCCGTTTTTGCCCATGGCCCTTACCAGGCGGTATAAAGAGGGTTGATTGTATATATATATATATATATATATATATATATATATATATATATATATATATATATATATATATATGTATATATACAGACGTGCTCAAATTTGTTGGTACCCCTCCACAAAAAACGAAGAATGCACAATTTTCTCTGAAATAACTTGAAACTAACAAAAGTAATTGGCATCCACCATTGTTTATTCCATATTTAATAGAAATCAGACTTTGCTTTTGATCTTTTATTCAACATAATATTGTAAATAAGAAAACAAATGAAAATGGCATGGACAAAAATAATATTTTATTGCACAACCTTTAGAGGCAATCACTGCAATCAAACATTTTCTGTAGCTCTCAATGAGACTTCTGCACCTGTTAACAGGTAGTTTGGCCCACTCTTCCTGAGCAAACTGCTCCAGCTGTCTCAGGTTTGATGGGTGCCTTCTCCAGACTGCAAGTTTCAGCTCTTTCCATAGATGTTCGATAGGATTCAGATCAGGACTCGTAGAAGGCAACTTCAGAATAGTCCAATGTTTTGTTCTTATCCATTCTTGGGTGCTTTTAGCTGTGTGTTTTGGGTCATTATCCTGTTGGAGGACCCATGACCTGCGACTGAGACAGAGCTTTCTGACACTGGGCAGTACGTTTTGCTCCAGAATGCCTTGATAGTGTTGAGATTTCATTGTGCCCTGCACAGATTCAAGGCACCCTGTGCCAGGCGCAGCAAAGCAGCCCCAAAACATAACCGAGCCTCCTCCATGTTTCACTGTAGGTATGGTGTTCTTTTCTTTGAAAGCTTCATTTTTTCGTCTGTGAACATCGAGCTGATGTGACTTGTCAAAAAGCTCCAGTTTTGACTCATCTGTCCAAAGGACATTCTCCCAGAAGGATTGTGGCTTGTCAATATGCATTTTAGCAAATTCCAGTCTGGCTTTTTTATGTTTTTCTTTCAAAAGTGGAGTCCTCCTGGGTCTTCTTCCATGAAGCCCACTTTCGCTCAAAAAGCGACGGATGGTGCGATCAGAAACTGACGTACCTTCACCTTGGAGTTCAGCTTGTATCTCTTTGGCAGTTATCCTTGGTTCTTTTTCTACCATTCGCACTATCCTTCTGTTCAATCTGGGGTCGATTTTCCTCTTGCGGCCGCGCCCAGGGAGGTTGGCTACAGTTCCATGGATCTTAAACTTCTTAATAACATTTGCAACTGTTGTCACAGGAACATCAAGCTGCTTGGAGATGGTGTTGTAGCCTTTACCTTTACCATGCTTGTCTATTATTTTCTTTATATATATATCAGTTTGCTCCCAGTTAGACCTTAAAGAAGGAACATCTTGTTTTTGAGGGTGTATTGTAGCTATCATTGAGGTCAAGGCAATAAATAAATTGTTTATTCAAAAGAAAATAGTTTAGTAAGATACATTTTCACTGCATAATTGTGTTCTTTTAACTTGCTATTTTTAACTAAACAATAGATGCATTCATTTCCTTTCTCATAAAGATAGGCAAAGAATAATTGTTTGAAAATTGTGCATGTAGACATTCAGCTGTGTTCTTGTATATTTTGTTGTTTGTCTCCCGTAACAATATGGAAGTTCTTATGGGAGACTGGTTTCCGCCTAAACTTACCAGCCTCTCCCTATTGTCCTGATTTTATTTACAGCACATTGTACATGAATCTGTGTTCCCATTGTTCAGTGTAATATTTTATGTTATGCATGTGATTCTGACAAACAATAACATTTTTAGACAGCAATGTCTGGACAGAGGTACTACATTTTGAAATGTGTTGCTGATTAAATAGTACCCTACTGAATAACAACAAAGTACCACAAACTTCAACTTTTGGATACAAAAAATATCAAGTCTGTGATGCAACCTTAATACACGAGATTCAGGGTTTTTTTTTAAAACTGCTGACCAACTGCGGCATCTGTTTAAGGGGGCATTGTTGCTGAGATTTCAGTATTTTGATTAAGTTTCATTTATTGTAAAAGCCATTGTGCCAAGAACTCCAACCCTTCCCAACAGTATACTTAGGATACCCAGTACATTTTAAAAAAAAAAATTGTTATCAATTTTGAAAAAGTGTGAAATACCAGGTACTTGCAGTATTAGTAGCTGTTGATGTACGTTGGGCAACGTGTTAATTCAAAAAGGCCTTTATAAGATGGTTGAAATGTATTTTAGTAGTTTAAGGTGTCTTTTCTATATCATAATATAGCTGGTGTGGATATTTGTATGATTAAAACAATGCAACTGATCTAGATAGACGAAGCTAGCTCACTACATTTAGTAAGAAAACAAATGGAAAATATCTTAATAGGTCCCAATGTTGCAAAGAAAATGACTCATTTTATCTTAAATACTCAAAGCTATTTACTAGACATCAGTGTTTTTTTATATAACATTTTTATTATTGCTTAAAATATTCTCTTGGCTTAACAATGGACATTTCCTTTTTACATTTTGTTAGGATTCCCGGGCTGTGTTGCTATCCATTAAGGTTGTCCCAATTTACACATCCAGATCAGATGTAAAACACATTTATTAGCTTTCTTCCGTTCATTTAACCTTATTTATTTATTTATTTTTTAGCCTTTTGTAGTTTTATAATGGAAATTTCAGATCACAGTTAATTGCCACTGTAAACTGTCTATAAATGTGTTTTGCAACACCCTATTGTTGCATTTTCAATATTTTATAAGACATAATTAGTTGTTATTGCAATGTTGTATATTATTTTGGTTTTAAATGAGAACTTTGTTTTTAATAATCTCAGAAGCTATACTTCCACAGCGAATAGATCAGGAATGTTTTCTTTACTACATACAATACAGTACAATATATGCAATACATTGTATTACTGGTACAACATATATTTTACGCAACACGTAGTCATGTTCCACAAAAGGTCGATTACTCCACTTTCTGTATGGGTGTTATCTCTCAAATGAGCTATGCTGTCAATGTCAGCTGACAGCATTAATAAACATAATCACACAATTTCCCTATAAATTAGGGATGCACCGAATCCAAGTTTTTGGGATACGGCTGAATACCGAATCCATCTCAAAAGATTTGGCCGAATACCGAACCGAATACCAAATCTACAAAAACTGTCAAGAAAACTGAAGGAAACTGTTGAATGAAAAGCAGACTGGCAGCTACTTACAAGGGACGCGCACAATCTATAGTTTTGAGCCTTTTAGTTAATTATATTTTTATTACCGAATATATACCTGAATAAGATTTCAATTTGAAACGTACACAATTTACCGCTAGCCCCTTCCCCCACAACAGAAACGTCAAAATACAGAACTGTTTACTTTACCTTTACAATAAAAGAGAGCTGCATCTTTGCCATAACCCACTATTTTCTTTAATTACGTTTCAACCTGTGTCACCTGATCTGAGACTGAGAGCTATGAGGAAAAAATTACTGTGATGAGTGACCTGAATGATCTCCCTCCGAAATAAAACCCATGTTGATTTAAATGCACAGTGTGTGTAACACATATCAAATAGGCTATGAAATAGTTTAAAAATTATTTTAATAAAACACAGCAGTTCCCAGATGGTTCAACTTTTACTGGCACATTGCAATACCGTAAAATGTAATTTACTAAAGCATATTGTTCAACAACGTCTTGCACGTCTGAAAGTTGTAAAGTTACAAAAAATTTATATTACTGTGCACCACAATTTTTATTTTTTATTTTTTATATCTCAGTATGATCTCTAGAACACGTTTGACATACAAAGCAACAAAGAACAAAAGTCTACAACAGTTTGCCGTTACTATATATCACAGGTTTACTGCATAACTTTACTCCATGAAAAGTGTGATGTGAATGTGCTGTGTTGCATACGGGAGTATGTTTGCATTCAGCAACTGCATGACATGTTTAGTGCGTGTGCCACCAGTAATTTAGGGAGTCTGGAGCTGCGACAGAGTTCATCAAACGTGTTCTTGTTATTAAATACAACAGTTACGTTCAATACCGGATTTGTGTCTTTTATTTAAAGAAGAACTGCACACATTGGAGGGATGTATTAAAATGGATGTGCATCTGGCTGGATATAGGATTCGGATTCGGGTTCAGTGAATCCTAAGCATTCGGTCGAATCTGAAACCAAATACTGGATTCGGTGCAGCCCTATTATAAATTAAGTTTGAGATTTAATCATGGTTGCATTGTTACTGTGTTTGTAGTCTGATACAACCACCAAAATTCACTATAAATAAAATACAGTAAATGCCGGTAACTTACCATCTGGTTTAACTGTCGTCAGAGGACAGTCGCTGAAAGTCTTGATCTGTGGGAAAGTGATCACTTTCCTCTTCATCGTCCTCATCAGTGTCTGAAACCAGTGAATCTGAGTCACTGCTATCACTTTCATCAAGACTAATGATGATCTTTTCAATTTGATCTTCCACAGCACAATCTTGTTCCCAGTAAGCATTTTCCGTGTCTAACTATGATACACTGACAGCAACTCTTCCACCCCTCAATGGGAAAAATGTCAAATTGATCAGCACAGAGACTCCACACATCTTCCAGTTGTAATTTCTTTTAGCAACATATTTCTTTCAAATTAGCCCACACAAGTTCATATAGGTTTACGTGTTACTGGGGGCTTGTTCAGTTTTACTAACTGCAAAAGTTCAGCTTTCAATACAAACAGAATATTACTGTGCTGTAGCCATGCCTGTGCTGTAGCTTTCCTTGTTGATGTTGTGGGCTTTTTATCCACCTTCATAATGTGATAGGGGACATTATCCAGTACCACAACAGAGGATGGAGGGATATTTGGAAGCAATTTCTCTTTCACCTACTTTTCAAAATTCTCCATGGCAGTCACCTGTTTGCTTCTGTGCTTTAAAAATTATTCAGCGTTTGGAATAAAGCCAGAAGCACATCCAGTGCATACTCTCCAGTTCCAGTTTATCCTGCCAACAAGTAGCAATGCTTTGAGTGCTGCGAATCCTGGTTTTGTCAAGGTAAATTAATATTTTACCATTGGCATGTCGTTTTTGCACAGCCTGCAAGTACTGAACTATATCTGTATGCTCCATCAATGTTTTTCTATTGACCTACATTTCTTCCAACCAAAAATCTAAACTTCTAATAATTTTGTGAAGAGTGTCATCTTTGCCTGCAAATGCATTATTTTCTTATAGCACAATTTTCAGCATAAAAACTATGAATTTTTCTTTTCACAACGCACTTGTCAAAATCATCCAATTACATTTTCCCTGTTTTCCTTTGTCTAGTTGTAAACAATGCCTCTGTTTGTCTGTGGTGTTTTCCTTCAGCACTAATTTGTCTGACAATTCTCTCATGAACACCAGTCATGACACCCACTCTTAAAATAATTTCAAATTGGTATTATCATTCCTTTTCATGATTCATCCTCACATTACTTAACTACAGCTATGGCCAAAAGTTTTGCATCAACCTATAGAATTAACACATTTTGCTTTTAAGTCGAATGGAACCTGCTGAATAATGTTACGTTAACAAATGTTATTACATACAGCTTTGTAGTTTTCCATATACTTAACAACAAAACTGACAAATTGAAAAATGTGACATTTAGACTTGAAATACTGTACTACTGTTTTGGCTTCTGGTAGACTTTTGCGATATCATTTTGTAGTTTATTTGATTACATGATGTTAAATAAAAGATCTAAATTATGTTCATATAGTTTTTTTTCCTTATTATGTCTTAATCCTAATAGTCTAAGTGATGCAAAACGTTTAGCCATAGCTGTACGTTGGATACAATTTCTCTTGCCTGACTTAAATGTTTTACCTGATAAAACTGTTTTGTGAGAAGTCATTTCCTTCTATATTAAAATAACTAAATAATTATCATATTCTTTGTGGATGTCTCTTTACCTCAAACTACCATGGGAACACTTGGGAACAAACTTACCTCCGACCCTTTTTTAAAGAAATGAACTTGTCGAGGTGAGACTGCGTGCTTCAGGGGGATTCTGAGCTACGGTGCAACGGACAGTTTAACTTGGGACAGTAGTATGTGATATTATGTGTAGCAGATTTGTAGTAAATTATGTAGTGCTAAGTCAAATTCAGTACCAAAAAATATATATCTGCCATACTCGCACGCATACACAGACTCGTTACAAATACTCATATATGCCTGTTATTCGGTACACCTTTAGTAATCAGACTACATGTCAAAAGATGTCATACACCACTGGTAATATTAGGCAGACATGCACCATTAGTTCAGATTTTTATTGAACTTAGATTCAAAGTTAATTCATTCATTTTACTGTTCCCACAGTATTATTTTAAGCACTTAAAACTTAGAAGAGAAACTGATAACTAGTGTTTTATGGTGAACTTTGTTTAAAGCATGAATTTATGCACAGTTTTTTATGTTGATCTTTGCCCAGTGCTACTGCAGCAGATCACAGAGTCATAGTAGTACTTTTAGCTGCTGCAGGATGCAAGCCAGCCTTTACCTTTATTTGCAGTACAAACAATTACAGTGAAATTAGAACCCCCAATGCCCTCAAACATTGTTAAGGCTTTATGGCCTCCTTCCTCATGAATAAATCATTGTGGAGCATTACATGATTCATGCCTGTTCAAAGAGGGTTGAGGACTAAGCCTATTCTTTTTTTGAGTCATTTTGAGGTGGGTAACAAAAGCCACACATTTGTGGTAAAACATTTGACCACAAATATAATACTTTGTTCTTTTTTTCTAATGATATGGCAATAGTTGCCATCTGTTGCATTTTAAACCACATAAACATCAACCATTGAGCCTACTTAAAAATCCACAAAGACACACTGGCATGACACAATACACAGTGTCAAGTCAAGTTCAATATGTTTCTAAAATATATATATATATTTTGTAAAAGCCATTGCTTGTCACCTTTTGAATGGCCTTCAAATAGTTTTGTCCATCATGAGTCACACGGTGAAGCAATTCTCTCAAAAAGGAGGGTCAGGTATCTATTAAAACATTATGAAAGACTTAAACAAAGATTATACGATTTCTAACCGGCTCATCTTGTTACACAATCAAACTGTTGCTACCTCTGCAGTTCCATCTGCAGTCTACAATCCCATCTGCAACCAGGTGTTACACAAATGTCAAAGATTGCCTGTATGTCTCATGTCTTATTTAATTGTCATTAATAAATTAGGTCACCTACTTCCAATATTTAACTGATAATATCACTAATTCACAGTCCTTTGTTCTGCTTACAGTACATGCTTTTATTTCTGCTGTACCCTTTTTTAAACTCTCTTCTAGCATTCTTTGCATTAGATGCTCATTAGGTAACTTGCTCTCCATCAGTGCGACTGAACGAATATTCTCGGCCTGTATTTCAAAGTCCTTCAGTGTTTAGTCCACCATGAAAATAACTAAGGTAGTGGCAGGTACCGTAGACTTGTGTGGCCAGAGGGTTTGCAACTGGCTTATTAGCAGTGATTACTAAATTAAGATTAATGACTAGTCATCATTATATATTTAAGGTAAAACTACAGTAATTAAAGTTAAGTAGATAGTAAATAGGAATTGTATTTTCTTACAGAAGTAAAACTAATTCTACTGAGTATAGTACATGTTTGTTTTTGAACTAACAGTATACGTTTTGTTATTATTATGAACTGGGATATTTAGTCACATAAAAAGCTATAAAGTAAAATCTTTGATCTATTAAACAACTAGACGAAAACCTTTCGAGTAGTGATGAGCGATTCTCGCTTTTACAAGTCGATTCGATTATCGATTCGATATTTGAAAATAATCCCGGTGACGATTACAATTATCAATTATTTAAATAACATCATTCTTAGGGGGAAAAAGGTTCCTGATTAAATAGTTTTTTTTTATTATTTCTAATTAAAAACTACAATAAAACTTCAATAACTTTTTTCAACAGCACTTTCAAACCTACAAATCATACAGTATGTATTGTATTGAAGTCACTACTAAAGCAGCTTAACCAATATATAAACAATATCAGGGTTGATAATGCTGCATAACAGAAAAGAATAAGAATAATAATACATGGCTGACAGTTTATTAACTCATTAAATATAACGTAATACAAGAAAAAATGGCAACCTGAAACAAAATATTATTATATCTTTATTATTAAAAAAAAAATGTAATTTCTTAACCTGCTTCGCTGACTAAACTAAAATGAGAAACCGAGTCAACAATAACAGATGCGTACAAGTGAAAGTCCCAGTAAAGCAATACAAAACTTTGGATAGCTCATATATATGTCGGCAGAGCTTGTACCGCTAATCAAGAGGGCCATTGCAGTCTTGGAAGTGCATTGGCCTACAGCAGGGGAAACAAGGCAGTCGATTTTCGACGACTAGCATAGCACCTCTCCCATACCCCCCCCCCCCCCCCCTTCACCTGGATTTTCTTTTCCAGTCTTCCTGGGACCGTCTGACAACAGCTCCTGCTGTTTCCCAGTTGATGAACACGCTATATAGAGTGTATGTTGTGGAGAAGCTGGTCCTGGCCCAGTTAACGCCAGTTGAGGCTTTTATTGCTGTCTTGTTCCAGGTGCCTAATTTAGTGCTCCTATCTAAGGATGCGGCCTGCCCTCCACAGCCCCTCACCACAACACCTGGATGCTCTGCGCCTGGTGCCCAAGCTCAACGGACAGGCTGTGGGTAGAAACCTGGCTGCGCTGGTAGCTGCACGTAGGCTGCTTTGGCTTTCCCAGGCACATGTGCCTGATGGGGACAAAGCACCGCTGTTGGACGCCCCGATCACTCCAGGGCCCACGGTGGATGAGGTGCTGCAGCACTCTGGGAATCCACTAAGGAGCTGGTTCGTCTGTTTCCCAAGCGACCACCTCCAGTATGTAAACCAGCAGCTATTCACTGCAGTTCAAGCACGGTCCCCCTCCCTTTTGGGGCGTGACTGCAACATCAGTCACGGATCCACAGGATGCCGGCGTGGTGTCTCAGGAGGTAGCAGCTCTGCTGAAAAAACAGGCTATTTACATGATTGACCCCCTCCATTTGGAGGAAGGGTTCTACTCCAGGCACTTCCTTGTGCCCAAGTGGGATGGTGGCCTCAGACCGATCCTCGACCTCAGACAGGTCAACCTGTATCTGAGCCGAAGGAGGTTCAAAATGTTGACGATGCAACAGCTATTGCAGTCCATCAGACCAGGCGACTGGTTCACCACGGTTGACCTCAAAGTCGCCTATTTCCACATACCCATAAAACCAGCACACAGGAAGTACCTGTGGTTCACTTTTCAGGGAGCAGCTTATGAGTGATGTGTATGAGTGAGTCTCTTGTGTGGCCTGCAAGCTTTTGCTCTAGGCACACGAGAACCTCCTCTCACTGAGGGCAGTACATCTGCCCGGGGTGACAAACTGGTTTGGCGGACCTCCTCTCAAGGAGGCTCCAAGCGCCTCAGTGTGGAGACGATTGGGAGTAGCACAGATAGATTTCTTTGCCTCGCAGGAATCAACCCACTGTCCCCTCTGGTTCTGGCAATAGATGCCTTGGCACACCAGTGGCCGAGGCAGCTGTTATATGTCTTCCCACCGCTCGCCCTGCTCCCGCTGTGTCTGGATAAAATCAGGCAGGACCAGGCCAAGGTGCTCCTAGTTGCCCGTTATTGGCCCAGGAGACTATGGTTTTGAACCCTGATGCAGGACCTGAGCGGCCAGCCATGTAGACTGCGGAAACACTGCGACCTGCTCAGTCCTTATGGCACCCCGACCCATGGAGCCTGCAGCTCTGGGTCTGGCCCCTAAACAGCTGCATTTGAGCCATCTGGGGCTTTCTAATAGGGTCATTGACACCCTGCAGAATGACAGAGCACCATCCACACATTTGCAGTACGGGTAGAAGTGGGGTGTTTATCAGACATGGTGTCTGCCTCGTGGGTTTGACCCCACGACCTGTCCCATCTTTACAGGACCTTTTTGATGAGAGGAAATCCGCCTCCACGTTAAAGGTTTATCTGGCAGCCATTTTGCCTTGCCATGTCAAAATTGACTCGGTCTCCCGAGGAGCTCACTTCCTGGTGGGTCAGTTTTCGAAAGGGCTCTGCGGCTTCAGCCGCCAATGAAGGGAGATTGTTCCTTGCTGTAGGCTAAACGTGGTGCTTAATGCATTCATGAAGCCTTCATTTGAGCCCCTGCATTCACCTGAGCTGAAATTTTCATTACTCAAAGTGTCTTTCTTGCTCACTACTAACCTCTGCAAAGCGGGTGAGAGAGATGCAGGCATTCTCAAAAGCGAAAGCCTGCTTAATTTTTACAGAGGTCAGGACAAAGGTCATGCTCCGTACCAATCCTGCCTTTTTGCGGAAGGTGATCTCGGCATTCCATGTCAACCAGTCTGTGGAATTGGAGGCTTTCCATCCGCCTCCTTTCAGGTCTGACATGGAGCGAAAGCTCCATTCACACTGCCCAGTTCGGGCCCTGGCATACTGCATTGACAGGACAAAACGTTGGAGGCAGTCCCAATAATATTTTGTCTGCTATGGGGCAAAATCGCATGGTAAGCTCTGTCTAAGTAGAGGCTATCCAAGTGGATAGCAGACACAGTCAGGACTGCCTATGAGCTGGCCAACTTGCCCCCTCCAAAAAAGCTCACTGCCCATTCCACCAGGGGCATGGCAACTTCATGGGCTTTATTCCTGGGTGCATCTGTGAGCTACTCCCCCTACCTTCACAATTGAAATGAACTGAAATATACAACATTAGGAAAGAAAAAAAGAAAAGAAAACTCACAAAATGACTTTTCAGAAATATGAAATATGTATTTTACATAAACTTAGAACTTCTTCATGATTGTGTTTAAACATAAACTCAATACCCCAGTCCCATACAGTGGATGTACAATGTGGCATTAAAAAGAAGGGTATTCTGCATTTGTGCATTGCTCACGTTGCTCAATGAGACCTTTGTTATTTTCTAACTAACCTCAACCTATAAAGTACCAGTACACATAACTAAGCTACAAAGAGACCTAATTTAAACTGGTTGATGAACCAAGAGTAAATCATAATGTATCCTTCTGCGTTGTGTTAACAAGCATGGTCTGCCGCTTGTTAAATTTTATGAAGCAAATCATTTTCACTTCAAAGCAAATGTGGCTGAAGTTACCCTGTTGTTGGTCTCCTTTGAAATGGGCATTCATGTGTGATACATGCTGAGTGCAACCAAACATTTGTTTAAAATTTGAAGCAAAAAAACATTTATAAGCTTTACAAATGCAAAATGCATTTGACACGAAGGACCTTATGGGTTGAGTCAGTCAGTTCTTTCTGTTGTGTGGTACAGTCCTTTGTAAAATAAATAAATAAATAAATAAGGCAAAATGAGCATATAAATATTCATTGTGGTAAACAAATTCATATTTTTAAATAAATTAACTGTTGCAGTTTAATCAATTAATCTCAGGCAAAGTGTCATTAATAAAGAGCATACATACTCAGGGCTTTATTATTCTAGTTTATAATTATTGGGTGATAATAATTTAGAGAAAATGCAGCTAACAAGGCGAACATGCTAAGCTGCTTGAAATACTTCAGAAATTCCACACAACAAACTAAAAATAGTTTTAATACTGGTTGGAAATAATATCATATTGAGTCGTCATTAGTTAAGCAATTTTAGTAGTTTTACACTGTAATTCTTAATGTAACATGGCAAAAAATATGCTGTGCAGCTAGAAATGTTATTTAATTTTGTATTACCTCTGTCCTTTTACAATGTTTGAAATCACTCAGAATGTTTCTGAAATGTGTTGCTCAATAATGAGATCTTCATAATTTTTCTCTATTGCTCATGGTGGTGTGCCATTTTCATGGTGCTGTGACTAGGAACTCATAGATCGCCAGGGTTAAAGGCGGAAGAGTATTGTGTTCGGGTAATGTTGTGTGATTCACTGTCATTACAGATTATCACCACTGCTGGTGAGATGAAGTTAAAACCTATATGACCACGCCTATAGGGCACAGAGCTGGGGTAACTTACTACTTAAGTAATACATTACTGTAATAATATTACTTTTGTCAATAACAAGGTAATATAACTTTTCAATCTGAGTAATAATATTACAGTTATTTTCCGCAAAAAAGAAAGGAGTTAGTCTTGTTACCTTTTCTCTGTTGTACACTTACATTAGTGGTCTTTTCTTTTTTCTTTTTTTTTAATTTAGTAGTTGCCAATTGATTTTATCCCGTTTTTCTCCCAATTTGAAATGGCCAATTGTATTTAGGCTCAGCTCACTGCTACCACCCCCGCGCTGACTCGGGAGCAGTGAAGACGAACACACGCTGTCCTCCGAAGCATGTGCCATCAGCCGAATGCTTCTTTTCACTCTGCAGCCCGCCATGCAGCCAACCCAGAGCTACAGCGTCGGAGGACAATGCAGCTCTGGGCAGCTTACAGGCAAGCCCGCAGGCACCCGGCCAGACTACAGGGGTCGCTGGTGCGCGGTGAGCCGAGGACACCCTGGTCGACCAATTGTGCGCCACCCCCTGGGAACACCCGTCCACGGTTGGTAATAGAATAGCCTGAACTCGAACCGGCGACCTCCAGGCTATAGGGTACATCCTGCACTCCACGCAGAGTGCCTTTACCAGATGCACCGCTCGGGAGCCCCCTTTTTTTTATATATATATTTTTTTAACCCGACGCGCCAAACTGCTGTAATGTCGGTGCGTCACCACTGATGACACAATCTCTCTTCTGGGATGTCTCACATCAATAATAAGCCGTGGGGCAATCAAGTTAGTCTTTCTGAGCCATGTATTTAAATAAGGCTAGGCACTAGGAACAAAAAAATGTGTATCCCTACATGCAATTTTGATGATATATTTTAAAACGTCATACAGGAAATACGTTTACCACCGCATATTTTGAAGTTTAATGGACAAGATCGAGTTTCGTACTTGACTGTACCCATGTACCACTTTTATGTATTTATTTGCTTGTTTGCTTGCTTACAGTGGTGGCCACATGTATTGAATCACCCCATTATTTTCACGTTTACTGCTTTATCACCATATAGTTAGTTTTTCTATTGACCTTTTTTGTTTTTGTTTTGTTATTGTGGATTTGCTATTCGTGGTTTTATTGAATTCTAACGTTTGTATGATTTTCTCTTCATACTGCAAAATTATTGAAAGTCAAATATACAGTACATTGTTTATATGCCAAAAATGAAATATATTTATACTAGAAACATTTTAAAAACCTGTTTGACACAGTTAATAAGTTAATTACCAGATGTACAGTTAAAAAGTAAACAATAGTCACAAAAACTGTTTTGCAGAACAAGACAAGAAAAAGAAATATAACGAGTAATATAACATACTACTTTTTATTACTTTATATTACTTTTTAAAAAAATTATATGACATTATATATTACTTTTTATTACATTATATTACTTTTTTTTCTGAAGAAACAAATAACGAGTAATAAGTTACTTTTTTCAGTAACGTGCCCAACTGTGGCAGGGCATTTAGTAACACTACAATAGACAACTGTACAGTATTTACAGGGGTAAGCAAACTAAAAAAAAAATTCAGGTCCAGGTTTTGTGATTTAGCCAGGACACCAGGATTAGCAGACCTATGTTGCTCTTCAACCTGCATTTTTTCGGTACCTTTTCCCCCAGCTTTTGTTTGTAAATGTTTTGTGAGTGCTCATATTTTGTGAAGTGTTAAAGATGCATTTTATAATGTATATCAGTGTTAGATTAATACATTGTTTAAGAGAAATGCAGTTCAAATATCAAAAATAAAAATTGAAACAGCAATATAGTTTACAATAGAGTAATGAATAATTTTACACCCTCTTTATGAGCTACAAATCATCTGATTTCCAGAAGGGCGCAGTTCATTTTAGAGTTTTTGGGTGTTGATGCTGTAGTTAAACATCTAATTGTTTTAACAGAGAACAGTTTGTTCATACCATGCAGAGTAATACCATTCCTTTCAACTTTGTTTGTGCCAACCAGAACGAATATCAAAGTTTAGCTGAGGGCAAGGGGTGAATAAAGAATTGTATTGCACTCTGTCACGGATTGCTCGTGTGGTGATGTCAGACCAGGAACTGAATGACACAGAGTTGTGCAGTGAATGCGCTGCTTGTGCTGGCTTATTAAATGAACAAATAGAATGTTTAAACAAAACACTGAACAAAACAAACGGCACGTTGGCCAAAAATAAATAGGCAGACAAAACAGACAGTGGACGAACCCCAAACAAGTATAGTGCTGGTCCTTCCAGCACGAGTAGCAATTGTTATTTTAATTATTTAGTATTTATTTTGTTCTTTCTCCCCTCTCTCTCTCCTGTTCTCCACTGTGAACACACCAACCTCTAGTGAGTGATTCGTGCATCTATATATACAGTTGTGCCGGGATTCAATTACTAATTAATCATTCACTTGAATCCCAGCACGTGAACCAATTTGTGCAATCCCTGTGCCTAAATACAAATACATTTTAAATCACCCATGCTACATAACCCACACTCTGTGCACCAATACATACACACCACATACAACATAAAACACAAAAACTACGCACAGGGGCGGGCACCCCGCCACACACCCCCAAGCCAGTCTGACACACTCCATACATGCATACAGTATATTATGGATACAAACCACAATAACTTGACTATCCACTCTCTCTAATTGTAAGACATTACTAACATTAGTCAGTTTACGTGTTGTCCAAAATCATTATCTCAGCATGTACTAGTAGTTCCATTAAGTACAATTCTTAATATGAGATTTTAAAATATAAGCAGGGACAGGAATGGTGCTATCCATTTAAACAGAGGTAATAAGAATCACCTTTTGTCTGTACCTGATTCTCCAGGAAATGGTTCACACATCTCACTTGGCACCAATCTGATGAGAAGCAGGAGAATAAAACATTCCTAAAACATTCAGTTTTACTGTAGCAGCTTGCCAGTTTCTTACTGTCATGATCTAATGTGTCCTTCAAACTGACAGGTAATCAGACAGTGTTTATATTATCTTGCTTACATAGCTCTGAAGATATTTCTGGAATCTGATAAGTATTTCTTTAGATCTTTAAGATTAGTCCAACATTTCTGATTCTATTATAATGATTGATCTCCTTAAATGAGTGATAACCAAGACTTTAAAATCCACTTTTGTACCTCTTGGCAATTGCAAATGTGGGCCCTATTTACAGAACATTAAAGAATGTTATCTTTAGGAATTTTTAAATTTTTTTTAAGTATCAATTCAATCAAGCTTGCAGTTCATGACACCACTGTTTAAAAACACAGTTTAATGTAAGAGAAGATTTATAAAAACTTTTTTTTTTTAAAAAAAGACTTCAAATGTTTTGTGAATATGACCCATTGTCACCGGCTTTCCTTTTCCTGTGATGAAGGTCTTTTGGCTCTTTGCTTTATTTGATACTTTTGAGATATTTCAAATACAACATTATAGATAAAAAGTGCTTTGATGCCTGCTGGAATGTCTCTTTTCTGTTGGTCATAATAAAACCAAAGATCTACTGCAGCTGCAATTAGACCAAACTAACACACGCTAAGAACTAAAGGATTTTCATTACAATCAGTGGGGGGACAGTGATGAGAAAGAACCTTGGTTAATACTGTTTTATAACTCTTACTGTAGCCTTACACAACCTTAAACCACTTCCAGGGAGAACAAGATCTAAATCCAGTGTAAACGGGTAGCACTGTAAACACTGTGTCTAACCTGGTGCAGATAGTTTAGATATATCTTTTTGTGTAGTTATATTGTAAATCACAGCTTGGATTGGACCCAGGCTACGCCCAGAACACTTAAATGCTTGCACGGTTTGGAATGTATTGTGTATATTGATGTTGTCTGGTCTGATTTTCAGTTTTGTCATTTGGATTGTGTGTTATTTAATTAGTTTATGTTTTGAGATGGCAGGGCCCCATGGTTAACTATCTTGTGGCTAAATTGAGCGTCTTTGTTTAAAAATCTTAACTCTTAACTTTCAATTTGTGGTATGTGATTGTGGCAATGTGCCCCACCCCTGTGTGTATTTTTGTGTTTTATGTTGTATGTAGTGTGTAAATGTTGGTGTATTGTAGTTGCTGCACTGGATATAAATGGGTGTGTGTAGCACGAGTTATTTAAAATGTATAATTGTATTTAGACACAGGGATTGCACTTCACTTCACGTGCATTTAAAGTATGTAATAGTATGTGAGCATGGGGTTTTCAAGTGAATAATTAATTAGTAATTGAATCCCGGCACAACAGTATATATAGATGCACGTTTTATTCACTCTGGGTTGTGTGTTCGGTGAGTGGAGAACGGGTGAGAGAGAAGGAGAAAGTAAGAATTTAAGTAAAGTAAATTAAAGCAAAGCATACCATTGCTATTTCCTGCTGGAAGGACCAGCACGATACTTGTGTTTTTATTTTTACTCACCGTGTCTGTCTGTTAGTCCACCGTTTGTTTAGTGTTAATCCGTTTTGTCTGTCTATTTATTTTGGCCTCAAGTGCCATGTCCTGTTTTCTGTTTTGTTCAACCTTTTTATTTTCTGTGTGTTATTAAAACACTGAGCGCGACAGCTCAGATTCACTCACCACTACTGTCTGTCTGTGTACTCCTTTCTGGTCTGACGTCATCACTGAAGCCAGCCTGTCACAGTGATAGAGGAGTGATACTATTCCATGCTGCATAACATACAGTACAGGGCGGCTATGCTATGCCACTGGGGGGATATACTGTTTTCTAAAAAAAATTTTTTTTTATTGCATTCACTGAGCAATATGACCACCATTACTCCAGAGGAGGAATTGTCCATCCTTGAAATAATGTCTCTTAAAGTATAGTAGGATTTCAGAGGTAAGCAACATATTGAGCTAAAACCACTAGAGTGTAACTGCCAGGCATGTTAAATAAACACAATTGGTACAATTAAGAAATATGTATTTCTTGCAAACCAAAATATTGTGAAAAGCCCATAACTTTAAGAGATAATAAACAAGGGGAAATGTAATAAAAGCAAACTAAGGAAGATGCCAGGCTGATGTCAAGATGAATGGCTGCTGAAGTGTGCTGAATATGTTAAACTGTCTGGTACTTGAAAAAGCTGAATGTTTCTTCTTTTCTTTTTTTTTGCAGTGTAAGAGGAGCAGATCCTGGCAATGGTATTAGGGTGTTCATACCCGATGTTGGGATGTTTGTTGCAGGCCTGGCAACATGGCTTCTGTGCCGAAGTCTGGTTCAGAAAACACCCACAGAAGACATGGCGCAGTACAACACAGATTTTGAAAACGATGAACAGGTACTATTTTTTATCTTTTCTGATCTACACCCCATGATAAACTCTGCTGCTCGCACCCATCTGTATCTCTTCCACTAGAATGCTGGGGTGGCCAAACACGAGGCCCTTTAGACCATTGAGTCCAGATACAGTACACAGTACAGTACAGGAATTGTGTGTTCAGCTTCTAAAATGGTCGAAAAATATTGTTCAGGGTAGCAGTGATGCCATGTTCTGAGATGTTCTGCATGGATATGTGATAATTTTAATGAATGCTACCTTCAAATCTTCCAGGGAAGTTGGGGGTGGATATCTGCATCAAAGTCTGTTCTCCAGAATGTCACACTAAGACCACCTTCAGCAGTCATGAAAGATCTGTAATTTGTCTTGCTTACAGAAGCTACTACTACAAAGGGGCAAAGGCATTTATCATAATTTTAAAATAATTACAGCCCTGTCTTTTTTAGAAATGACAGCGTTTTTTAAATAAAAATATACGTACAGCTAACAATGTACACTGTGACTTAATAGATTTATAAAAACTGCATAGACTTTTTAAAACCCACCTCTTTTGTATGAAAAATCTCTTTGGTACTGTATTTCAAACATTCTATTGAGGAAGGTCGGCTCTGCTCTAATTTATCAGCTCATGTTTAAAGCGGTTCTGTCTTTATTATTACAACACATCAGTCCATCTTTCTAAATAAAAAAAACAACTGCAATGAAAGGGAAGCACAAACAATTGTACGTGATTAGAACATTAATCCTGAAATGTACTATTAGGTCAACAGTTTAGTCATCGGGTATATAATTGCACTCCTTTTATGAGGATAGTTAAACTTGTTTTTTACAACATCTAAAATTATGTCAGTGTTTATTTCTCTCCCTGATTGCTGCTAAACTTTCAATCTTAAATTGAAATACAAATTTAATTATTTTGTTTCTCTCTAAATAGTCAAGCTGTGCAGGGTGTTGGTTCTGCCCAAATGGTTTAGCTGCCAGAATCAGGGTCAGTTGGCCAGGGGAATGGTTAAAACCTAAACAATGCCTGTTTGAGCTAACAGAGACAAAGTGAAGACACATGAAAACACGTTTGATTGATCAACCCTGACCCTGAACACAAACTCTGCTCGTGCTTTGATTAAGCCGAAATGGCTCCAAGCACTGTTTTAATTTATCTGATCTCAACTGGAGCACTTCTTTTTTACGGTTCATCTCACAGACTATTCTAGATCAATTGCATCTAGTAAAATAGTGTGTTCTATGTCAGGCTGAATTAGTAAATTCCAGGTCTGCTTGGCCAACACAGGTCCTAATTGTGTATGTGTTAAAACACCGCCCTGCAATGCAGTCTTGCGCCTCTCAATTAGTTGAATTGTGTGGAAGTGTGGTAATGTGCCCCGCTCCTGTGTGCATTTCTGTGTTGTATGTTGCGTGTGGTGTGTTAATGTTGGTGAATAGAGATGGCTGCACGGGATATAAATGGGTGTGTGCAACACGAGTTATTTAAAATGTATAATTGTATTTAGGCATGGGAGTGCATTTAAAGTATTTAATATGTGATCACGAGGTTGCACATAATTAATTCACGTGCTGGGATTCAAGTGAATAATTAATTAGTAATTGAATCCCGGCACAACAGTATATATAGATGCACGTTTTACTCACTCGGGGTTGTGTGTTCGGTGAGTGGAGAACGGGTGTGGAGAGGAGGTCAAATTAACAAAAAGAATAATAAAAATTATAATAATAATAAGTGTTTAAACTCACCGTGTTTGTTTGTCTGTTAGTCCACCGTTTGTTTAAGTGTTAGTCCGTTTTGTTTGTCTGTTTTATTTGGTCTCAAGTGCCGTGTCCTGTTTTCTGTTTAAAACCTTTTGTTTGTTTATTAAAACACTGAGCGCTGCCACGATTCAGTTACACACAGTACGCCTGTCTCTGTGATTCTTTCTGGTCTGAAGTCCTCCCTGCAGCTAGCCTGTCACAGGAGGTTTTGTGAAGTCCACTGGGGATAGACATATTTTCATGTATTGGCATCTATTTTATAGTCACATGTTCATATTATATCTTTAAGTTAATCAACATTAACCCTCACAGTTTAATTAGTAGTGTGGTTCATTTGCCATTTGTCAAGTGTGGTTTTCTGTGGTGGTCTTATAAAAACCAGAAAGCTTTGAATCTTTGTCTAGAAGTGTTTTGGATGTCAAATATTGTAATGCAGACAGAGAGTGGATTTTAGAAACCTTTTCTGTGGATGTAGATCATTAAGCTTTTAAGCCTGCAATTAAATAGGAATTGAATTGAAACAGTACTGCATTTACTTAGGCACTTACTGACTAAGTACTGCATTTACTTGTACTGTATTTCATCCCTTCCTTCAATGTTAGTCCTAATACAACATATTATATTGCTGAGGATGCACACAGCAGTGTGACCACACTTCCTATTCCTTTTCAGTAATGCTCCCATTAATAATTTGATTGCATTCCAGTCAGAGCACACATCTGGTGTGAATTATGACTGTGCTATTTTCATTGGCAGCAGCGTTAAAGTTACTTGGGCTTCTTTCTTACCTTCATACGAGTAGACTAGTATCAGCTCTCTTAAGGGTCTGCCAGGTGCCAACCAAGTTCTCCTGCTTTAAATGTTCTGTTTCTTAATAAAACGGTCTGCAGATGTGTTCTCTCCAAGTGTGCAACCATTTAGGAGTGGTAATGAGTTGGAAGGCAGCCTGGTATCTGGCAGACCTTTCTACTTCATGACTCACAGCTAATTAAAACCACCTTTTCTGCTTATTCCTCAGAAGCCATGAGTTTGCAGGTAAATGACTGGCTCTATAGAGAAGATATGAATTTTATTCTGTTGAGACCTTCAGCATTTCTTCTTCATCAGCAATGTCAGTTTATATGATGTAAACCAGATATTTGGTTTAATTCCATATTTTGGAGAGAATCCTCTCATAATACTCATTACGGCTTACCTCCTGCTCTTAACATATGAAACACTGTCTTTTCATAATATGTTTTTTTTGTAAACTGGAAACACGTTTTTTTTTCTGTATCTTTGTTATAAGCTATATACAATCTCTCCTCTTCTTTTTCTATTAAATTTCACTCTTGCAATTCTGCTTTGGCATCTGTTCCATTGTAATTATTCCTTAGATCTGAATGACTAGTTTTATAGTGTAATATGCTAGATGCTTTTGTCTTTACATGGGACACCCTTGAAAGGAGCTGTCACACTGCAGTGACACGCTCATTCAAATCTGGTGCTTATCCATTTATAATAAAATATAGTTTGTACATTCTTTAGCACAAGGGGAGTCTGATATGACAATCTTAAAGTTGTCTGTCATGGTTAAGCTTTTACATACATAGCCAAATGCTTATCCAAAAGGGATGAAGTTTTTAACACAAGTTACTGAGAGCATCAGAATATCGGGAAATAAGAAGAGCCACTCTTTCTTCGGGTATCCCTGTACATCACACTTTTTTTTGGATCTTGGTCATGGTGATCTTTTATGTGATACTGATAGCTCTTATTTATAACCATAGCAGTCGATGTATAACATATTCATCAACCACATTCTTTCAGCATTTGCATGCATGTAAAGTCAAGTTAGAATTAGATAGAAAATCAGTTTAGAGGAGGAATATGAAAACAAAAAAAAAAAAACATTTAAGTGATTTGCTTCTGCTTAATCATTTTTTAAATAAATTCATAAATACAAAGCAGAACTGTAAAAACAAATTGGCAAATGCATGTGTCCGGTCAGCCTGCCAACAAACTGGAGAAACTCATTGGAGTTGACAGGCCAGCAGAAGCAGGTGGCTGAGGTGGTGAACTCTCTTCCCCTCATGGGTATGTCTGGAGGAATTGTAATAGGAAGCCCGTCCATGCTGTCGGCCCCAAATACAGAATTCTCCTCATTATTATTTGCCTGCCCTCTCTAAGACAGTAAATAAACATGAACACACAAGGCAGTGCAGCATCTTGCAAGGAGGCTTTGGCAGATTTTTCAAAGGGCTCTGCTGTTGCACATGCTGGCCAAGAATTCAGAATCTACTTTTCACTGTGCAAAAGGTCATATTGCATTCATCTGAAATAAAATGTTGCACTTTATTGAAATTCTGTTTGGAAGCAGTTTAAGGGTGCAGAATGAAAGTCGCGAATGGCTACAAACTTGAAATGAACTTGATTTTCCAGTTGTTGCAGTCATAGCAACTTATTTGGGAAACAGATGAAGCTAATGATGAACACTTTTGAAACATAACAGTATACATTTAACAGTATGAAAAATAACTAATTATGATATAAAACTATTGCTCACCTTTTCTTGAGTACTGATAAGTACCCAGCTACTGTAAACAGCTTCCTGTTTAAAGTGGCCAGATAAAAAAAACAAACTCCTAAGTTGAAACAGTATTAATGCAGTCCTTTGTGGTATAGTTAATCTTTAGTAAAATCACAGCTCAGTATACTTTCCAATTTTGCTGTGTAGTAATAAAACCCTCACTGTTTAACCTAATGAAAGATTACCTTGCCTTAACCCTGTTGAATAACTTATAAAAAGATAACTTTTAAGATTCTAAAAGTGGATTTTGTATTGAATTGTTTTTCACATAGAAACAGTTAAGTTCCAATGCAGCTAACAATAGACAGATTATTAAGTTATTTTGTTAAATACAAAAGTTCAAGCAGAGCAGGGCAATTATGAGGCTATATATATATATGTATTTGAGATTTGCAGCCTGTCTGTACGTGGCTGCTGAGTAGAAGGAGGCGGAAAGGTGCTCTCTCTCCGAGTAGCCATAAGTAAGTGCTGTGTTAAGCCCGTGTGGTTGTGGTGCCAGGGATTACATGAAGAGAGAGAAGCAACTAAGGAAACCTAAATCCACAGAAGAACTGTGGTTAATTCTCCAAGATGTTTGGGCCAACCTACCTGCCGAGTTCCTTCAAAAACTGTGTGCAAGTGTACCTAGAAGAATTGATGCTTTTTTGAAGGCAAAGGGTGGTCACACCAAATATTGATTTGATGTAAATTTTTCTTCTGTTCACTCACTTTGCATTTTGCATAATTGATAAATATAAACTATTAACATGTCTGTTTTTGAAAGCATTCTTACTTTACAGCATTTTTTCACACCTGCCTAAAACTTTTGCACAGTACTGTGTGTATATATATATATATATATATATATATATATATATATATATATATATATATATATATATGTCGACATAGCAGTGGAAGTAATTATTAGAGCATCAAAATGGGTAGTGGGAGGAGAACGCTTGGCTTCTGGAATGCGACTGCCACCAATTAGAGCATACATGGATGACATGACAATCATGACTACAACAGTAGCCTGCACTAATCGGTTATTGGGCAAACTAATCAATAACATTGAATGGGCACAAATGCAATTTATATATGGGGATGTAACATAGAGTATAGAGGATACATGCATGTAGCCTGCTTACATTAAAATGCTATTCAAAATGTACTGAAACCCACAGGAATATAATTTACTGTACTACTGATATCTTTCATCCATTGTGAATTGTCCACTAAACAACTAGTGTGATGTGCACCTCATCAGTTTGTTCTTTGACTGGTCATTTAGAAAACTGTATTAATGTCCACGTAGTTAACTAGATGATTGCAGCAGTAGCTGCTGGATGCAGTAGTGTACATTGCAATAGCCATGCAGAGTGCAAGCAAGCAGGGAAAATATACTCAAACTTGTATTGGATGTCTGGCTATTGGCAGTATTAACAGTTCCAAAGATGTGCTGTTCATTTGTAATTGAGCAAAATAATCACCAACATGGTACTCGATATTTCTTCAAAACTGATGCTTGGGGTTTTTAAATGTTAGAGTTTTCCTTGAAGAGCCATTACAAGTCCTGATAGTGGGTTAATTTGTGGGTCGTCAGAGGTCACGTTACGAGTTCATCAAACCCAAAGGTTCAGCATTAACGTTAAGGGTTAATTCACTGTTACCAAAATGGAAATGAAATATTATTATACACAAAATAAAGTGCTTGCAGATTTTTTAGGTTTTCTATTTTTTTCCATACACTTGGGAGTTAATTTCATTCTTTTCTGTTAGTAGCTGTAATTGTCTCATTGAAACATGTGTTGCATTGTGATTGTTTTCACACTCCTGTTGAGAACTCACACAAATTATTAAGTTATTAAGAGTTGTGCACCACTGGTCTACAGGGATTGTCTAAGTTCAAAATATGTTACACTTGCCTACAATAAATAAATAAATAAATAAATAAATAAATAAATAAATGTGTGGGATTTACACCTCCTCACAAATGTAATAATTTTTTTTTTTTTCTATTACATATTAATAGAAGTTACAAAATGAATATAACCCCTTTGCGCAGACCCACAGGCCTAGCTTCGATATGAAAATTACAATATAAAATAACTTAGACAATCACTGCAAGTCAAATTTAATAAGACTGTCACCAGGTATTAAATTGGGAACATATATCACATATGTTGACACTCGAGATAACTAGAGTTCAGCAGGTTTCAAATGAAATGAAACAAAAACTTTAGTTATCTTAAATAACAGTTATACTGTCAATGCTATTGAAATAAACACAATATAATGCCTCTTTTATAACTGCCACCTACTGTGAATAAGTTTCACTCTTTATAATGTTTTCCTTTACCTTTTTTCAGTTTTATAATACCCACAGCAGATAAATAAAACCAGTTTACAAAAAAAGGGTAACTACAGTTTTGGAATGATCAAATATGTACATGTAGTGGACAAAAAAATGAAAACACCTGGGTAAATGAGGGACACCAAGTATATTGAAAGCAAGGGCTTCCACACAGTTGTGGCTCATGCGTTAATTAAGCAGATAACACCCCAGCATGCTTAGGGTCATGTATAAAAATGCTGGACAGGACTGGTTGCCTATAATTATGGCTAGCATGGCTGCAAGAGGAGACCTCAGTGACTTTGAAAGAGGGGTGATTGTTGGGGCGCATTTGGCAGGAGCTTCAGTGACCAAGACAGCTCAACTTGCTGATGTTTCACGAGCAACGCTGTCTAAGGTGATGTCGGCATGGAACTCCTAGGGAAAGACATCATCAGCAAAGGGCAACAGTGGGCGGAAGCGCAAACTCCAGGATCATGATATCCGTGCATTAATTCGAAGTGCAAGGCAAAACAGGCGAGCAACCGCAGATCAATTGACTGCAAATTTCAACCTGGGGCATGAGCAGCTAGTTTCATCAAAAACAGTCTGCCGAGAACTCCACAGAGCAGGATACCATAGTGGCCCAAAGCCCTATTAAGTGACTTTACATTGGTGTTTCCATTTTTTTGTCCACTACCTGTATGTGATGGGCAGATATGCGATGGGCGGATACAGAACAGATTATTGTGTGTGTGTATATATATATATATATATATATATATATATAATATGTATAGAATAAGAACGTTTTGAAGCTACTACACAGGCTGAAGTGTAAACATCCCAGTCCAGCTACAAATCCGATTGGAACCATCGTCAGAGGCAACCGCTAAAAAAAGGATCCTATATTATGAAACAAACTGTTTTGTTTATTTTTTATTTATTTATTTTTTTTAAATGTAGTCGTTGCCAGTTATTTTTATTATTTTCTCCCAATTTGGAATGGCCAATTATTTTTAGGCTCAGCTCACCGCTACCACCCCTGCACTAACTCGGGAGTGGTGAAGACGAACACACGCTGTCCTCCGAAGCGTGTGCCGTCAGCCAACTGCTTTTTTTCACACTGCAGACTCAAAAAAACAGCCACCCAAGAGCTACAACCCCCCCCACCCCCCCGGGGCGACACTCGGCCAATTGTGCGCCGCCCCCTGGGAGCTCCCGTCCATGGTCGGCTGTGGAATAGCCTGGACTCGAACCGGCGACGTCCACTTTATAGGGCACATCCTGCACTCCAGGCGGAGCGCCTTTACTGGATGCGCCACTTGGGAGCCCCTCAAACTGTTTTATAACTTATTAATGAATTTCCTTATTTTATTTATTTGTATGGCTTGATACTGAAGTTTTAACATGTTCACTGAGTTTAAGAATTGAAAGTTAATGTATAAGGAACATAATTCATTTGCAGGCAGGCAACCGATAAAGAACCTTGTAGAACACACGCGTGGTTGTACAGTAGTTCAAAGTAACATTGCAGTTAAAATGGAAGGCACTTTTTTAATGCCTACCCCATTAGCATTAAAGATTGTACAGTATTTATCACGATTACGCATGACTTCAAGGTAATGTTGCATTATATATATATATATATATATATATATATATATATATATATATATATATATATATATATATATATGAAATAGGTTATAGTGTCTATAACACTCAAATCCTGTTGAAGGTGCCTTAGTGGATTTTAATGTGCAATATTTTCCCCTCCCCCCGACAGGATGAGAAGCTTGAGATCGAGGGCGAGGTGATGTTTGATGAGGAGTTCGAAGCGGGAGATGAATGCGGAATGGAAGAGGAGGGTGTGGAAGAAGAGGAGGAGGAGGAGGAAGAGGAGGAGGAGGAAGAAAGCACAAAACTTAAAATACTGCGCAGAATCGCAGGAGTGGCATCAAAATTAAAAGAAGTTATTGGCAATATTATAACCACCGCTGGAAAAGTAGTTGTAACAATATTACTTGGTTTGACAGGTTGGTATCTGGCGAAGATATATTACGTATTTCTTTACTTTCAAAGTTTGAACTGTGATCTTTCTCACTGAGACAAAAGAATTTGTAGTGAAGTCCTGGGAAGTAGCTGAGACAAATTCACTACTGCATCTTCTACAGTATAATTGCTTAATTTACTGTGCGTATTTAGCACTAGATATAACACTATCAACATGCTTTGAATGTAGACTACACTAGGCATTGTAATAAACATATTGAGATTCAATCCTTTTAATTGATATTGAATTGTGTTTGTTCAAAAAGACCAGAAAAGTAGCGCTTGAACCAAATTAAATGAAATAATCTGTTAATGGAAATGTATTTGATGTAAAAAACACTCACAGCACTGTTTTTCAAAGATACTATATATTTTTTTTTAAATCTCAAGCATTCTTGCGCAGTACTTACACTGTATAAAATATAGACAATTCTCCCTTTCTCCTTGTGGTAACCCCATGCCCTTTCACTGCTGACAGAGGCATTTGAAGAAAGTAAAACAGACTGGCTCTGTAAAAAGTAAAAAAAGCAATTGAAGATCATTTGTGGACTGACGCTGCAGCCATGAAAATAAATGCTGCTTAGAAAAGGAAATAAAGATATGTATATTTGCTGTAATTGTCTTAGCCATTTGACCTAAACTTAGGTAACCCTTTTCATTTTTTATGCCAGTGTATATCCTTTGATCTTTCCTTGTCAAGTAGCAAACGTAAATGCAGTTTCTGTGTTCTTCCATAACTTTTCTAATGGGTATTATACTTCTAAAGGGATAGATGAAACAATATCTCAATAACTATTTATTTTTCTTTCTTTTTTACAGGTATTATGTTACCGTCTCTGACCTCAGCTGTATATTTCTTTACATTTTTGGGGCTGTGTACTTGGTGGTCCTTTTGTCGAACGTTTGATCCGCTGATATTCAGCTGCCTGTGTGTATTAATGGCCATATTCAGTGCAGGGCACTTGATTGGACTTTATTTGTACCAGTTTCAGTTCTTTCAGGAGTTTGTTCCACCAAGAGACTTCTATGCAAGGTAAGGAACATTTATTAAATTTATTATTTTAAATCTTCACCAAAAATCTATTAAACCCAGACGGCCAGAGGGATAGAATAAGTGTTAAATAGGGGTGTGCTGATACTCGTGCTCTTACTTGTCATTTCTTTTAATATTCATGTGCTTCAAGTCAGCTTTTAAAATACACAATGCAGAATGTAATTGCTTGGAAGTTAATTAAATGTTACTCAATTGTAAAGGTGAGGGAAGGATAGCTTTTCATGTTTTGAAATCAACACATTAATGAATGTATTTATTTAATGCCTGTCAATAAATACTTAAAGGCAATTATGATTATGAGTATGAATGTCAGTACACCCCTAGTGTTAAACTTTTAACAACTTAAAAATGCTTTTCGTAAGTGCACTTTGTTTATTGTTTAAGCTTGTATGAAGGGTTTTTGTGCTGCAGTGGTTTAGGAATTTGAAAACAGGTTTACTGTTTCTTCAGGGATCAATATTCTTAGCAGGCCAGAAGCCTGTGGCTAACAAAATATTGTCTAGCCAGAACTAATATATATATTTTTGGCAGTGAATTGCATTTCTAGGTCTGGGACTGAGGAACACAAATCTTTAAACACATGATTACTGTTCAGTATTAATAGTTTATTGAAAGGCTGGATCTCAAGTCCCTACAATGGCTTGGTTATCAAAAATACTGTTTAAAAAACTATGAATATCAGTTACTAAGAATAACAAATACTCCTTTATAACAAATAATCTTGGCACCATTTCAAGTTTAAAGCCACTTTTCTCACATTTACCCATCATAGCACTTTGGAAAGGTTTTGTATCAGTAATTATCTGATTATCTGACATTCCAATAAACTGAGCTGATATATCTTCAAATATTTTACATTCAACTATAAAACTTTTAATGACACAATATGTAGTAATACTAAAATAAACTAGATTGAGAATGTTTATTTCAGTATGACTCCATCACAAATATGGAATGCAATATGTAATAAACCTTGATGCAAAATGTAACACTAACATAAAATGCACTAAATCTTATTAAATCGTAACTCTTAAATATTATTACTTCAATAAAACATGATAAAAAAACATGGCAAAGCATTGTAAAAAATTGTATAGTCATGGCAAATTGCAAAAAAATACTAAAATATCAATACAATAAACAAAACAAAAATATTTTTCTTCTTATAGATACTGTTAATTAAAATAAGATTCCTTCAGTCATGAAAACCAATCAATTGTGTGATTTCCATTTAGCGACACTGGATTTAATGAATTTCTACTACATAAATTCCAGCAATGGCCATAAAGGGTTGAGCTGGTCAAGGTAATATTTGTGCGTTGATTTGTGTCTACAGTGAGGTCTAGTTGCTGGATACTAGCTGGATAGAGCAAAAAACACAGTACATATGTGATCCAATTCCCATCACCCAACAACAAGGCACAAGTTCTGAGGAAGGTCAGATACAGTATGAGGGGTGGTGTGCCTCCTGGAGTTGTTATGGATTCTCCTCAGGCATTATTAGGAAGCACGTGCAAAATAAATCTTAATCATGCAGTATAATATCTCGCAAATCTACCACACTGTAGGGATGCAAGATATGCATTAATAAAATACAAATGAAATCCTACTTAAGCTAAAACTAATCTGGAAAAATAGCTTCTGTCTATTCAGGAACCATTGGTCTGCATATGAGATGCATAGTACAGCTTTAACCACAAATCTTTTTCATAACATATTATAGCCATATAGCTGATATTTTTCCATATCATTATAATTATATTTTAATTCAAACTTTTTTGTATGTATTTAGCTACTGTCCAGTTTGGTGGTTAGTTATATTTGTTGTTGGGTTTCTCGGATTATGGTTGTCAGAAAATCTGATATCCACTTTATCTATACTATCCAATTAGACAACCTTTGTTTTGAGTTGATTATTAAAGCTGGATTATTAGAGTTGAAATAGGTCCCCTGTTATTAGGTTGAAAGATGAAAGGGTTATGTTTTCCAAGCAACCTGTGCTTCTCTTGGGGCCCCTGCCAGTAAATGATGTGTCTGAGATTAAAGGCTGCATAAAACATTTGCTTTGCCCGGCTTTTTCAAAACTACACATAACAATATGTTTGACATATGCACAAAGCATGGCATTGTATTTTATTTTATCTAGAACTCTACTGGGTTGAAAACTGTCTTCACTCTAAACATGGGAATACACTGCAGTATAAAAGTAAATTACAATACACAAGTTTAAAAAAAAATAGCTATTGACAATTGCAATATTTGAAATGTGTTTTATTTGAAAATATGTTTGAAGTAATATAATCAGTATAGTCTTAAAAAAGACAAACATATTTTTATAGCACAGACTGTTTGTACAGGTTATTTTGCCAATGTAGACCAATAATTGTACCACAGTTAATGGTAAGAACAGTTAAATTATGAACAAGTTAAGATTTTAAGAACAGTTTAAGTGTGTTTGTTTCAAGCTCTAAAGAAAAAATCTCCAAAAAAAAGCTATAGAAATATTTATGGAAGACAGGCCTCTCAAGTCATGGGTTTATAGTGTGGTGACAGATGAGACAAGCTGTATGTGAGGCTAATCAGAAAAACAAATAATCAATGAAGACTGAAAGAAATGTGAAACTTAACACTTTGGCAAATCTTAACTTCCCTGCAGAGAGGAGAACTTTTACATACTACTTTGCTTTTGGTTAAGAGTAAAACAGTAATAACGCTATTGAGAAAATTAGCGTAGAATGAAGTTATACAAATGATGATGTTTGTTTTAGGTGTTCATTTTTCAGGAACATATCTTCATACAGTGTGGTGCGTAGTGTAGACTGTTGTACTGTGTATGGGTTCACAGAAGCAAGTCACCCTTCTAAGCAAGGTGTATCTGTAGGTAACTTTTCCACAGGCCAATGCAGAGTTCATGTATTGAAATGGTACAGTACACTGAACCACAGTTCCCCTAGCAAGAGGTGTACAGTATCAACACTTTCCCTTTTTCTATCAAAGATAGATAGCTGGCTCCCGAGTGGCGCATCCAGTAAAGGCGCTCCACGCGGAGTGCAGGATGTGCTCTATAGCGTGGAGATCGCAAGTTCGAATCCAGGCTGAGACCGGGAGTTCCTAGGGGGCGGCGCACAATTGGCGGGTCGGGAGGGCTTAGGTCGGCAGGGGAATCCACGGCTCACCGCGCATTAGCGACCCCTGTGGCCGATAGGGCGCCTATAGTTCTTGCTCTTATTGTATTACTTGTATTGTAACGCTTGAAATGTTTTTGCTTACGATTGTAAGTCGCCCTGGATAAGGGCGTCTGCTAAGAAATAAATAATAATAATAATAAGTGGAGCCGCCAGATCTGTGTTGTCCTCTGGCACTATAAGTCTGGTGGCATCGCTGTGGATCTGCAGTGCGAAAAATGACAGCTTGGCAGGAGCACGTTTCGGAGGAGATGTGTTCCATCCGCCGTTTCCCGAGTCGGCGGGGGGGTTGCGAGCGGTGAGCCGAGGAAACAGATAATAATTGGGCATACTAAATTGGGGAGAAAACCGGGGTAAAAAATTGGCGGCGACTAAATTTATAAAAAATAAATAAATAAATAAATAAAAAGATAGATAGATAGCTTACACCATAACACAAAAAACAGCAGCCTAAACTGCTCACTGTAGATTCATAGACACTGTAATGGATCTCCTCCTAGCAGCTGAGCTGCTAGTGCTGACATCAGCATAAGACACGTACTTACCTCGTGATACAGAGCTTGCTCTTTATTTGAATGGTAAGCATGTAGCTGGTGGTTCGCTTGCAGCCCATACAATTCAGTCAGCTGAGATGCCAAGTAATTACACTACAAATGCTCCAGCAACATCCACGCATGGATCATCTATGCATAACCCTAAACCTAGCCTTATATCATCAGTTTACCCTGTACCTGTTAAACCTAATCATAACCTTTAAGTCCCTATCAAATTTCAAAATTGCTGAATTTAGAGTTATATGTATATACAATCTGAAAAAAAATGATATTCACTTAATTTTTGTTTTTTTAAATGAGTAGCAAATAAAAAAAAGTGATATATGTCAATTCAGGGAGGCAAATTATTTTCTATGAAATACAGACAGCTGCTCCTTAATACAGTACTTGATATATCAATTATTGTGTGGGGTATTTTTCAATAAATAGGTTCCCTTTCAAGTACTAAATGTAGCCGTTACCATATGGGTTTTTACCTCATAAAGACCTGAAACCTGAATAAGATATACCAAAGCTGTTCAGTGAGCCTGTGATGCAGTCATGCCCCATCCCTGAGGGTACAAGAGGACTGCGCTCACAGATCACATCGCCATTTTTCCTTTCAAGACTGACCTGACCGGAGAGCCTTGTTCAGGTAAGTACTTGTTACTTCTATCTGCTATATAGTGTGCATTTATTGTGTTTTTACACAAATTATATGTGACATTAAAATAATCGCTGTAATAGTATTTACTAATTACACGTATTTTGTGCACTACAGCCTGTTACTTGTTACGTCCCACTGCAGCCTTGTGCCCCGCGTTAAGCCAGCGGCTAGAGTCGCTCCCAGTGATCCAGCTAAATAAGTCGGCTGACTGTGCTATTCCCCCCAGGCTGCAATAGCTCCGACTGGAGTTATTTATTTTGCGTTTTGGCTTTAGCTAAAAATATGAGACACTTTATATTATTTATATAATTGTTAAAATTACTATATTTCTTGAGAAAGTTTTTTCTCTTATGTGTTTTCTTTGTTTTTTTTTACAGAGACTATGCGCAGGCTTGTCTGCAACGTGGTGCTATAGCAGACGTGCAGCAAGGACAGCTGCTGGGCTCAGCAGCACTGCGCAGGACCAAGATACTTGCTTCAGTTGTGGTTGCTTGCAATCTCTTCCACAGTATCTTGCTGCCGTTTTGGTGACAGCTTTAGCATCACCATTACGAAGGCTGTTAGTACCATTCTAACAAGCAGGCTTCCCTCAGTCTTGTGTGTGATACTGACTGAGTGGTTTTGTCAGTGGCTTGTACAGGTGGGCATCCCTTTACTTTGTCCCGGACTGTACCCGTACCGACCTGGTGTTAATGTCACCAAACCGGTACCGAACTGACCTGGTTCCGTCCCTGTTCCGACATGGTACCGACCCCATGCTACAGTTACCGAACCAGTACTGACCCGGGTTTACGCTGTGCAAAAACCATCATACCGGTACTGGTTATTCTTCTAAATAACACCACTCTATGGAGCGCTCTGTGTCCCTTACTCCTGCTCAGCGCCGCAGACAAAGCCACAAGCCAGGCAGCAGCCCTAGGATTTTGCTGCCACAGGCCCAGGGCCCTTTTTCAGGGAGCCATCTGGAGTATTGGCATCAATGCACAACAGACATCTGGGTGCTTACTACCTTTAAGACCGGCTATTCTCTGCAATTCAAGCACGGCCCCCCCTCCCTTTCGAGGCGTGGCTACATCATCAGTCACGGACCGGGAATACACTCCTGTGGTGTCTCAGGAGGTAGTAGCTCTGCTGCAAAAAAACAGGATATTCGCATGATAGACCCCCTCCACCTCAGACAGGTCAACCTGTATCTGAGCCGAAGGAGGTTCAAAATGTTGACGATGCAACAGCTGTTGCAGTCAATCGGGCCAGACGCATATTTCCATATCCCTATAAAACCAGCGCACAGGAACTACCTGCAGTTCGCCTTTCAGTGAACAGCGTACGAGTTCTGTGTCTTGCCATTTGGCCTCTCCCTAGCTCCCTGTGCCTTCTCAAAGTGCATGGAAGCTATCTTGGCCCCATTGAGACTCAAAGGCATCAGAGTACTCATTTATCTGGACAACTGGCTCTTTTGTGCCCACAGGGAACTTGTCACCGGCCACCTTCAACGGTTGGGTCTTACAATGACTCATGCAAAGAGACAGCTCACGCCTTCTCAGACAGCCTCTAGGGGTGTGCTTTGACTTGGAGGGCCATGCTGTCCACTCTGTCGGACAACAGAGTGCAAATTATAGCTGCCTGTTTGGAGCTCTTTCAGCTCAACAGAGCGCTCATGCTGGTGACGTTCCAGAAACTTCTGGGCTTGATGACAGCAGCTTCCCAGACCCTTCTATTGGGTCTCCTGCACATGAACCAGGCCTGGTTCAAAAGCAGGGTTTTCAGCCCGTGTTGAACCACAACCGCCTACTGATAGTGTCTTATCAATGTCTAAAGGCACTCTCTTGGTGGAAACACCCGGCCCAGCTGTGCCTCGGCATAGTGCTGGGCAGTATCAGCAGAAGTAAGGACGTCACCTCGGACGCGTCCAGCCTGGGCTGGGGTGCTGTGTGGAATGGCAGGGGTGCGCAAAGTGTGTAGAACCCCTTTTGGCAGGGTCTCCACGTCAATGTTTTAGACCTGCAGTCAGTTTACCTGGCCTTGCACAATTTTTTGCATGAGGTTGAAGAGAAACATGTGGTTGTCTGTACAGACAACACAACAGTGGTGACTTACATCAAACACTAGTGCCCGCAAGCTTTTTTTCTGGGCACATGAGAACCTTCTTTCACTGTGGGCAGTACATCTGCCTGGGGTGACAAATTGGGCGGCAGTTCTCCTATCAAGGAGAGTCCCCAAGTCCTCAGAGTGGAGGCTTCACCCCGAGGTGGTGAGCCTCATTTGGGAGAGGTCCGGGAGAGCAGAGCTAGATCTCTTTGCCTCCCAGGAATGACTGAACCAACTGTCCCTTCTGGGTCTCCATAATAGGAGATGGGGACCCGCTGGCAGTAGATGCCTTGGCACACCTGTGGCTGAGGCAACTGTTATATGCTTTCCCACCACTCGCCCTGCTCCATCTGTTTCTGGAGGAAATCAGGCAGGACCAGGCCAAGGTGCTCCTAGTATAGCCCCTTATTGGCCCATGATACTGGTTTTCAACCCTGATGCATCTCCTGAGTGGCCAACTATGGAGACTTCCCAAGCGTCGCAATCTGCTCAATCAGGCACGGGGGACCTTATGACATACCGACCCATCAAGCCTGCAGTTCTGGATATAGCCCCTGAACAGCTGCATTTGGAGCTTTCAAATAGGGTCATTGACACCCTGCAGAAAGTCTGAGCACCTCCACGTGTTCCCAGTATGGGTACAAGTGGGGTGTTTTCAGACGTGGTGTCTGCCTTGTGGATGCGAACCCAAGACTTGTCCCATAGCAGTTATACTGCAATTTTTGCAGGACCTTTTTGACAAGGGGAAATCTCCCTCCATGTTAAAGGTCCATCTGGCAGACATTTCGGCTTGCCATGCCAAAATTGACTTCCTGGCGAGACAATTTTTGAAATGGACTCGGCGACTTCGGCCACCTATGAAAGACATTGTTCCTCACTGGAGGCTAATGATGCTCCATTGAGTCCATTGAGCATAGGGCAGCAGTGTGGAGTAGTGGTTAGGGCTCTGGGCTCTTGACCGGAGGGTTGTGGGTTCAATCCCCAGTGGGGACACTGCTGCTGTACCCTTAAGCAAGGTACTTTACCTAGATTGCTCCAGTAAAAACCCAGCTGTAAAATTGGTAATTGTATGTAACAATAATGTGATATCTTGTAACAATTGTAAGTCGCCCTGGATAAGGGCGTCTGCTAAGAAATAAATAATAATAATAATAATAATGCATTCATCCGAGCTGAAATTTTTATCGCTCAAAGCTGCTTTCCTGTCTGCTATCACCTCCGCAAAGCAGGTGAGTGAGATGCAGGCATTCTCTATTGCAAAAGCGTGCTTCATTTTTACAGAGGCCAGGACAAAGGTTACGCTAATTACCAATCCTGCCTTTTTGCTGAAGATGATCTTGGCATTTCATGTCAACCAGTCTGTGGAATAGGAGGCCTTCCATCCAACTCCTTACCAGTCTAACAGAGAGCGACAGCTCCATACGCTCTGCCCTGTGTGGGCCCTGGCATAGTATGTTGACAGGAAGAAAAGTCGGAGGCAGTTCGAACAATTTTTTGTCTGCTGGTCAAGTGGATAGCAGACCCATTCCGGACTGCCTATGAACTGGTCAGACTGAAAGTCGTAAATCCTCAAAATCCTTGCTTTGGAACTAGTATTAAGGGTGGCTTCCCAGATGACCCTTACAACACAGGCATAGAGGTTCCGGATGGTAATGCACATAGCATTCAACATAGCCTTGTAGCATTCAAGTCGTTCTGCATATTACCCTTGCAACGGCTTTGGTACATTTCGTACTTGAGTTATCATATTATTATAACCCTGGTTCCCTGAAATATAAATTTAACCAACCTTCAAGGTAACTGCATCCATGATTGCAACATGCTTGAAATAAAATTACGCAGAGATCTGTGAGCGCAGTCCTCTTGTGCCCTCGGGGGCGAGGAATGACTGCGCCACAGGCTCGCTGGTCTTATTCATGTTTTGGGTCTTTAGGAGGTAAATACCCATACGGCAATGGTTACATTTCTATTTCAGGAACCAGGGTTATGATAATACCCTAACATTTTGTAAAATGTGAAAAAAATGTTCAATTATTCTCGTCAGCCAAGCCCAACAATTCAGCATAAAAAAAACCTATATGTGTATCCTCCCTGTTAAAACCCCACTTAGAGCAGCTGTGACTGTTTTGTCAATATGAGTCATCCTCATCATAATTATTTTTTATGACAGTTGCATACAACTGCTCATGCAGTCTTTTGGTTTTAGCAACTGATTGTGAAATTCTAATAAGTGATATGCATGTTTTTATTTTAATAATGACGTGCTTTATGGTGTTAACATGTTCAAGGTCTCTGCTTTATGTGAAATAGACATTGGTGGACTATAATGCCAATGGAGGTTTATTTAAGGAAAAAACAAAGCAAAACACAATGACCCTGGAAACTTCTGTCCTTGAATTTCTAAGATCCCATTGATTTCACCAGCCTTTCTTTTTCAGGGGCCTGTCTTTATCATATCCAATGTGGGACCATTATGTCTATTTATACTCACACTATTGAAAAGTATACTTCAGTGCATTTTACATTATTAAGAATAGGCAGTTGTCCAAATATGCAATAGACTACTGGCCTTCATCCTTAACTTATCAATGCAAAAGGAACAATTCGCTGAGCCACGGGGGACCCCATAGCCTGGATGAAACTCACTTAGTATCGAATCCTAGTCATGCTGAGTTGCTGCTCTTGGCTTGTGCAATCCCGCAGTTTAGGGAAGGAAATTGACTGGGGAGAGTTTGCCTCACAGCGTTATAGCAACCCATACTGGTCAGGCACCCAACAAGCCCAGGATGAAACTATCCAGACTATCACGTCTCCATGGTCCGGTGGGCTTGGTAACATAGGCTGTAGGTTCAGTATGGTTTAAAAGTGAAGCAATTAAGAAGGCAAACATAATGCTTGGTTGTATAGTCACAACAATGTAGAGTGCAAATCAAAGGAGGTTTTGATAAGGTTGTATAATGCACCGGGGAGCACACTTTGGATACTGTGTACAGTTGTGGTTACTTTACCAAAAGGGCATTGTGGCCTTGGAGAGAATCCAACAGAGCAACCAGACTAATCCCAGGGCTTAAAGGAAGGAGCTATGAAGATGTGAGTTCTAGTGTGACATAAAAAAACAAGCATATATGATAATTATGAAGAAATGGACGAAAGTTTGTCACAAAAGTTTGTAAGATAAAAAAAACATAACTGTATTCTCCCTGTTCAAACCCCACCTAAAGAGTAGCTGTGAAATAAACGTTATCTAGTTATCTAGTGGTTACCAGCCATCACAGACCATACTATACTGTTTAATAATGATACAGTATGAAGAGTAAAAAAAAATATGCAAACACATTTGGTACTTGTTCACTGGGTATTTATTTATGATCAGAAAACAGCTAAAACATTGCAAATGTCAGGAATTATGTTTTCTGCAGCTAAAAGGGGGGAATCTGTACAAGGTTCCCTCATTTTATTCATCACAAATTAAACACTGCCATTCACTTGGTTTCTTTCAATATCAAAACCATATATCCTTTTCACCCTCTCCTGGGATCCTGGTGCTTCCTATTGCTGGTTAACTAGAGGTTGTATCTGTTTTTTGTTTGTTCTTCAAACATGATTCCAAATATGTGTGCTATTCTTCCATCTTTAAAAATATAGTAATTTGGCAATTGTTATTTGTTACAATTGAACACTCCGCGTTTTCTGTTGTAAGGCCATTGTATGTGAGGTTTTATAAAGCAGCTGTTTCAGACATACACCTGGCCTTTAAGCTGCTGTTGAGTGATTCTGTTGAAGTGCTACTTTTTTTATTACATTTCCTGCCCTTGATTACAATGATGCAGATAGTCTGTTGCCCTAAATTATGGCTCAGAGATCTCCCAGGTGCAGGAAAAACCCTAGTGGATAAACAACCTCAAATCAAATGACACACGTTTTTTTTTTTTTGTTTTGTTTTTTTTCTTTAGGCAAAGTTAGGTTTAAACAATGATTATTCATTTTAGACACAATTGAAATAATAAATCAACAAAATTCATTGTGTGTGACAAAAAAAAAGAGTTTGTAAAGATGTCCATAGCCCGGAGTAGTTTCGGGGGCCTCACAATGAGCTTGTTGAGCCCTAAAGACAACTTTACCTAGCATTCAGAATAAAGAGAATCGCTAGGTACAGTGTAAAGCTGAGCTTAGCTGTCTAAAATGCGGATTGACAGGATAGTGTAATAGGTGGGAACATAAGAACACACATATATGATTTACACTGGCATCCAAAAAGGGAGAGTGAGCTCCCCCCGGTGGAAGTTACTTTGTATACTTCACAGTGGACAGGATAATGGGCCATTCCTTGGAACAGAATGTGGGTGGGGGGCTGGATAATGGGCTATTCTGTGGAACAAAATGGGGGTGGGGGTTGATAAACCAAATACAGTGATTACATATGAACTTAAGTGTCATCAAGTGTCAAAAAACTCACAAGTTAAAATAGGGACCACGATTTAAATAACTAATACTCTGTTTCCCTTAGCATGATTTAGATCAGAATCAGAATTAGTATGAATTACCCCTGAACCTCTCCTGCGTTTCCATGTTTTGTTGCTTAGATTGAGGGAAGATCAGGAAATTACCTTAAATGGTTTACACATATGAGAGGTAGTCATTTTTGTGTAAAGATTTACTGAATTGTAGTTTTTGCGGTTGATCCTAACAATGAACACTACCCCTGCATTAACTTGTGTAATTCAAGTAGATTATTATTATTATTATTATTATTTATTTCTTAGCAGACACCCTTATCCAGGGCGACTTACAATTGTTACAAGATATCACATTATACATTATTTCACATTATACAGATATCGCATTATTTTTACATACAATTACCCATTTATACAGTTGGGTTTTTACTGGAGCAATCTAGTAAAGTACCTTGCTCAAGGGTACAACAGCAGTGTCCCCCACTGGGGATTGAACCCACAACCCTCCGGTCAAGAGTCCAGAGCCCTAACCACTACTCCACACTGCTGCCCATTTACATTTTTTGAAGTTTCTGAATCTACCTTGAAGTTGTTGCCGTATATTTTGGGCCGTTATTTTCAGTGTTTGTGTGAATAGGTCCCCTCCCCATACATTGAGCAAAGTGGTGATGCTCTCTCATTAATATTTCTACTGTATGGAGTGAAGTTCTGAAACACATTGTTTTGCCTCCTTTCTATAATTTATCTCAACAACACAACTATTGTTGTAGACGTTTGTCATAGAAGATGGCCCAAGCCCATCATTAGTATGATGAAGCTGGGCAGTGACACATGGAATTCATTCCTACTGGTAGGATTAGGTCTTCAGCTGTGCCATTACTTAGAGATGACAGAGTTGGCAACACTGGAATTTTAAGTTGACATTTTTTTAAAATAACTTAATTAGCTATTTGAGTACATTTTCCCAATTTTTGGTGCAGATTTTGCAATTCAGCAGAAAATAGAGGAAAATTGAAGAAATGGAGTTTATGGACAAGCTGTGGTTGAGCTTTTACTTGTGCTTTATATTCTTATGTAGTTAAGAAGCATGCCTGTGCTTTACTACAAAACCTGATACGAAAACAAATACACTACCCTAGCTGCCTTTGTTGCCTTTGCAGATGAGGGTATGCCGGTGAGGCATTTTAGTGAACACCTTAATTCTAGATTTTAAAGAAATAAAAGCCCTTTGTTAAAATCACATTTGTAAAGAAATCCATTCATCAAATACCAACAATTATTCTTACTAGCTAACCAGAGTATTGTTTGTACAGTTGTGTATACAGTTGCACTCTTAACTGTTTTTGTAGAAGTGCATTACACATCTGGTCCAGTAAAACAAACTCAATGTAAAAGTAAAAGAGTGGTGCAAAAGCTTATTAAACCCACTGTAAAGCACATACTGTGGGTGGACATACAGTAATGGGAAACCTTTAACACTGAATGGATCATGATGACAGCAGTGTTATCTCTCTGTGATACAAGGGAGCCTTTGAAGATGCTGAAACATTAAGGTTCTAACAGAAGCTTGTGTGATATCCCTGTACAGTATAATACCACGCCAAAACCTCTTTGACTGATCTACACCATAAATCACAGATTAGAAACATTTAGATTTTCAGTAATGAAGTGTGTTTGAAATATTGCTCATCTGAAAGTGTACAACACGGAATCTTTACACCAGAGCACGGACCATTGCTTATTTATATATATATATATATATATATATATATATATATATATATATATATGTTCAGCTGGGAGTCATTAAAAAATGATAACTAATTAAATTTCCACATGTCGATGTGAAGTTGGCACTGAGTGGACAAACTGTAGAAATAAAGAGTAATTATAATTATTCCTTTGAGAGCAGATGCCAGGTTATAGTCAGCCTCAGTATTATCCTCAGCTCAGAACAAGTACCTCCTGAGGAGTTTAAATCAATAAGCGTGTACTGAAGGACATTACCCAGTGACTGTAAATCACTTAATGCATTCTCCACCACAATACCTAATTAATTTTTTATGTGTAATTGGCTGAATAAAGCCTGGTTAATCACATACTCAAGTCAGCTGTATTCCGAGCAAGACAAGTAAAAACCAAGATATTCCCTTTTGTACTGTACTGTACAATCAATACCCGTAGATATATTGTATCCGACTTCCTCTCTCCATTTTAGGAATGAGCTCGGATTGCACAACTGCAGATTCCTTGCTCCCCCCCCCCCCCCCCCCTCAGATATCTGTTGCGACATGATAGATTTGTAACTTGTGGTGTTTTTTGCTAATATTGTTTTTAAATATAAACCTCACAGGAGATGTTGCAGCAATTTAAGTACCGTTGTGTGAAATTAAATGCAAGATCCTCATACAACAATTTACTGCTGAGCGTCATAATCTGTGATTGCAATGAATCCGTGTCAGAAGAATATTTTGTTTTGAGAATAAATTATACTGCCACAAAAGATCAGTCAAATCCATAGCACAAAAAAAAAATAAAAATAACTAACTAAATAAATAAATAAAACTTCTCCACAGGATGCCCATGACAGAATAATAATTTGTCAAATTAGAACTAATCGTTTGTCATTCAGGCTGGTGTTTTTGAATTATATTTGCTAATGGAGTGTACACTTATGGTGACGGAGCACCTTGCAGCAAATGCCTTTGAATGAATGCTTATAATTGCAAAACAACAGTATTTAAACATTATGGATTTTCAAGCCTATTATGGTTTTCTTTGGTGTTATTCAAAACCCCAGGTCGGTCAGTAATGCCCGCTATTAGGCAGACGGTTGTACCTATTACAGTTAAGCCTGGATAATTCCTACAACTTTCTTTTTTTTAAATCCTGCTGAGACCATTGGGAACTGCATGTCAATTTGCTAATGCACTGTTTTAAGGTTCAGTGCAACAGATCCAGATGTGCAGCTCACCAGCATTATGATGATGGGTTTAACGTTTCTGTTTGCGGAAGGGCCTCTTGATGGCATTAAAGACACTTTGAGTCAAATCGCATTGCAGTAAATGCTCAATTTAACACGCAGGTGTCTGGTAAACCACATTATTATTTTAATGGTATTCAATCTGATTTGCCAGCACTTCCTTTTTTATGAAAGCTTCATGATAAATCTGGATATCAAAATCCCATCATATTTTCACATAACAATAATCTAATAGTGTAAATGGCATGTAATGTTGCTGTCTGGGTTGCTGCCTGACCACATGTTAAAACAAGGGAAAGGTTGAAAGCATATAATCCTGCTGAAGTCAGAGCCTTTATTCCATTTGAATGACTGATAAGCTTTAAGTACCAACATATACTACGGTAAATACAATAGAATAGTATACTTTGCACCTTGTATATAACAGATAATATGGAATACTTCAACACAGTTATAGTTAATGCATTGTATAAAACACAAAAGATGTATATGACACACAGGAATTCTCCAAAAATTTCTCACATTTTAAAAATAACTAGATAGATTATTCTGTTTAGCCATATATTTGTTGCTTGAGACACACCATGAGCCAGATTGCAGCAGGTATGAAGAAACATTTGCTCTAATCGATATTTGGGCCGATGATTCAATCCAGAGAAGCTTGGATGGAAGCGTCAGTAACAAGCTTCTTCCAGGGCATTACTCATAACTACCGATATATTAACTGCATAAGTACAGTATGTGACAAAGAGGTCTTGTGTTAAGAGCTAGCACTCTTTTAGCCATTCTGGGTCTGAAGCCCAGATCAGATTAACTCTAGGAGCCTGGGAACACTAAAAATGAAATCAGTTGTGCTGTCATGGGTAAATAATGTTTTTTTTTTTCTTTGTTTTTTCTGGACAGATTGTTTGGTGTGACACCTGTAATTCAAACCAACTGCTCAACTACATGGATGATAATATCTCACCCAAATTTGCTGTGGTTTCACTATATAAATCCTGTCATGCTTTTGGTGCTGTACTACACTCTCGCCACCCTCATTCGACTGTGGCTTCAAGAGCCAATTGAACCGGTAACTTGACAATCACTGCTTACTGTATTTCACATTCTGTTGTCTTAACACCATAATGTTCATTTACAGGGTTATTAAATAAACATATATGCCACGTATGTCATTTTTGTGGAGTACTAGGTTCCAGTTCTTAACTTTATGTCTCAATCGATTAATGCTTTTTAAGTGTGCCGTTGATATCTGCTATTGATTGCTCTTGGACTGATGTAAATCCACCCCCCCCCCCCCCCTTTGAGCAATGCTTCACTGAAACACACACACACACACACACACACACACACATATATATATATAGTAGCGATCTTGGTCAATGCAGGCAGGCGCATCACACAGGGCGAGGCAATCCACACACAGGCGGAGGGCGGGTATGATTTCGGGACCTCTCGCACTAAAGCATAGCGCCGTTACCGCTGTACAAAAGAGCCGGCTTTTGCAAGGAACATATATCGGGCTTATGTCTTTGTGTGTGATTACGTCATCTACCAGCCCTACTGCTGCCTTCCCCCGTGCATGCTACAATATATATATATATATATATATATATATATATATATATATATATATATATATATATATATATATATATATATACGGTATATATATATATTTATTTTTTTGGAAAAAACAAATATTCACAGTTTTACACGTACCATAAATACATGCTTTTATCCTGGTTCAAGTTAAATGTAACTTTTTGTTCAGGTACTGTATTTAGTTTTATACACCTCATGAGATACAATATAGTGTAATATATCTTATATATGTAATAGGGGTGTAGCCCTATGTTAATATCATGATACGATACCTATCAAGATTTACAAGTCGCAATACGATTGTACAATACATGTGATGGTCCTGCTAGGCTACGTCTATGATGAATAATAAAATAAAATGGTCATTTAATGATGGATCATTTATTTACAAGACAAAAAGTAAATGGGGTAGGGTGAGTATGTACTCATACCAACTGTAAAACTCACTTACTTTTCATTCAAGAACCATTTGGTAGACTACAATGGGCTACAGTATGTTGTGCTTTTGGTCTTGTGTTACGATACAAACGATACATTCCTCTATTATGATACAATCAGCGCTTCAGATAAGCTGCGTACCAGGTGTTTCACGCATTGATAAAAATGTGAATTACGTATGATATCTAAATTTGATGCGTAAAGAATATCACAACAGTTTTGCTGCACAGCTTGAGTTCCTGTGTTATCAAGCTTCTTGTACTTCGTTGGTTTCTGGCGTCTCAGTTGTGAATATAGCATGCTGTAGCTAGAGAACGGATCATAGAAACGCCGGGACAGGGAATTGTAGCCTTCCTGGGAACTGCCAGAAACACATGACCAATAAGTCTGGGTTTTCATAATTTTTATTTTTTTTAAAGTAAGTACGGTTGAATCCACTCGCTTGCAATGCGTGTTTGTGACTGGTGAATAAGCGGCTGGATTATTGTTCCTTTGGGTTTCTCAGAGCCGACTTAGTCCCCCTCAAACTAACCTACAGTATCAATTTACCTTGCTGTAAAATACATTTTTGAAAGTTACATCTATATAATAAATATGCTTTATATTGCTATAGCAAGGCGATCAATCAGGAATACAATATTATCGTTTCTTTATTTGCATTAGTGCAGGAGCTGCGTGGAGTAGTTAGTAAGGAAGGAGCGAATTCTGGATATGCTGCTGAGGAGGAAGCGACAGGAGCCTGCCAGAGTAGAGATGTACTGAGAGTAGGAGGGGAAGGGGTCAAGGGTGACACCGATGTTTTTGGTGGATGAGGAGGGAGAGAGGTTGCTAGATTCAAGAGGAAATAGAGGTAGAGAGATCAACGGTGGGGGAAGAAAAGGAGGTCTGATTTGGAGAGGTTGAGTTTGAGATGATGCGAGTGCATCCAGGAGGAGATGGCCAAGAGACAGGTAGAGATACGGTAGGAGGGGGGAAGGAGAGGAAAATCTGGGCATCATCAGCATATAAATGATACGAGAAACCATGGGAGGAGATGAAGGGACCCAGGGAGCAGGTGTAGAGAGAAAACAAGAGGGGTCCCAGGACTGAGCCTTGGGGGATATGTGTTGAAAGAGAGCAAGGGTCAGAGGGTGAACCACGCCAGGACACCCAGTACATGTGATCAGAGAGGTAGGAGGAGAGCCAGGCAAGAGCAGAGCCGGAGAGTCCCAGGTCAGTGAGGGAGGACTGAAGAATAGAATAATCGACTGTGTCAAAGGCAGCAGAGAGGTCGAGGAGAATTAGGACAGAGGAGAGGGAGGCAGCACAGACAGAGAGTATAGATTGGAGGGGGTCGAACAGAGAATGGTTTGAAAAGAAAGCTCGCTCTAGAGTTTTAGAGAGAAAAGGAAGTATAGTAAAAGAAAGTATTGTGATTCATCAATACTCAATATATTGATATACCCCTAATATGTAATGTTTTGAAACATCACCTCACATATTACTGTTATATCTCAGAAACCACTTAATCTGACAACTTCAAATTTTAAGTGTTTTGGAAATCCTGCGGGCAAAATCTAACAGTACCTTTCACTTTGACCTGTCACATATGATGGCCGTCATGTTGGGGTCATGTGATTTTTGGTTTCTGGATGTTAAAGGCCTAACGTTCCGATATATTGGCTTCATACTCGGTGCGCAAGTATATTCTGTAATTGTCTAGGGCAAGTTCAATCACAAGTGTCGTACAAGATAAATGAACCCTTTCCTGACATTTTTGTTGCAAAGCTGCCATGGCTGCCAAGTCTTGTATCTCAGAAACAGTGTTTGTTTTTTTTATTTATTTAAGATGGACATTGATGAAGAAGAGAATCCGGAACTGGAAGAAGAGAAAAATCAAGCCGACAATCAGATTGTGGTGACAGTAGAAAAGAGACGAAGAATGTGGCAAGCAGTACGCTATGCAACCGAGGAGAGAAAAGTAGGGAATGAACGGTGCTGCTTTAAGTTTAGACAACATTTGATAAACAATAGGGAAATTATGTGGGTTATATAGCGAGACAGCACTTTTCATCACAACCACTGCTATACTGTACTGCTTTGGTTCTGGTCTGAAGTCTCTTTTTGATTGATACCATGGAAAAGGGCAGCTTGCGCTTATGATGGCCCTTTTCTTGCTAATAAACAAGAACAGTTTGCCTGCTTTACTGCTTTGCTAAAATTGACCTGTTTGAATAGTATCCAAAGCCACATTATCTCATTATCATATAGTTCCCTTTAAAATCCCTTCTAAAAGCTTACCATAGTAAAAGCGTAGCGAAGTGTAATAACACACAGTGAAAGCATGGTAAAGCATGGGTACGCATTATGAAGAATATGGTAAAGCATATTAACAGTCATGGCAAAGTTAATACAAAGTATAACCATGGAAAAAGCATGGTCAAACAGCAACAATTCCATGTAAAAATACAGTGGTAAACCTTAAAACTTACACAAAAAGCCACACATAAAGAAGCACAATTTCCTTGCATTACTAGACCTGTTGCTGCAGATGTGGTGCACCCATAACTTTACATTTAAGCCTTTTTAATCTAGTTTGCTCAGTAGATTTATATGCTTTTAGTCCTGCAGTCCCATCAGATAATGGATACTATTTACAAAAGAGTGCTTACCTGTATTGTTTCTGCTTAGAAAGGATAATAAAAATACTAATGCTCTGGGCTTTGCGTGTTCACCAATAACTCGTATTGCATTGTTTGCTCTTTTGCAGCTTCTGTCTATGACCCAGGATGATTACAACACTTCTGATGTTAGTATAAAACATTTTCTTTTTTTATCTTTCTCAAAATGAATGGTGAGATATCTGGACTTCAATATGTTTCATGCATGAAAAATTAGCTTCAACTCTTTAATGGTATAATAAACAAGAGTTGTGTTCACTTTTAACCTACCAGAGCCTTTTACAGCATTTGCTTTGCTGGAAGCTATATTGAAGTGACTTCATATTATTTGTTACAAAGGGAGTGAATAGGGGGAAAAAACGAAATAGTTCCATAAAGGTTACAGTGTTGAGGCAGGGCAGATAGGCTTAACCAGAGTGCAAGTGAAAATAAAGTCTAGAAAGTGAAAAGAAAAACAGCAAAACAACAATCGACTTTCTCAAGCCGCCTTCTTCTAGTCCAGACTTTTAACAGTTTGTCCAAAGCTTTATAATGTTCTAATGCTAAGATTATTCTAAACCTTTGGACAAACCGCTCCAAGTCTGGAATAAAGAGAGGTGCTGCCAGACTCCACTGTTGTCAGCCCTCCTCTTTCTTAAATCACTAACGATTGAGTTCTCCAACTGGATAAATGGTGCATTACAGCAGAATACTAAGCCTATGTAACTGGGCGGAGGCTGGGGGCAAACCTGCTACCATGCACACAGCAAACAAGCGTCTTAACTACTATGGAAATGGAGAGGCTTCTCTGCAGGTGTGGTGATAGAGCTTTTAACCTCACCTCACCAAAAGAGATCAGAATTCGTAACAGCAGTGTGTTGCACATCACTGCCTGTGACCCGTTCTGCCTCCATACCATTTGTGGTAACATTTCGGTGGTGATGTTAAAATTGGAAACTATTACCAGTACTTACAAATCTTACTTGTCTAATAGGTACATAACAAGCATTGTAATGTGTCAAATTGTACTACAGATACTGTTGGTTAAAGTGAATGGAACCCCTGTTGATTACCACAACATGAACTCAACCTTAGCCATTGAGAACGGCCCAGCCAAACTAGATGTGTACTCCACGCCCCAGTACAAGGTCGACAGAGCAGATGACACATCAGGTGAGTTACAGCCTCACTGGATTCACTAGCTGTTAGAAAGTACATGGTGCTTTACATATCACACTTCCAATACATTGGTTTATGTCTCTGTTTCTTTGTCCTGATCCCCTGCAGAGAAAAAAGAAGGCAGTGATTATGATTACGAGGAAGATGAAGTTAATAAAGAAGAGGAAGAACCATCAGAAGAAGAAGAAAACCCCAAAGTCCACGCTGTGGTTACCGTATTCAGATTTATTATGAAGCAAAGCTACATCTGCGCTCTGATAGCAATGATGGTGTGTAGTCCTAAATATGAGCAGTTTTTATTTTTATTTTATTTATTCAGAGCCCAATTATTTTACCCCCAATTTTCTTCCCCAATTTAGAATGTCCACTTACGTCCCCACACTGTAGTAAATCCCCACACAGTTCAAGAGAACTGAAGGTCAGTGGGCATCCCCTGATCCCACTGCAGGTGTATGCTTGAGCTCACCGGCACATGGACAGTGGGATCCACTGTAGTGCAAAGACTGCCACATTTGAACATATAGGATGTGATCTTGCGCTCCCCTGACTGTATGACTCACCCTGCACACCATGCTTTTACCAGGAGATCCAGAATATGAGCACATTTTAATTAAATGACCCCAGGAAAGTCAAATACCATTATCTATAACTTCAAACAATCAATCATAGATTCTAAAGTAGAACTTGGAGACGAAACTCAACTAGACAACAGGCAGATGGTTACAACACAAATAAGATTGTGATCATTTTACTCCAAGGCATACAGTACTGTACACCGGCATAATTTTAGCAAACATGATCACTGCTTTTAATTACAGTAAACAGTACCAGATTTTTTGTTCTCGATTATATCAGCTACAACATTGCCAAATGGTGCAGATTTTGTTTTGCATTACATTATTATTATTATTTTTCTAATCCCGTGTTACTATTAGTTTTTTTTGGTCCTCATTAATCATGCACTGCACTTTCATAGTTTGTAGTAACATTGAAATACAGTGATCATTTTTACAATTTCATTCCTAATATCATGTGACATCAGCTTCATTTTTGTTTTATAGAAATCCTATTCAGAACTTGTCAAACATTAAAAGGAAAAGACCTAAATCATATTGGATGATGCTGTAAAAAATGTATTTAACTTCTTTATATCACGGGTTGTGTTAGGTTCACCTGTACCTGTATGCATAGAGGACATAGATCAACAAGTACAGTAGACCTTACTGAGTCGTTATAAGTCATAGCAGTACTTGTACTGTGAGAGCAATCCTTACAGTATGTGAGGTGAAACAGTAAGAAATTCAGCTGTGTGAGGTAAACCCAACCTGGCCGTTAAAATGGCTTCATGTAGCGAATAACTTACATGCACAAAAACATTTGATTAGTTGTGTAAGGTTGTGTCCTCATTCCTTTTAGTATTGTAAAGTATTCACACACATTTTGTTTTTTACATACTGTGCATGCAATCTGCAGTATGTTTTCTTTTTTTCTGTGAGTGTGAATATCACCCTTTTATTTTCAGGCATGGAGCATCACCTATCACAGTTGGCTCACCTTTGTTCTGCTGATCTGGTCTTGCACACTTTGGATGGTCCGCAACAGACGGAAATATGCCATGCTTACTTCTCCATTCATGGTGTTCTATGGAAACCTGGTGTTGAGTCTTCAGTATATTTGGAGCATTGATGTTGACGAGATTCCGAATGTTTCAGGAATTTTAGAGAAGAAAGAGGAACCGTTTGCAGAACTGGGATCGAAAGTATGCATCACTGATAAAATATCATTTAAACACAGCAATATTTCTGTGTTTAATTTCTAGATTTTTAAATTAGCTTACAAATACATATAGTAGGTCTGTGAATAGGGGTGCACACAGAGGTGATGATTCAGAATAAAGGGTAGGATCATTTGAAGCATATACTCTGGTACCTGCTCACATAATTTGTTGGATGAAATTCAGTTTAACTAAAGTCGTTCTTGGGGAAAATCAGTCCTAATGTATATTAATTCATATATAGTATGGCACATCATTTCCTGGTGTATAAATATATTAAAAATATATCACAGCTGAAACTGAAAAAATATGAATGAAGAATCAAACTGTTGCTCCTATTCTGTTAGATTCTTTGTGCTTTAACATTCTGGTTGCTGCTCCGGCAACATTTGATGGAGAGAAAGGAGAAGTTAGAAGATGCAGGGAATGATGCTCTGTCTGACATCAGAGTGGAAAAAGGTAAGCTTGGTAAACCTATTGTACAAAATTCACATGGCAATGGCAGCTAGAATAGTCCCTAAAAACAATATGTTACATTAGCAAATTCTTCTTTTTTTATAGAGGAGGAGGAGGAGGAAGAGAAAGAAATCATGCACGTTCTGGGTAACCTGCTTAAAGCAATGTTTGTCAAGTACTGGATCTATGTCTGCGGAGGCATGTTCTTCTTTGTCAGCTTTGAAGGAAAAATAGTCATGTATAAAATTATCTACATGATGCTATTCCTATTTTGTGTAGCGCTGTATCAGGTAAATATTGTATACCATATTTTTCTTTAAATTTTGGCTCTACCCTGTTTATCTTGCTACCTTGCCTACTAACTGACGCACCCAAAACTTTACAGTACCTTGTTTGTCACCTCCTGCTTGAAAAACCTCTGATAAATCTAAAAAAAGATATATATAATCTGACATTTTAGGGTGCCCTTGAACTAAAGTTTCTCCCTGTTTCTATTTCTATTTCTTCAATCCTCTTACTCTCAGGTACACTATGACTGGTGGAGAAGAATTTTAAAATATTTTTGGATGTCTGTTGTCGTTTACACCATGTTCGTCCTTATCCTTGTCTACACATATCAGTTTAAGTCCTCCCCAAGTGTGTGGTCGAACATGACGGGGATGGATGAAGAAAAGTGAGTAGTAAACTGGAGTTTTAGCTTTTCTTGTCAAAGCACAGAACCACTACTGGTTGTCGTGTGATTGATTGTGCATTGATTGTGAGTTATGGATGAAGCACATGGATTACATGTTTCTGTTACACCAAAAGCATTTTTATGTGAGTGCTGGACTCGTCTAGAGTGAAAAAACATAGGGCTAGGGTTTTATCAAAGCAGTAACGAGTAACTAAAAAGGTTCATTTTTACTTAATGTCTACCTAATTTGTTTGCTGCTACTATAGTTTTATAACTGCTGCATATTTATTACTCCAATTCATGTAATTATTGTAGTGCCTCTTTTTAAAATGCCCTAAATGTATTATTTAATTAGGCTTGTCAGTTCATTACAGTTCCCCACTATTAAAATAGAAAATGCAATATGCAGCCTCTGCCATAACCTAGAATGATTTATCAAGGGCCGTGGATTGAATTTGGTTTACTTTTTGTTTCTTGTACTTTGCAGACTAAAGGATCTGGGGCTAGAGCGGTTCGGTGTTACAGAGCTTTTCACTAGGATATTCATCCCAACTTCGTTCTTGCTTGTGTGCATTCTGCACCTGCATTATTTCCATGACCACTTTCTCGAGCTCACAGACCTGAAGACATTGGCTGCTAAGCAGGACAGTACCATTTACAGGTAAAAAAAAAAAAACATCCGCACATCAGAGAAGAAAAACCTCCTCTCAGTGTGCACTCTCATAATGCAAACGTTGTTACGGATTACATATAGAACGAAGCGTATATTGTATTGGAAATCCTAGTATTCTTTGGCTTATAAAATACTTACAAAATATTAGAAAATGCTTTAAAAGTTTTAATATTTCTAGTTGTGTTTGGTCAGTTGCAGGACTTTATAGCCATATACCATCTAACACATGTGTTTATCTTTGTTAAGAATTAGGGTAAAGGCCATATATCTTACAAAGGAATCTTAATGTTACTTTTGCGTCATTTTTAAAATTACACTAGAGACAGGCCTACGCCTGCACTTTTACATGTATGCACAGGCTTTTCAGCGGTATAACATAAGGATGAAAAACTGTTAGTTTTGAATCTTTGATCTACTGTAGTTCAAGAGGTGGAAAAATGTGAGCACCCCCCCCCCCCCAAAAAAAAAGTGTGTGCTTCTTTGCTCCACATTTACTTCCCTGCCACCAGCTTGGTCTTTTCTCTTGGAGCCAATGACTCTCCCAATCCTGCCTCAGAATCCTGGGACAAGAGTGTTTGTCTGTGCCAGAAGAATACTGCTGTTAAAAAACACTCCTCTTTACTATATCTGTCTCATTTTCTCTGCTTTCATATTGAACTGAGTTTTCTTTTGAAAAACAAGGATTTTTGTAGTAATCCAGTCAATGATAGATAATTTTATAGACAAATGGCCCATTCTTTTGGTGGGTATGTATTTGGAAAACAAGTCCCTTTATTATCACATAAAACCAATAGAGTGTTGTTTGGGTTCTGGACCTTACAGATCGCTTTGGACTTGTTGAGCGGACATACAGTGCCTTGCGAAAGTATTCGGCCCCCTTGAACTTTGCGACCTTTTGCCACATTTCAGGCTTCAAACATAAAGATATGAAACTGTAATTTTTTGTGAAGAATCAACAACAAGTGGGACACAATCATGAAGTGGAACGAAATTTATTGGATATTTCAAACTTTTTTAACAAATAAAAAACTGAAAAATTGGGCGTGCAAAATTATTCAGCCCCTTTACTTTCAGTGCAGCAAACTCTCTCCAGAAGTTCAGTGAGGATCTCTGAATGATCCAATGTTGACCTAAATGACTAATGATGATAAATAGAATCCACCTGTGTGTAATCAAGTCTCCGTATAAATGCACCTGCACTGTGATAGTCTCAGAGGTCCGTTTAAAGCGCAGAGAGCATCATGAAGAACAAGGAACACACCAGGCAGGTCCGAGATACTGTTGTGGAGAAGTTTAAAGCCGGATTTGGATACAAAAAGATTTCCCAAGCTTTAAACATCCCAAGGAGCACTGTGCAAGCGATAATATTGAAATGGAAGGAGTATCAGACCACTGCAAATCTACCAAGACCTGGCCGTCCCTCTAAACTTTCAGCTCATACAAGGAGAAGACTGATCAGAGATGCAGCCAAGAGGCCCATGATCACTCTGGATGAACTGCAGAGATCTACAGCTGAGGTGGGAGACTCTGTCCATAGGACAACAATCAGTCGTATACTGCACAAATCTGGCCTTTATGGAAGAGTGGCAAGAAGAAAGCCATTTCTTAAAGATATCCATAAAAAGTGTCGTTTACAGTTTGCCACAAGCCACCTGGGAGACACACCAAACATGTGGAAGAAGGTGCTCTGGTCAGATGAAACCAAAATCGAACTTTTTGGCAACAATGCAAAACGTTATGTTTGGCGTAAAAGCAACACAGCTCATCACCCTGAACACACCATCCCCACTGTCAAACATGGTGGTCATCATCATGGTTTGGGCCTGCTTTTCTTCAGCAGGGACAGGGAAGATGGATGGAGCCAAATACAGGACCATTCTGGAAGAAAACCTGATGGAGTCTGCAAAAGACCTGAGACTGGGACGGAGATTTGTCTTCCAACAAGACAATGATCCAAAACATAAAGCAAAATCTACAATGGAATGGTTCACAAATAAACATATCCAGGTGTTAGAATGGCCAAGTCAAAGTCCAGACCTGAATCCAATCGAGAATCTGTGGAAAGAACTGAAAACTGCTGTTCACAAATGCTCTCCATCCAACCTCACTGAGCTCGAGCTGTTTTGCAAGGAGGAATGGGCAAAAATTTCAGTCTCTCGATGTGCAAAACTGATAGAGACATACCCCAAGCGACTTACAGCTGTAATCGCAGCAAAAGGTGGCGCTACAAAGTATTAACTTAAGGGGGCTGAATAATTTTGCACGCCCAATTTTTCAGTTTTTTATTTGTTAAAAAAGTTTGAAATATCCAATAAATTTCGTTCCACTTCATGATTGTGTCCCACTTGTTGTTGATTCTTCACAAAAAATTACAGTTTCATATCTTTATGTTTGAAGCCTGAAATGTGGCAAAAGGTCGCAAAGTTCAAGGGGGCCGAATACTTTCGCAAGGCACTGTATCTAAAAGAGCTGTCTGTGTACATGAATGGAAAGTAATTAAAATAAAACCTGTGGTCTGCTGTGCAAAGTGGTAAGGTGCCATAGGAACCACAGTTGTTTTTACTTAATGTAATGTCACCACTTCAAAAGATTAATGTATCAGTTGAACCGCACGTGAATATTTAAAAAACAGTGAAGAGTTATTTTAGGCTCTATAGGCATTACAGACATTCTCCAGCTTTACAAAATTAATGTTTTTATCTCACATACAGGAAGCTAGAACAATAACTCGGCTCAGTCCAATTACTTAACAGAAGTTCAATGTGTCCCTTTTGTTGTGGACTGTTTTCTCCATGGTGTGTTATGCAAGTTCCAACTTAAACCCTCAGTAAAACAAAATATACAATATTTACCATAAGCTGTAAAGCAATGCAGTATTCAGAACACTGTCTTCAAGTCAATGTATAGTTTGCAGAAGTACCATACAATGGTGGCAAGGTTCTTGAAGCTTTGTAAATCTGTTATGTACCTTGTTTGTGTTGTGATATGCGAGGAAGGGGAGTGGTACAGTATGTAGAGTGCGCCAGGACTATTTGAAGACACTACAACACCAGCTTCCCGAGACCCAAGTGTATCTTTTGTTCTGCTCTCTTATCTTTGTTACCAAGGCTTCTTAACCCATTCAGCCTTTCAGCATTGCTCTGTGTGTGTTTTTCATGATCTCTTTAACACTTTTTTTCTGTCTCTCATTTCTCCATTGTCATGCCATTTCATATTTCATCTCATAGCCATGCCAAAGTCAATGGTCGTGTTTATCTGATAGTTAATAGGTGGGTACTCACTCCTTTTCTCTCTTTCATGGATGCCCTTTGACGCTGCTTGCAAAAAAATGAAAAATGTTCCCTGTCATCAATATAAAGTTTATATACAGTATGCACTTGATTTTTTCTCACGTTAAAAAAAATACATTTACTCTATCAGTAAAGGAGAGTCTAATATATTGGGGGTTTTTACACTGAAAACAGTCTCCCATCTGGATACTGTAGTATTATTGTCTGTATATTAAAATAAACCCTACTGAGGTTTAAAACCTTACTTTTAATTATTGGCAGTCTTCCATCTGAAGATAGGCTCACAGGCCCCAATTAGCACCAGTCTTAGACCACCTAATGCTACCTTTTGTAAAGTAGTCAAAGAATGTTTCATCCTCGGTTTGCTAAAACAGATTATTCAATTATATTAAATATATTAAATTCAAATTACACACTCAATTTCAGTAAATGTGTGCATACTGTATAATACAAGTTTAGGATAAATAGATACATGAAAATGTGTGCAAATCAATTATGTTATTATTATAACCCCCAGTGTATGTAAAAACCCATGTAGATATGTAGATTTAATGAAGCAGTCATGTTTTCCCCAATGATGTGAATAAAGCAGTGTTGCAATAACTATGTATGTATGCATATTTGTATGTATGCATGCATTATTTATTTATTTTTGTTTCAGCAAGATGCAATTTTTAAGATTAGCTTTCACATAGTTCCACATGGACAGCAGAGTCTTGCAAAATGGAACAGCACCGTATATAAAATTTTCTGCAAAATGGTGCTGTGACACACCTTGTATTTCTGAAGATATTGTACCGCTACTATCTCTTTAACTTTACATTATTATAACCACTTGCCCTGCCTGTTTTGCCTTTGAGGTATTTTTTTCCATATTAGAATTTATTTAATTCTCTCAAACTTTAACACATAATTAGCCTTTCTACACATTCTTTAGTCTGATACATGGTACAGCTTCATGCAGACTAATTCTTGTTTGAGATTATGTGCCTGAGCATCTGTTCTCATTCTGATTTCTCCATCTCTGTTGGTTATTCTTGAGCAGCATCAAGCAAAAAATATCCAGTCACCAGAATGAGTAAGTCTGCTGAAGACATGAAATGCTGGCTTTGATACGCTACCATTTCATGCTACCTTAAACTCTTGACTATTTTCTCTCCTGGAGGGAAAATGTCACGTTTAAGTGTCATTATTATTGTTACTATAAACAATCCTAGAACTACAAACTCTGAACTGGGAAATTAAATTATTCATTTTGCAACCTTGCAATCTTATTATTAGTTTATTTAGCAGACACCTTTCTCCAAGGCGACTTACAGAGACTAGGGTGTGTGAACTATGCATCAGCTGCAGAGTCACGTACAACTACGTCTCACCCTGAAAGACGGAGCACAAGGAGGTTAAGTGACTTGCTCAGGGTCACACAATGAGTTAGTGGCTGTGGTGGGATTTGAACCGGGGACCACCTGGTTACAAGCCCTTTTCTTTAACCACTGGACCACACAGCCTCCTATGACTGGCTGTGTGAAGTGCTTCCTTTTCTTGTTTGTTACTTACTGACAACTAACAGTTAACTAGCATTGACAAGTTACAATAGCCCTGCTTGCCAATCTCTATGGTTATTTTGAGGTGTCTGAACAAACCCTTTTGTTGATGCAGTGTTTCTGTGTCCACAGGCTGGTGCACCAGGATGGTAGTTTGGTTGACATCACCATGATGAATATGACCACCAGTAATTGTAATGAAGAGGTGGAGGAGAAGAGTCAGGTGGAAACAGATGAAAAAGGAGAAGAGAAAGAACCAGAAGACAGTGGAGATAAAGGAGGGAGCAGACACTGCAGTGATGGAGACCAACCCAGCGGAGCCGAGACCCTAACAGAGGAAACATCGGGTAATGCACGTTATACATCAGGTTCAGAAAAGAGAGTACCCTTGACCAATTAGAATAGTTTTCATGCTATTTTATTTTAAGATATGTGATGAAGGGATTCAGTTTTTATACCAACATTAATATATATAGGGCAGCAGTGTGGAGTAGTGGTTAGGGCACTGGACTCTTGACTGGAGGGTCGTGGGTTCAATCCCAGCTGGGGGACACTGTTGCTGTACCCTTGACCAAGGTACTTTACCTAGATTGCTCCAGTAAAAACCCAACTGTATAAATGGGTAATTGTATATAAAAATAATGTGATATCTTGTAACAATTGTAAGTCGCCCTGGATAAGGGCGTCTGCTAAGAAAGAAATAATAATAATAATAATAATAATGCCTATTCTTGGAGTTACCTTTTTTATTTATTTATATATTTATTTTTACAAATTGTGCTTACTGAAAGTACACAGAAAGGCAGACAAAGCAGGCTGTCCAAATTAAAAAGATGAACATTAGACTGTATGGGGTATAGGTAGGTGAACATATATTACATTTAAAATTACACTGTTAAAAAACTTGAAGCACCCCCACCCCAAACAGAAATAGGAAAACGATAGTAAGGGAATGAGATAAATATGGCAGAGCTTTCCTATGCCAGAAACTATATTGAAATGTCTCAGCTCCCTTTATACTCTGACACTAATCTCTGAGTTGGCTTATTATTGCTTGGAATAACAACTGCAGGACAACTGATCTAAAGTGAATACGACTTCCCCTTATGGATTTAAAAAGGGTTGGTATGAGCTTCTGGAGAGACTAGCAACTTGTGGAGGGCAGTTTTCCAAAATAACATTTCTCCAGATTTACATTAGGTATTGTTATAACAATGTCAGCATTTTTTCTGACAATTACCATTCTATTTTCTTTAAGTCTTATGTATAACAAAGAGAACCCTGTGCCATTACATTTTTTGAATAACTCTGGTTCTAAAACCCTCTGCAATATTTGCCCCAAAGGGGTGCTTAGTATGTTCTGTGTTGGTTTTCCCCATATGGTTCTGTTTTCGTGCTTGTGCCCAGTTTTTATATCATACCCTAGTGTGCTACGTGGAGATTTGGCTGTAGTCACTGGGTAAATAGCATGGGCAGAATGCTTTGATTTTTCAACTCCTGTTTAAGATGGAATCAATCATGTTTGAGGCAACTGGGATTCCTCATTGAAAACTAAAGAAAAATGTAAATCAGGGCCCCCGTTCCATCCAGTCTGAGTAGATTGACAGGTTAACAATCACAGTTGGTTCAAAAGTAATTAGTCTGAACCTATTGAAGGCCATCCCAAGAAAATGTATTTTACTCTTTTAAAAAAACAAGTGTATGGTGTTCTTACTTAAATGAACACCATATGGTCAATGCTCTGTCACCCAGCCTTGGTTGACCCCTGACAGTGTCAGAGGGCGCAGGGGAGACTCCTGGCAGCCCAGGCAAGACACAGGGTCAAAACATTCCCATGTTCAGTTCAAAATGGTTTATTATTTTCACATTCAGTCTACAATACTTAGTGTTCCCTTTGGGAAGGTTTAAGGTTTTAGTAAAAGCATAGTTAAAGCATGGTAAAGCATAGGTAAGTATAGAACAGCAAGACATGGTAAAGCATATTAATAAACATGACAAACCATGGTAAACTATGGTACATGCATAGTATAACTATGGGAAAAGCACAGTAGAACTGCAAAAATATTGTCAAAAAATCCCATGGTAAACCTTTTTAAGGTTGCCTTGCCCTTTGGATGTTGCATCAATTAATACAACATTTAGATAACATAAAGATATGATTGCCTTGTAAAAAAGAGGTGATACAAAACACGTAACCTTTATATAAGGCCCATACAGTGTATTTTAAAGTTAGTAATAGTATTTTATCAGTGCACTATTGTACTTACCTATTTTAACTGCTTCTTTCTTCTGCCAGTAAAAAAAAAATAGTATACCTTGCATAAGGTGCTTTTATTATGGTTTCTGTTTTCTGATTTCAGATTTCAAGAATAAATGGCATCTGGTCATAGACCGCCTGACAGTGCTTTTCTTGAAGTTTCTTGAGTATTTTCACAAACTGCAGTTGTTTGTCTGGTGGCTTTTTGAACTACACATTATCAAAGTAGTGTCATCCTACATCATCTGGATCACAGTCAAAGAGGTGAGACTGGGGCAGAGTGGAGAACAAATGAACTAGTATGCCCTATAGTGCGGTGATGTAAATGTCACAGATTTCAACTAAAACCTGGCCAAAAGACACCAATTTCTCACTCCAATTTTTTTACTACAGTGCAGTAAAATTAATGTACAGCTTTTGTTTTTCAGGTTTCCTTCTTCAATTACGTATTTTTGATATGCTGGGCTTTTGCTCTTCCATATAGCCAGTTCCGCCCACTAGCATCAAGCATCTGTACTATATGGACCTGTGTTATAATTGTCTGCAAAATGTTGTACCAACTGTCTTCTATAGATGAAGGAAGCTACTCTGTAAACTGCACAATGGTAAGCAGACCAATGTTTCATGTTTAACATGTATCGCTATATGTATGTATAACTGTACATATGCATTCGTGTCTATAAATGATTTCGGCACTCCCTTGCCATATTACTGGAGATTACTGTTTGGATTCTGTTTAATTGTAGTTACATATCCCTTCTCCACAGTCACTGAATTGGACTGAAGAGAAGAAAAAAGAAATGATGACATCCCTCCTTTATAATAAATCTATTGACCCTTCCAACTGGGTTGGATTAAAGAAGTCATATCCCCTCTTGGAATACCTTAGGGTGAGAAACACTTTTACTAAAATGTACAGCCACATTGACTGAAGGTGGTCCATAAAGCATTCTTTCTTGTATGAACAGTAGGAATACTGGTAGTTAATCGAAGGTCTGAACTCAAAATTGGGACCAAACCTGTGGCGGCTGTTGGCCAAAAGAAAATGAGCAGGCAGAAAAAAAGGCAGAGGGCCCATTAAGCTCCCAGCAGCAGTAGAAATATATTATTGTATTCGGACTGACACTTCATATTATTATTATTTTTATTATTATTATTATTAAAGACGACTTCCAGATGTTACAGGGCAGGACTGGGTTACAATGCAAGATGAATATTTAAATAAAGTATTGTTTACAGTAAGTGCAGATAATACAACTAAAATACAATATGAAATAGGGTGCAACAAGTTAGGATTATAAGAGGTTATATCTGCAATGACATAACAGTAGTGCAATATTGCAAGGATCGTGCATCAGCTGAGGATCCAGTAATGTGGTGCTGAGGTCAGGCAAGCCCAGTGCATAGTAGTATGAGGGGTATACCAATAGATGTGCAAGTGCAGTCTAAACAGGTGTACCCCAATGCGGCTGTTAAATGCATTTTATCCACTAGCCGACAGAGAAAAGAAAACATTAGCCCATTGTATTTTATTCTAATATACTTAACATTGATATAGCATTTCGATTTCAAGACCACGTCGCTAACGTACTTTGCATTAGATATTTTCTAAACAAAGTTGTTACGACAGGAGAAAGGCAGACAAAAATCAAGAACATCCTATATAGACTTAGGGGTAGGTTTACTAAAGTGTTGCGCCTGTAGCAATAGTCGCAAACCAGTTTCAAACGCGTCAGAAGTCTTAGGTGAAATGTATTAAACAGATGCAATGTTATTTGCGACTTTTTAGGGAATGCTTTGCGGCAGCAGTTTTTCTTTGCTGATCAACCTTAGGTGAATGTTTAGTTATGGGCGGTCCTGCATAAATTAAAAAAAAGGGATGGAGAGCAGTGTTCTCAAATATTATAATGAGATGTACGAAAGCTGCAGACAATTGCGACACTTGCAATTGCATCAGTTTTTTTAAGAACTTTTAAAAGCATGTTTTAAACAATCACAATTGTTGCTGTTGAGGAGGCTCCAGAAGGTGGTCAGGGACTGGGCAGTCCTGACATCTGTAGGAAGGTCATTCCACCACTGCCGGGCGAGGGTGGAGAAGGAATGGGCTCTGGAGGCAGGGGAGCATAGAGGAGGTACAGCCAGTCTTCTACTGCAGGAGGAGCGGAGAGGTCAAGTGGGGGTGTAGGGAGAGATGAGGGTCTGGAGGTAGCTGGGTGCAGTCTGGTCAAGGCATCTGTAGGCGAGTACAAGAGTCTTGAACTGGATGCGAGCGGTGACCAGTTTATCTGGTACACGCAGTGTCACCTAGGAATAATAGTTTATCTGGTACATGCAGTGTCATCTAGGAATAGTAGTTTATCTGGTACATGCAGTGTCATCTAGGAATAGTAGTTTATCTGGTACACGCAGAGTCTTCTGGGAATAGTAGTTTATTTGGTACACACTGAAAGGTGTTTCCAATCAGCAGGAAAATGCGGACCAACAGTCCCATCATCCACGCATGTCAACAGCATGCTGGCTTCATATTTAACTGTGTCAAGTTTTTTTTTATTTCTCCAACCGTTTTTTTTGTTTTGTTTATTTTCTGGTCACTTTTAAAAATATCCTTCCGAAAACTGAATACAAAATCATAATGTGCAGTTTCCACTATTCAACACCTTGCAAGCACACTAGCAAGCAAACAAACAAACAAATAAACAAACAATTACATCCACCTAACTCCCTCCACCAGACAAAGGCTTTCCTCGACTCCCCAATTAGCATCAGTTACCTAATTGCTGTGATTGCTGGCAGGGGTAGATTTAACCCCATCCCTGCCAACCTTACATTCACACACACTATTTACTGCCACACTTCCCTCAAAACCAAATGTCCTTTTTTGTATATTTAAGTCTTTTAAATTATTTCATCACCAAAAATAACCTAATTTTAACTCAAAATAATATTTATAAAAACCATAAAACAACCACAGTTAGTACCCGTTCATATTAACAAAGGGGTTGGAAAAGAACATTGTACATCAAAAATGTGTCAAATATATTTTGTATTGATTATTACTTTGCTGGTATTCAAAAGGAAATGCTATTGTCTGTATGTTTGTTGTACTACATTTGAAGTCCCACCAAATGATGTACTGTTTCCCCAAAAGCTACTTGCAGTAAAGTAATTACACTGTTTAATTGATGCTTCTTTTTCTCTGCATGGGTTTGTATTTGGTCCTTTTCTAGAACAACCTTTTGATGCTGGCACTCTTGGCCTTTGAAATAACAATTTACCGCCACCAGGAATATTATAGATTGAAAAACAATCTCACAGCACCTGCGACTAAAACCATCTTTCATGCTATTACAAGACATCACTTGGATGATGGAATTGTGAACTGTGCCAAGTATTTTGTAAACTACTTCTTCTACAAGTTTGGTTTGGAGGTAAGAGGTCCAACCCCTCACTTATGTACAGTATGTGCTTTCTTATACATTTGTTAGTTATTATTGTTGTTGCTATATCATGTTGTTATTACTAACCGTCTAATAACATTCTTTATAATATATTTATTGATGCATTATTGGCTGAATACTGCATAACATGTCCTTAAACTTAATGTTACCTACCTTTATTGCACTATATGTGTACATTTGCCTCATGTAACTGTTCGTTTTTTTTTCAGCAGCTGAATTATGTTGTTTCTCTTTCTTTAAGACATGCTTCCTTATGGCAATTAATGTGATCGGTCAGAGAATGGATTTCTATGCAATGCTCCATGCCTTCTGTTTAGTCGCTGTAATGTATCGGCGCAGGAGAAAAGCCATTGCAGAAATCTGGCCAAAATACTGTTGCTTTCTGGCTTGCATCTTGACATTCCAGTACTTCATTTGTATTGGCATTCCACCTGCAGCTTGTAAAGGTATGATCATTTCAAAATGACATCCCATTTGGTGTGATCACGCTTGGACGACAATATAATGCATATATAACGTATGTCTCTTTATGTGTGCATTTGCAGACTATCCATGGAGATTTCAGGGTTCTGGCATGGACTCTAATGTTATAAAATGGCTGTACTTTCCTGATTTCCACACAAGTCCCAATTCAGTCTTTCTTGTCTGTAAGTACCTAAATTGCATGTAGTATAGATCGATTTTCAAGGAATAATCACTTGTAGTGTTGAGATGCTAAATTTGACTAAAATCCAGGAAACCAGGTGTTATGCATGCTCCAGTCTCTGGCCTTACTGCAGCCTGTTGGAATGTTAAACTTGCTACAGATCTTGCTACAGAATTAAACTTCACATGTAATGTATAGCACCTTGAAAAGTGGAATTACTGATGCTTACTTGTTTGTGCAACACACACATGCCACCACCACAACTTGTTTAAGGTAGTAAATGCTTACCTCTGATGTCACTATCTCTGCTTCCTTCAGATGACTTTATGCTTCTGCTCTGTGCATCCCTGCAAAGAGAAGTGTTTGAAGATGAGAACAAAGCAGCGGTGCGGATCTTGGCTGGGGACAACGTGGAAATATGTAGGGATCTGGACGCAGCTTCCTTCAGCCAGCACAACCCAGTTCCTGACTTCATTCACTGCAGGTACAGTGAGGCGTCCTCGTTTCATTTTAATGGGAGTAATGTCATGATAAAACCGCCTAGCTATATTGTAGCTTTGCTTTATTTAAAATTGTTCTTGAACCCAACCATAGGCCTTTAACTGGTATTAAACTGAGATAACACTATGGCAGGTCAAGTGATAGTTAAAGAAATGTGTAATTGCTGCCTTAATAATAACAACATTATAAATTAGATACTGCAAGACATCTTTTACAGAAGCCAGGAGTAAAAAGATAAGCATTTATACTGGGACTGGATGATTTTATTGTTATGACAGCTGCGATATATGGTAGGCATAAGTTTGGTCTAGGCTTCATTAACATAAATCTGTTGTTTATAGTATCCCCTTCAGTCACTGCATGCTTAAATGCATGATTGTACCACGTTAAGTTTCCTATCTATATCTATTTTATTATACATAGTATATGTTTTTTCAAAGTTTCAAAAAATTGGAATGAAAAAATCGTAACCGAAGGGGATATAGAATTATGAAAACAATGAGCACTCTTAATTGAGAGTTTTGTAGATCAATTTATGTTGTCCGTAATGCCTTAAAAGTAAGATTGATAATCTCAAGGGGTTTATTAGGCAGTGATGCTTGTCGCTGGGGTTATGCATCCCAAGCCTTCATAGAGAGCACACTGTTGTTATTGGAAAATCATTTTTTAATAATAACATTTTAAAACCCAGATTTATCTTGTGGTTTTAATAGCCTGTCAGCTCAGAAAATAACTGCCAATTGAGTTTTTTTCTTTTTTTTTTTTTACGGTATCACGTTAAAGACATTTCTCTTGTCAGTTTACGAAATGGAAAAGAGAAAATGAAAAAGATGGTACTAGCATGGATTGATTTAGAATTTGTCATAAAACTATCCTGTTTGTGTTTCAGTAATTCAGTTATACTAAACTGAAGTTTATGGCTTCCTTTCTTGAAGTGCAGTCTATACTGAAAGCTGAGCCTGGCCTGATCTGTTCGCAGTAGCACTAGAAACCTGAAAACCTCTCTGTCTACTGTTTTTCCTAATTGATTATTTACTGTACACTTGTTTTGATAACCTGGAGTGCAAAACAGTTTTATTATCACATAATCCATCAAGACCATTAAAGCAAAGCTTTTTTGAGGCCCAGGGCTGCACTTATTTGCTCTTGTTTGCTTTGTCTCAGATTACACAACTTGAAAAAAAAATCAATATTTTACCATCACCATATCCACAATACACCCACATGCATTAAAACAATGCTGTCTCATTTCACGTAATTCAATGAGTACCTTTTAATGATTTGAGCAAGTTCTTGCTTACACAAATCAATTTCAAATATAATGCTACAATCTTAGCAAACATATTTTAGATAAAAAGATTAAAAATAGGCTGTTGTTTTACAATATGAGTACATTTCACACACAACAGCAATCATGACAAAACTCTCTCACCAGGCTGAAAGTTCTGTTTGAAATAAATATCAGTTATTTGCACTATAAGTGGGGGCAGACAATGATGACATTGATTTACTCAGGATGGGCTCTGTTTGAAAATATCTCAAAATATATGTTTACCACACTTTGGTCTTTGGTAAGAAATTATTCAGTTCTGGAAATAGTGGGTTCTTTGTAACCTATTAAATATTTTGAATTTTGATGCTGGTTAAACCAAAGAAGTAACTCATTTTGGTGGATATCCTTCTAGCGTTGATTTGTATTCCTCTGTGAGTATTGTGACGATAATTATTACAAAGTTTCGGTATTGAATTAGTTCTGTTGTGTAATCTTAAAAAAAAAAACAAAAAAAAAAAAAACCTGTTGCTTATATTTTTTATATATAATCACTTCATGTTTTGTTGTGTTGGCAAGAGGTTACCTTCTTGTGAGACAGTATGGAAACTATCTTTGAAATTTTACCGGCTCCTCCTTGGCGCCAGTATTAAAGTACCTCTGTGTTCTTGATTTCTTGATTTCTAGATCTTACCTGGACATGCTGAAGGTGGCGATGTTCAGTTATCTCTTTTGGTTTGTGCTCACCATCATCTTCATCACAGGAACAACTCGGATCAGCATATTCTGCATGGGCTACCTAGTGGCCTGCTTCTACTTCCTGCTGTTTGGTGGGGGTCTCTTACTGAAACCCATCAAAGTCATCCTGCATTTCTGGGACTTCCTCATCGCCTACAACGTGTTTGTGATCACCATGAAGAATGTCCTGTCTGTAAGTGTACCGGAAAAAAACTGAGCATTAGGGGAAGTTAAAAGGCAGCCTTGCATAAAGCATGGTCAGATAGGGTTACTCATAGATATTCAGGGTACACTTCTTTCTGTTTTGGCCAATGCTTTGCCTTTTGGTTGAAGTAACCCTTATAAACGTTCCCCATAGTAAAAGCATAGCAAAGTGTAATAAAGCATAGGAAAAGCATGGAACACCATACGTAAGCATTGTAAAGCTGTGAGAGATATGTCAAACAGTGGTAAACTGTGGTAAATCACGGTGAAAGCATGGGGAAACTGCAAAAACACTGTGCAAAAATACAACAGTAAACTTTTATGATGGAAATGACAGCAGCATTCTGTTTTATAAGTATTGAAAACTCCATGCCATAGTATATAATGTACACAGTACTTAATTACTGAAGAAAAATCCTGTATTTATAAATACTGTAGTTAATCAAGTGGTGTCTGTGAAATTTTGCAGATGAGTGGAAGAGACTGTACATATCTGGAATATAAAGATTGTCAAGTTTGGTATACAATTCAGATTTCACATCACATAATGTGGTTCTCTTTTAGAGATATGAAACAGTTTCTATCAGGTGGTACTTTGTTCTGTGTGAAAAAGAACACAACAGTAAGTTACCATGTACAATTAAATAGACAGAGTTAATGAACAACAGAATTAAAATGGATAATGAATAATGAAAATATGTTGTAAGCTATTCTTTACTACTCCAATGTGCTGTTCAAATTCTTGTGAATTTACTTGTGAGTCTTTTTTGCTTGTTACAGCTAGCAGCCTGTGGCTACATTGGCCCTTTGGTCAAAAACTGCTGTTGGTTAATCCAAACATTGAGTCTGGCCTGCACTATTAAAGAATATAAACCTCGTAAGTAGCCATTCTTAAAGCTGTTGTTCTGCATACAGCACAGTGCTGTCCTTTGTCAAATAATATGAAAATATTGTAGGCTGCTACAGATTAAGGAGTTTATCTTTTTTTTTGCTGTTACTTAGACATGTATGTAGTTGGTTAGCATCATTTTGTCTTAAGACAGTTTTATTTTTTGAAAAGTTACTTAATCAGTGCGTTATAAGACACTTACAGATAACCCAAGAGTACAACCCCTTGTCACGTATTCTGTATTTTAGTTAAATGTAGTTCCTACTAGAAGACAGTTCTGTAACCCAACTAGTTCTGTAGCGTTTGATGGCAGGAAGTGTGTAAAGATAATTTCACATCAGAATCAGAACACCACCTAGGTCTGGAGGTAATCCTCAAAAAATAAAACCTTTTTTTAATTCATGGAATATTCCCACAATCAATAAATCAGTGAATAGGAGTCAAAGGGTATCCATATAGACCTTCTGCATGAGGCAAAGAACCGTTTGTACGGTAGCTGTTTGGTATGAGATGACCAGAGATTTTAATAATGAAAGGATTTATGTGAAAATGTAAAGTTCCAGATGCAGTTTAACTCTTTCCATTTCCGTCTGTAGCTGAGAAGACTGAAAACTGTGAATTACCCAGTGATGAAGCTGGCATCATTTGGGACAGCATTTGCTTTGCCTTCTTGTTGCTTCAGAGAAGGGTCTTCATGAGCTACTACTTCTTGCATGTAGTCGCAGACATTAGAGCCTCCCAGATCTTAGCCTCAAGGTGAGTTGGTTTGCTTTGAACAAAACGTAATGTTGCCCTGGTAAGGTCAGCTTGCTCTTGCTTCATACCACTACCAATTCCTATAGCATTCATATGTTTCTCTAATTGAAAAGGATTTTTTTCTGCAATCAGCTGCCAATAATGATATCCTGCTGGCGATGCATACTAGTTTAAATCTACAAAAGTATCAAGAATGACAGACAGGCGCTGGCAGAGTCAATCATCTCAGGCCTCTGTTTTTCATTCCTGAAAATTCTCAAGTCCATGTTATTCACTGGGGCAGCCAGAAACATTTGTTTTTTATACCACTAATGTTCCAAGCAGCCCTTTCCATTATAAAATGTGAGTTTTGGGTTCTTGTTATTAATGCTGGTAAAGCCTGGGAGCCAAGTGAAACTGGAGAGCAGTAAGTATGCACCTGTAATAAATCAGAGAAATATTAATTTTAAAATGAATGTCTTTGTTCTGGTGCTAGTGTTGTTGGTTTTTTTTTCTTTTATTATTTTAGGTCAATTAAAAACTGCAGCCTGGAGCAATGTTTGTTTACATATGCAAATGTAATATTAATATAACAAAAGGTTCTGCTAAGAGCTTGCCATTTTTTAATACATTTTTTCAGAGGAGCAGAACTTTTTCAGGCCACTATTGTGAAAGCTGTGAAAGCCAGGATTGAAGAGGAAAAAAAATCCATGGATCAGCTCAAGAGACAGTAAGTCAAAACAGCTTTGAAACTGAAATGGTTGTTTTTGTACATTCTGAATGAATGTGTTTCATTAAGAAGGTCCTGTATAAGAAACTTCACTTGAAAGGTTAGTATTTTATTTTGTATTGTTTTGATTGAAGGTTATCCTGTTTTTGTAATCTATTGCATTTTTACTGTAGAAAAATTAGTCTATATGTTATGGGCAAACCCCAAAACTGAGCGATTCGCAAATTGCCCGTGCAAAGTACTAAATGAATCACAAGGATCTTTCATTTCGGGTTTTGCCTGGGCAGATCTAGGAGTGCCCAACAATGCCTGGCCAAAATGAATCTCAAAGATCTTTTATTTTATGTTTTCAAAGGACAGAGACAGCGCTACGATTTGAAGAGCTTGTTTGACCTGCCTACCTGAGTAGCATCATTCACTCACTCATCTCATTCATAAGAAGTCCGGTTTCAGAAAATAGTCATATATTTAAAAATGTATTTAAAAATGTATTTTTATTGACGACATGACTATATAAAATATTTAATGACATATATAAGACTAATTTATTTTAAACAAATTACTAAAATCTGGATATGTATTACGTACTTAACACTCAGTCACTCCGCTGAGTATGCTTTCTAACTGCTTGTCATAAACATTGTCAAACGTGAATCAGCTAATCATTCATGTTCCACCCAGTAACTGCATCCATCTCTCTGATTGGACAGATCAGTACAACTCCTTATTATTATTATTGGTTGTTATTACATTATTAATATTACTGGCCTTTTTATATGCAAGTGTTAATGGGGTTTCTCATGTTAATTGTTTCTCTTTTTGCCTCTCAAGACGGTAAGGTAAGACCCTGAGTGTATTGAGAAAAGAGGTTTAAGTCCACTGCAGTTACCTTGGCTTTCAGGCTGAAAGCTTGCTTGCCGCTTTCACGGAAGCAATGACTCCTGATTTAGCCCGTTTTTCTTTCTTTCTTCCTTCTTCAGCAACCTGCGCGTGGTTGCTGAGGAAGGATGCTGCTTTCCTATCTGTGGTACGTGAGTGTTGTCATCTTTACAGCCTTTCACTCGTGTGGGAGCACATCCTCCACTGGGGCTAGGCTCTGCCTTACCCCCTGCTGTTGACTTAATACTCTTGCTGACACATCTGCAGTGTGCACGCGGTATCCTGTTCGCCTGCGTTGTGCAGCAGCAAAAAAAAAAAAAAAAAAAACAGGCCTTGTCCTCCACGGGCTGTATTTTTCCAGACCCATTGTAGGGTAGACCTCGTCAGCTGCCCCGGCCCACCCACCTTGGCGCGTCGGGCCTTCGAAAAATCAACAACAACAGCAGTGTGCTCCCTGTAATATTGTTGTTATTGTGTTGTACTCCGTCCACAGATTCGCCCACCGTGGCTTTGGCCTGTGTGTCCCCTGGTATACGCTACGCGCTAACCAGGAGTGTGACTACACGAGGTTAGGGCAGGCACCGCTGCTTCAGCTGCCCCCAGGTGCTTCAGTACCCCGGTGCATGCTCAGCCCGTGGTACTTCGGTGCCTTGGTGCGCGCGGTGCTAGGTGCACATGTTGCCCAGTGCACTCCATACTCGGTGCACACGGTGTGCTCGGTGCTTGGTACATAGTGCCTCAGTGCACACGATGCTCGGTGCACCCTGTGTGCTTGGTACTTAGTGCATTCAGTGTGCATGGTGCTCGGTGTGCACAGTGCTTAGTGCACTCGGTACTCGTGCACGTGGTGCTAGGTTCACTCTGTAAGCATGGTGCTCGGTGCACTCGATGCTTACGGAGCTTGGTGCACTTCAGTGCTTGGTCCGCTTGGACCAATTAGTGCGCACAGTGCTTGGTGCACTCGGTAGTGGCAGCCATGACGAGTATCCCATGGTTTTACGCCTGCACATCTTGTAAGGCGAACATGCCACTCAGTGACAAGCACCCACTCTGCGTGCGGTGGCTAGGGGTCCAACATGCCACGGAGGCCATGGGCCGAGATGACTTCTGCGACTTATGCACGGCTTTTCAGCCCAGGGTACGTCGCAATAGGCTCAGAAGGGCCATGGGGCTAGACGCTCAGTCTCCCACAGCAGAGCCGTCAGCAGCCCTCGGGGCCCCATCATCCCCACTCCTCCAGCTCTCACAGAGCCCCTCGCAGGAGATCCCCTGCACTCAGGCTCCTGTGATGAGACCTCTCAGTCGCTCCCCCTCCCCCCAGGCGATAAGAGTGAAGCGCTCAAGGCAGGCGAGAGATATTATTTATCTCAAGGAACAGATGGCCCGGGTCCTTGAACTACTGTCGAGGCAGCAAGCTCCTACGGCACTGGTAGAGGTCCCGGCCCCACTACCACCCCACCAGCTTTGGCCGGAACCAGAGCCGCAACCTTTGATGGCGGAGGAGGACACGCTATCTTTAGCGGCCTCCTGGGATGAGGACTCCTTCCCCACAGAGATGGAGGAAGAAGAGGAGCCGGCACCATCAACTGTGGTGGAACCTAGCTCTGAGATTGCCTCAGAGACTAGTTTTCCACAATTGCCCAGCTCCATGCCGGCATTGATGGTGCGCTGCAAAGTTTTTGCAGATCCCCTGGGCGACACCAGCAGAGCCCCACTGGTCCGTGTTTCGGACGCAGTAGGTGGCTCCCACAGCACAAACCTTCCCACCGTTCCCTGATTTTATGAATCAACCGTCTTTTAGGATCAACCGTCATCAGCGTCGAGGAGGTTGGTTAAGGCCCCGCCGGTGGGTGGATTGTCTAGGGACCCTATGTGCCTGAACCCTGTGTAGAGTTACTGAGACACACCTGAAGAGGGCCTACGCAGTGGAGGAGCAGGTGACCCGCCTGGCTAACATGGCGGGTATTCTATATGTGTATTTGGATGGCGTGCTCCCAGAGACCCCGCTCCCAGAGCCGGTGGCCACTGAGTTTCGCCTTCTTTCAAGCACGCTGCTCCAGATCTCTGGTCTTCAAGGGCAAGCCTTAGGCCGGAGCCTGGCAAGCCTGGTGGTGGCTCGCAGACATCTATGACTGTCGCAAGCAAGGATGTCTGACGCGGATAAGGTGGGGTTGCTGGATGCGCCGATATCCCCGGGACATACATTCGGGCCGGCTGTGGAGGAGATTTTACAGCGCCCCTTCAGCAGCGTGAAGCATCTCAGCAGGTGGCCGCACTGCTCCCTCCCTGTGCTCTGCTGCGGGGTCGGTCGAGCTATTGGCAGGCCCCCCTGCCGCGTATCGTCGCAAGGACGGTTCCAGTCCCCAAGGCCCCGCTGGGTGACCTGAGGCATCGCCTACAGGCCTCAGCGGCGATGGGAAACCAAGCTCCTCTGCAGAGCACAAGGAATGCAGGGCGTGGTGCATCCATGCAACAGCGTTCCAGGAGGCAATTCCAGGGCCGTCGCCAGCAGGGGCCCTGAAGGCTTGCGGCCTCAGGCCTATCCTTTCACCGCACAACAGCTGCAATACTGGCGTGCTTGCATCTCGGACACCGGTTACGTGCTGCAGTTCCGTTTGGGACCTCCCCCTTTTCGAGTAGTGGCGACTCCACAGCAGCTCTGGTATAGAGAGCTCAGAAAATATCTACCAATAGGCAGGCATATCCCATAAGTAATGTTATTGGTGGTCGTCTTCTCTTTCAGGGAACCAGGGTTACGGTCAGTAACCTAACGTTTTATATATATCTCTATTCCTATCCGGCTGTTGCCGATGGTACTATGCAAGTGTTAGTGGGGGTTCTCAAGTTAATTCCTTGTTTCGAAGGTCTGCCTGTCACTCAGAACAGGAATGAAAGACCAGAGGGAGTGATTCGGACCAAAATAAGTTATTTTAATTTTTATTTTGGGCTTTGCCCAAAGTCAGTGGGCAAGTCGAGAATTGCCCGTAACATATACAAAAAAAAGCTGATTTATTGAGCCAGTTTTAGGAGAGTAAACTGCATTAGCACTTAAAATAAGTTGCTGTTCCAGCACGTAAGGATCTTTTATAAATTGATTAAGTAATATTAGAAACTTCAGAACTTTCGTCCACTAATCAGGAAGCCCCTTTGCAGATCACTACCACAGTCTTGTGGTGTGTTCGTAAACTCAATCTGACGCTCTGAAAGAGCGTCCGAGAAATCTCTTTGGTGCTTCAGAGCGTGAATTTTTCTTTAGTTTTCGAACAACCTAAAACGGTCAGCAAGAACACAAAAGTTATGGTTTTCTCAATGACTGAAAACACTTTTGGTAATCTTTTACAAGATCTTCAATCTGACAGTGAGGATGAAAATGTAAGCCGGTCATTCGTGAAAAATTGATAGTACTATTATTAACTATGATCATTAGGCAGTTAACTCAGCCATTTTGAAAGTGAACTCCCTGAGAATCCAGCTCTGAAGCTGGAGTGGCCAGAGTGTGCTCCGAGCGGTCCGAAATTCTTCTCCTCTGAGTTTTCGAACAACACCACAGAGCACTCCAGGAGTTTATGAACAGTCAGAGTGCGCTCTGACAGCCTGAGATTGAGTTTACAAATGCACCCTTGATAACCCTTGAAACAGAAGCACAGCAAAACATTGAAAATGTAAATAAATCTAGAAAATAAATGTTTTCTATTTGCAATACAGCCCCGATTTATTGAAATATCCTGTAGTCACGGTTATAGTTTTTTACAAGTTAGTCAAAATAATAGTAACAGTTAGAATAGCAACAGTGATACAGTAAATAGTTTCTTTCTTTGTTAACTCAGAATGGATCGTATCAAAACCCGACAACAGAAGTTCAAGAAGGGCAAGGAGAGGATGTTGAGCTTGGCCCAGGAGTCAGGAGAGGGGGCGACCCTGATTCAGAATGAGGAAGAGGAGGATGATGAAGGTACCTCAGTTACAATCCGTCACTATGCATGTCTGCTCTTGATGTCAACATTAAGAGAAATCAAGGGCCATATTGAGTAAAAGATCATGGATAATAGATTCTTAAAGCTTTTTACTCCCTATGGAAATTAGCAAAACATTTTCAAAGAGTAAAACTGCATCCTATACAGTTACCAAAAATGAAATAAAAAAAATATAGACATTTAATTTAGGGCTCTATGTACTAATATTACTTACGTGTTTGTAAATACTGTGAATTCGTAGCCTCCGTCCTTCGTAGAATTTTTTCTAAACAGCTCTTTTTCGTGAACAACTACCGTAATATCACCGCAAGTTTATGAACAGCATTAATTACTGCTCATTATACAGGAGAGATAGGAATTTTCAACTCATTATAATAGATTCACAATGACAAAAGTCAAGATTTATATATATATATATATATATAATGGGATCAAGCTATGACTCCTGCAGACTCCGACATTAATGCAACTACGGCACGGGCCAAAAAGAAAAGGAAAACAAATTTCTACAAAGACGAAACTTACCAGTTAGTGAAATGGAAAAAAAATCAGGGCCAAAACAAAAAGACTTGACACTTGACATTTAACATGCGATGAAGAATGTAATACAGAAACATTATAATGTAATAATGTATTATGTCAAACCAAATGTGATGTGTTCAACATAGTGCAAACAGACCCTGGGCACAGCGAAAACAAACTAAAACGGATTTTTGGTGTTGAGTCAAAAATTTTTGTTTCAGTTTTTTTTAATTAAATAAAAAAATATATATTAAAGAGTTATAGAACATTAGTCCCATTACTTAAGATGTAACATGATATTTATTTAATCTGTTTTGGTGAATTGCATAATGTTTGATATTCATAAAATGTTACTTTCTACAACTTCCATGTGCAGTTTTTTTTTTTTTAATTGTAGTTTCATTTGAAAATAAAAATCATCAATATTTATATGCTGAAGCTCAGCTTTGGCTGTGGATTCCTCCTGTCTGTTTGGGAACTTCTAGCATTAGTTTTGTAGATATGCAGGCATGCAGGTAAAGCAGGACAAGTACTCATTACCTGCATGTTTTGACATCATAAAGTTACACTTTGGGATGTCTCAAATCAACCTGAAGAAACCTTCAGTGAAAGCAGCATCTGTAAATATCGCTGATATTTTTAATTCCAGTAATGAATGAGTTTTGCATTAAAATAATGAATGAATAAATAAATACATGTTATGTAACTCTTACACATTATGGTGTTTTTATTTGTGAAAAACCTGTTTTTACAACTACTTTGAAATATTTATAACAAGTGCAATATTCATTTTAAAATTAATGTCTGAACGTATTTTATTTTAGGAGAAGCAGACAAAGAAAAAGCCAAGGGCAAAAAAAGGCAGTGGTGGCGGCCTTGGGTTGACCATGCTTCCAGTAGGTTTTCCACAATCCCCTGTCAATTATTTTGAAGTGAAACCTTATATCCTTGACTAGAACCCAGAGGATACTCTTACTGCTCAGTCCATGTACTGTACACTGTGGACGTGGCTCTACAGAACCTTTAGAACCAAGTCTAGAAGTTTTTTAATGAGATATTATTGCTTTTGGAGGCCTATTTAAGGTTTCATATAAGATATTCAATAGTTTTATCCTCAACAACCAACAGGTTTTGGTAAGTTACATTTTATGTAACTCTGTACTTAAACAAAGGCCTTTTCTTTAAAGGTGACCTTAAATAGGACAACATGGTAACGGATCAGTGCCAAAAAGTGATAATGCCCATTATCTTACTTGCTTGTTGAATTTGAACAAAACAACTCAGTGTAAATCACTATAGATAAATAAAACCAAAAGACATAATTATTCATTGATGCAGATTTGTAACTAAACCTTCACACCCATGAAAATGTAACTCATGGGACTATTTCTGTAGAGTCACCAGTAAAGTATAACTCTGTTTGTGCTAATTGATGTCATAGGGCCTGCTTAAAAAGAGGCAGTATCCTTTCCTCAAGCCTGGTGATCGTATATCCCATTTATTCTGGCCAAATCTTGATCTACAAGAGATTTAATTGTGTTATAAAAAATAAACTCAAGTTAATTATTTAGGAAGGAAATTGGATTATGCCTCTTATGCAGTCATACATGTATGATAATTGAGGGACCCAAAGTGAAACATCATCCTCTAGCTTAGTATTTTTTTTAAATTCTGGAGTTATTTTCTACCGTTTTATTACCCTAAACCAAACTGACTCATCTACAGCTCCTAAGTGAAAGGAAACACCATGTTTGTATTGCTATTTTTACAGGGATATTGAATACTGTTATACTGTAGCGGCCCAGAGAGTATGGGGTAGAAAGGAGGCAGTGCACGTAAAGCTCTGTAACTGCTCGTGCAAATAAACCTGGCCTCTTTTACATGGGCTGGCAAGTGCATTCCACCTTTTGCCTCACCCTGTCAATCCTGCATCTGTTCTTGGAAATTAGCCCCTCCTCTCCCGCCTCCCTCCTCCCTCTACCAATTCAGCATTGCAATTTTTGTCTCTTCACTTTCAGTGTGTTTCTAAACCAAAAAGCTAATGTAGGATGGAAATGTAATTAATATCCCAACTCAAACAGTGTACAAAATGATTATCATGTATTTAACTGACAAGCAGTTAAAGTGCAATTATGTAAGTTGATCCCACCAACACAGTTGCTGGTACAGTATCTTCAGGAGGTGATGTTCAAATCCTTTGGGTTTCTCTCTTTTCATAAGGTCTTAAAATGTGGCCTATCATTTATAAATTGTCAGCCTTAGTCATCATTTTCTGATGTTCCTTTTATTTCTTTTTTATTTAATTTACCCTGTCATTCTCCCTACATCGTCATGATTAAAAACTCTTCTGTTCAAAGATATAAGGTGATGTTAACAACTAACCATTATTACAATCTGGAGTACAATGTATATTTTATGGAGGCCAGTCTATCACTGGCTGTGAGTTACGGACTGTAAAATACTGTGGTTTAGTCACTGATGAAATTTACTCCTTTCTTTTTCTTGCTTTCAAAACTAACAATATTTTCGCTTTTTAGTACTGATTTTCCCTCTAAAACCTGGCTTTTACAATTGTATTGTGACCCCACTTTTAACCTCCTCTTCTGATGTGTACACATAATGTTAAAACCTAGAGACGTTCTGTCTTATGTTTTATTTCCATTTTATTTTGTTTGGTGTTTCTGAAGTTAAAAAAAAGTGATTAAAGGTAAGTATCAACTCCTACCTGTATATTAATATACGTTTTGTTGCCTTACCATTACCTTAAAATTAAATTCATATGCATATTAAACTAAGCTTTCGAACCCCTATATCTGAATCTTCTCCAATAGAAGCAGGGACTAATACACATTTTCTCAAGTGAACACAAATTGCTGGTTCCACAGACCCTGATAAACATTAATCCTGGTCGTCTCAATATGACCCTACAATAGTGCTAATAATGGTCTGTGAAACAAGCTTTAAACATGTCTCTATGGATAAGCAAGGAATAGCACTGCAGCTGATGGTCTGGGTTTACCTGTGCAGTTGCAGTATCTTCTTGTTCACTGCTTACCCTTGTATACCTTAGTGGTGCGGAGTGGGGATTATTACTTGTTTGAGACGGACAGTGAGGAGGAAGAAGAGGAGGAGAAAAAGGATGATGAAGAGCCCCCTAAGAAATCTGCATTCCAGGTGCGTTGTAGCCATGAACAATACACAGTCCTCTGATCCCTACATGTACCTGGGTGTTTTTATAGGGATGCATCTAGTTTGCAATAAAAACGTATTGTTTTTTGAAATATCTGAATCTAATAAGCCGCTCATCATAAATGAAAGAACATGTCTTTAAACTAAATCTTTCCAGGAATCTTTCAGTTTTGTTAGCACAGATACAAGCATTTCTGATTTCATGGTTTTCTGCTTCGTATCTTTGAGAAAACCGCAATTTAAGAAAATGTCACAAATGCACTGTACAGAATATATCTTAAAGTGTTATACTACTTGCTTCTTCTGGTGGCAAACATAATAGCTACTTCAACTTTCTAAAAAAAGATAAAAAAATAAAGTTTATATTTTAAACTTTATTTGATCTTCATGTCATTGTATATTTTGGAATTCTGATTAACAAGGGTCTTGTTTTTAAATACCATTAAATATGATTTATATGTATCAGACAGGGTCAAATGGTATGCAGGTTAATTTAGCTTAAATTGTTTTCTCCTGGTATTTAACATTAATATCAACTGAATCATGACCTTCACCTAACACTAGGCATTCCTCCTGTTTCAGCCTGTTATCACATGCAAGATCATCTACATGTTAAAATGTATAAATACTAATAAAACTTTCTCAATGACATGTTACCCTTTCTCCTATATTATAAGTATACCTTCATTAACATACTCCTACTAACTCTCTCACTTTGTCCTTCTTTGTAGACAGCAATTGGAAAATTTGCTTCAGCTATTTTGGCCTTGCCAAAATCTATTATTAAACTGCCCAAAACTATTCTTCAGTATGTAATCAGGGCAGCAAAGGTATTTGCCAGACCTTTTATGTATATGCAGTGTGTTTCTCCCTATCATCCCACACCACATTGAACTGCATTTTCATTTAGGTTTGCAGATATTAAAAGAACAGCAATAATCAAATTGATTGACTATCGTTTATTCATTTACATAAAACTAATAACAAAAATGGAAAACTAATGTATAAAATGAAAATGCAGTTGACTTTATTTCCTTCATTATGCTCATTCTTTTGGTGTCTGTGTTTGTGATTGTGAGAAGCTTGCATAAATCCATCAGGACTGGCCACTATTGGGTTTTAGTTGGAGACAATTCTTTCACAGAAAGCAGATCATTTTTTCTTTTCATTAGGCAGCAAGTTACACTGGCAGCTTTGAATAATGTTAATTTTAAAATGATTTGTATTGACTTTTTTTTTTTTAATGTATCAACATTATTGTAAATAGCATTGTTACAAACATCTACTTTACAAAAGTAAATGTTGTACATGCGGTCAGCACTCGGATATATGACACTCAGATACATGTCAGTCGCGTTTTACCATCCTTGGATTAGGAAACAAATCAATTCCCTTTATATATATATATATATATAACAAATGAATGCACTTACCCGTCACACGCGATTAACGACTCCTACGTTCCCACTAGCCTCTCGTCATGTTGCCACAAGCTAAACACTTTCCCTTGTGGCTCAACTGTTTTTCACCAGGTTCGCCACGATGGCGAAGGCTTTGAAATATGTACTTGTGTAAGACTGCTGGCACGATTACTTTCAACCTGTGCTGGCAGATGATCAATACAGACTGTTTAGTTTGATTTCATTTCACCCAATGAAAGCCCTTTAGCATAATCACTTAACATGTGCATGCCACACACGTTGTGTTTGGCGGGAGGACAGAGGTTCTAATTAGAAACAGTCAGCGAATGGTGCTGCTTGTAAAAATTATTTTAAAAAAAACCCCAAAAAAACATGGCATCCAAACGGAAAAATTCTTGACATGTATTAAAAAAACAAAAAATGTACAGGCAAATTATCAGAATCATGTTCTGAAAGATGTAGCCCAAGGAATACCAGTCACCCATGTACACACAACTAAAAATATGTCTGTGATAGTCACAGGGAGGGGAAGCAGTCATGGTTTCAAACATACTCTCTGGTCCCAAAAGAACATTTTCACAGACGGCAAGCCAGAAACACACAGCTTCAAAAAATCACAGCTAAGTTTTTTTTTTTTTTTTTTTCGTTGTTTGCTATCTCTTTAAAATGTGATAAAATATATTTTGGAAATACTAACAGAGTGGATTCGAAAGAGGAACAATTTAATAAAAGAATAAACACATTTATTATTTTAAAAAGAAGGATTCATCTCACTATGATTTATTGAGTTTTAACATCAGAATCGATGCAATATTACTGTCAGTAGTCCCAGGTGAAAGAACACAGTAGTGTCTGTACAATCCTACTAATATTATTAATCACATTAGTACAAGCTTGTGTAACTAGAGCTGCGGTTGGTCAGGGAGGCATTAATATTAATATACACTAAAAGCACTGAGTCTACTGGCACAATTTTGCTTTTCCATTCTGCAGTGGAAAGAAAACCGTGTAACAGTCAACATACGATAATGTGAAGGATTATGCAGTACATGAATATCTCTGCAAATCTGTTCAGAATTTAGGGAATCTGTAATGACGTTCTTTCACGTGGGACTAAGTTTGGCATTTATTAAATGGGAATCAGAGTTATAGTGTACTTTACATATACTTTATGTGTATTGTAAAGGATAGGGTCTGGCATATAAATATATACGTGTTTTCAAATAAAATATGTTTTATAACTTGTTTATAGTATTGTCAAGTGGCTTAAGTTTTTCCAGTGTGGCTAAAAAATGTTCAGTTACTTTAGCCACAGTGGCTAACTAAATGAAAGTCTTAGAGGGAACGTAGAACTCAGTCACCAGTTTTCTGATACAAAGACCATCTCTTCAGTGTTACAGTTTATTTGATTATCCATCACAGCCCGTGTTTTTTTTTTTCTCGCATGCCAAATCAGTCTTTATTGTGCAGTTACACAGCGCTTCCTCAAATTTCACATGACGAAAATACAGCAAAAAGAAAGCGAAAGAGAGAAGCTACAGTAACGTAAAACAGTTCATCATTGAACAGTTTTAGATACTGTGGTGTACTTTTTTTAATCTGTGATCTTTAGTTGCTTTTGCGCATTTTCATTTGCAAGTGAACTGTGACATTAGCGCCTTATCGAGCACTATAGTCTGCAATTTTGAATATTGACTTTGGATACTGTTTTAATTCCGGAAACTGTTTTTTTTTTTTTATCTTTTGTTAAATTGCATTGCCTTTTACGTTTTACGCAGTTCTGTGCATGGGTCACGTTTTGATTTCATTTTTCTGTTGGGTCGTTAACGGGGAATTTTACATACTGCTACGATACGTACCAGATTTAAAAATATGTACTCTATTACAGTCCAGTGTCGTCTGTTTTTGGCAAGTGATATTTTCAGAATCATATTGTTCTGAATATAGTACTGTACCAACAAAAACAATTACAGTATATCTAAATGGAAACCTACTTATTTTAAAACATAGTCCTTTAAGAGGTGTATTTTTTGTGTTGTGCCAAAATGAAATAATCAGATATGCCTCACTCTCGTTTAACCGTCACTGAAGTCAAAATTGTATGGGGTCGGATATGTGAGTGCTGACTGTATTGTATTTATTCTGTAATAATATATATATATATATATAAAAAAAAATTAGATGCCTTCACAAAGTAACCAAAAACGGTGGCTCTTGACACAAAAGTTGTGCAGAATTTTTAAAAATATATATACCCGGTATTTATTTATAAACAGATGAGCCTACATTTTTGTACTAACATTTTATTAGGGGTAAAAAAAATGCTGCTAAACGGCTAGATTCATATTAGTTGGGACATAATGAGCTTGCTTAATGAAACAGCATGATGTTGTGGACCTAATGTTTTGTTTATCTACTGTAAATGCTATCTTAACAAACATTGCTTTAATGCATGAGTGTGTGTGTGTGTGTGCCTTGTGTATGCACTGTTGTCACCAACTCCTGTAAAACAGAACAGCGTAATTCATTTCACCGGCCACTGAAAATCATTGCATGCTCAAAACCATGTCTGTTTAAATATCTATTCATTTCTATTTCATTACTTTAAGCTTTAACAAAAAGTCACTTGCCTGAAATAAGTATTTTAGCAAAACGTTTTGACTTGTGCATTATTTAATTTTGTGTTAAAAAGCTTTGTTTCAGGGGTTTATTTACATATCGCATGGTACTTGCAACATTTTACAAAATTGGCCGCTGGCCTGGCGCATTTAACATAGTGAAGAGTTATCGTGCTCTACATGGCATTTGAGCTGTGGAGGCACCAAGAATCAGACATACTGCCTGATATAAATCCAGCTTATTTAGTTTTGTGTTCCATACATGATGTTTCTGCCTGGTTTGCATTGTTATTGTTTAGTTGTAGTGTTGCACAGAGCTTCAATCAGTACGTTTAATGACAAAGCGTTTTCCGAAAACTAATGTTTTCGGAAAACTGAATCAGAAAACTGATATTCTTAAAACGTCACTTTAACGATAGAAAGTCTAATTAGAATTCAACAGTATACATGGATTGAAGTACTGTAGTACCCTAAGTACGATTTGAACAGACTGAACATTTCAGCGATAGAACAGAGACCAATCCAATAACTCAAGTGCTTTATCGAAATGGCAGGTCTTAAATTCAAAGATTACTATCCTATATTACCAGTTTCTCTAGCAGACATTATTTTAAATTATCACGTCATTTTAAAGCTGGAAAACATGGGCTCCCAAGTGGCGCATCCAGTAAAGGCGCTTCGTGTGTGTCCTATAGTTTGACGTCGCAAGTTTGAGTCCAGGCTATTCCTTTGCCGACCGAGGACGGGAGCTTCCAGGGGACGGCGCTCAATTGGCCGAGCGCCTCCCGGGGGGAGGGAGGGTTAGGTCGGCCAGGGTGTCCTCGGCTCACTGCGCACCAGTGACCCCTGTAGTCTGGCCGTGCGCCTGCGGGCTTGCCTGTAAGCTGCCCGAGAGCTGCGTTGTCCTCCGACACTGTAGCTCTTGGGTGGCTTCATGGTGAGTCCGCAGTGTGAAAAAAAGCGGTCGGCTGACGGCACACGCTTCGGAGGACAGCATATGTTCGTCTTTGCCCTCCAGAGTCAGCGCAGGGGTGGTAGCGGTGAGCTAAGCCTAAAAATAATTGGCCATTTCCAAATTGGGGAGAAAATAATAAAAATAATTGGCAACGACTAAATTAAAAAAAAAAAAGCTGGAAAACATGTGCTGCTTCAGTATGGGCTACTGTATTACTTTATCCCTAACTAGACAAATGGATGCATGCAGACTGACTACAGATTATTATTATTTTCTCTGTTTTCTAAAACCACGTGCAGGAATGAAGGTCAGAGTCTGCACATGTGCAGTACGCTATCGGAATAAGTTTTCCGAAAAGTGTATTTACATGATATACATTTGGTTAGTTTTCGGAATTGAATCAGAAATTTCTAGGTGCTGTTTTCCGGAAACGGGCTTTCGGAATATTCCGATACATTTTCCGAAAACTGTGTTTACATGACTTTTGATATCGGAATTAGTTTTCGGAAAACTTGGTTTTCCGAAAAATATCAGAATTCTTATGCTCATGTAAACGCACTGAATGAGACTCTCTTCTTTAGTTTGTTTACCACGCCTTGATGACAGAATCCCTCAAGGAACAGAGCAAAGAGAAAATGAAGTTTTGGAAGAGGTACACTAGTAAAGGCAACAAGAAAAAAGATGACAAAGAAGGTATGTGTTTCTCCCTGTTGTCAGCCACGCACAAAACAGTAAAACGTAATGGTGACCTAGCTTTTACCAGCCAGTGTAGCCCAGAACATGATTATTTATTTATTATATATATTTGCAATAAAAGTAAATGACAGAGGCACCTTAAAGTAATCTTTGTCTTTAACAGCCATAAATGCTCGGTCCAGTTCATTCAGGTTTCAGTGAATGTTAAAAACCAAACTGTCTGAACTCCAGTTTGGTTACTCTGTGTATGATGTGTTTTCTATTATACATTATGGACAAGGACTGTGGCAAACCTTAGTTTAGGACACACTCAAATTAAACCAAAATATTTGTGCACTCACTTGTATATATATTTTTATAGTTTTGGGTCAAACTATATTAAACAGATAGAATAGCACCATAGAATAATAACACAGAACATGATTGTTGGACACCGCACCTTTAAGACTTTGGTTTCCAGCGGATTTGAAATAAAGTCCAACTTTCTGGTCCCCACGCCCTTTACAATTATTATTTTTTAAATGATTACTGTAATATAATAGTAATGGAAAGTAATAACTTGTTTCTAGTTGCCAAAAGGTTTGATCTAAAACATGTTGATCTCAACACAGTCTGTGGCTGTATTCGGTCTGCCACCTTTTCCAGCAGCAAGGAAGAATTTTATGCTCTTCCTGATGTTTACACCAAAGAATGAGGATAGCTGAAGGGCTGGTGTGAAATAACAAGAGCACTCTCTGAATGTTCATGGAGTATTCTGTTTATAGAACAATTATATTTTTTGAAAAGAAAGTGTGCTTAGACCTTTGTTTAACAGCTTTATTCAGAGGATTTCTTTCCTTAGATCAAGCTCCGCATTTGCTTAGCCATTACAGTGTAATTTGGATTAGTGCAATTCGCCCAGTCATTCTGTTATTTGATTTGAATGAATGCAAGAAACATTTCAAAATGAGATCTGGCAAAGAAAATATTCACAGAGCAGCATTGAATGTAAAAATGTTATTCAAGCTAGTGTAACAGGGTTGTAGCTGGGCTCGAACCAGCAACCCCACAGGCTTGTCTGTATTGGTGGTTTTAGAGCTTTTAAACGCATCTCCTCTCACCGACGGGACAGTATCACACAACAGTAGCCATTACACTAGATCTCTCAACAATTTAGAAGGGCCTGTTCTGAATAACATGAATGTTTTCTTTAACCCAGATACATAAAAGTGCTACAATGTGTTCCCAAACATAAACATTTATCTTACTTGAGTCTTGCCCGACGCCATAGAGCACCATTTACATAAGGATGCTTTCTCACTTCCACCACCAGAGTGACTGGGAGTGTGTTTTTATTCAGTACATATTCTACTCTCGTTTTGTTCATTTAGTTCAATCCTCTGCTGCTGATGAAAATGAATGAGACAGATTTCTAATCACTTTCATCTAGATCCTGGTGGCAAGTGGAAACCAGGAATGCAATGATACAAATAAACGTGTAGTATTGATATACTCAGAGTCCATTCAGAGATCAACATAAAGCAACAGAAATAAAGCACCAAATATGTTTAGACTCACTTTATAGCATCATTCTGTGCAAAGGAATCTGAAATGTGCAATGAAAGCAATGTGTCCTGTATGTGCTCTCCTGGATTCTGATGTTCAAACATTGCTCCATCAGCTTATGTTGCCATTGAGTGTGGAGAGCAGGAGGAGGAACCAGGAACCTCAAGAGAAGGAAAGAAATCTAATGGACCAGGTATGAACAACAAAGGACACCTAAACAAAAACACGTTTATTATGCATGCATGCCAAGGTATAAGTATGTCAGTGTGAGTGGACTGTATGCATTTTTTTATATTAATGATGTATTTTTTTTATTTTTGCTATCCAAGTACAGTAACTAAAATAAAATGGTGTGGAATCATAGTGTTCCGAGGGGTCGAACCTGTTTTTTCAAGGGTGTTTATTTCTAAACACACACTAGTAAACCTCTGCTTACAAGAAAGTTCATATTGTATGTGTACAGATGCTCTTTCAACACCGCAGATATCAGAACACATTTGAGAGTCAAACTGTATACTTGCGGGGATAGATAAACACGTGCTGTAGTGTTCATGGAGGGAAGCTTTTTTGTTGTTAGTAATAGCTAGTTAAAGCTGTTAGGTAACATTTTTTTTGGCAGTGTAGCCTGAGTTGAACTTAAAAGCAGTTGCAATTCAAATTGGATATTTAACCTAATATGAAACATGTTTACAAGTAAATTGGTCTCCAGACATTTCATTTACCCATCCTTAACTCTTTTATGATGACAACCATTTTGAGTTCTCTTGTTCCAATATTTAATTGTGTTCATTGTCTCTCTATCAAAATCCAACTGGCACTGTTGGTGCCTGTATAATCAATGTTGCCATCTCCTTTTGACTAAGATTGGAAAAGATGTGGTGACATAAGTTTGCTGGCCCTACCTTATTCATACTATTTCTATAAGTCAAGTGTGGCTGGAGTAAAAAATACAGTGACATTTGAAGTTAAAGAGAGGTTAACGCAAACACTTGAATCACATGTGAAACTGAGATGCTCAAAGAAAATATACCTGATGTGGTGTATTTTACATGGGAATCACATACAGCGTCATTGATGTGTACCAGTATATGTATTTTGACATGTTCCAATTCCACTGATTGCAGTAAAAAAAAAAAAAAGCTGTCTTGTTCTTGCCCACAGATAACATCATAAAGCGGGTTTTTAATATTGTGAAGTTCACCTGGGTCCTCTTTCTGACACTGCTGGACAGCTTTACAGAGTGGCTGAACTCCATTTCCAGGGAGCATATCGATATCTCCACTGTTCTCAGGATAGAACGATGTATGCTGACCAGAGAAATCAAAAAGGTACCGAACAGATTCAAAATGCAAGGTTCCTTCAAGTTATGTTTGAATATCATTCAGTCCATTTAAAATTAAACACAGAAACAGCAGGTAAAACAGAGCCTTTGATTGTCCATCCTCCATTATCAAATGCCAACAAATTCAAGAGAGCCTCTACCACCACCTAGTGGCTTAAACTAGTAGTATAGTGGCTGAAAACAAGCACTTAATCTGGGCCATGGTCCAAAATATTTTTACAAAAATTAAGCATATTTTTTTCACAGTTATTTACTTGCTTAACAAGCAGACTAGCTTCTTTTCAATCGTCCCCAAAATTCTGATCCCTAATTTAGTTTACCATCTACATTTAGGCTCTCAATGTTTTTATTCCCTAACAGGGAAATGTTCCATCTCGGGAGGGTATCCATATTTATTACCAGAACCAGATGCGGTTGAATCTTTCCAGGGAGTCTGGGCTGGACCAGCTTGATGATGACCTCTCTGCTTCATGTTCTCACAATGCAGACCGGAAACGTGGGGCTCGCAGAATGCACAGTTTAGACTCTGTAGCCTCTCGTGACAGCTTGTCGAGGTGTGGATTATAGAATAAAACAACACAGTACAGCAGCAATGTGATGGGAAATTATTCTTCAATGAGTGATGGAAATGCCTAACCCCATGACAGTATGGGATTGTGCTGTCTTATTACCAGTTGAATCTTCTGTAAAAAAAAAATATATATATACTTTTCTATTCCATAAGTATTTATGTCAGTGATTTGATAAATACTAAAATTAAAAAAAAATCCTTATGATTAAATTTAAATTAAATAAATGTATTTGATGAAGGTAGCTTTGTTGAAGGCAAAAAGTGAATGGCCAAACTTTTGAATGATCCAATGATTATATATATATATATATATATATATATATATATATATATATATATATATATATATATATATATATATATTTTTGTATTACTGTATACTGGATTTGAAATGGGTGCCAAAAAAAAATAAAAATCTTGTGACATTCAAAATGCATGCCAAGGGATGCAAAATGTGCAAATCAGTTTGAACTCTCCACTTATCCATTTTGATTCCCAAACGAATCCACTCACGATACCACAAATAAAGTGCAGGTGCAGGTAAGCGTTAACAAAAACTGTCCCATAAGGCTTGTCCATTTGGCTTGGCTTCTTTCTTTATGAGAAGTCACAGTTATGTGTTAGTCTTGTGCATTGATGTATGTGTGTCCTCATGTTGCATAGTCTTTGCTAATTATGTCTCATTCTAACCATTTGTGCTGCTAGTGTCTACACTGAAGCCACCATGCTGTTTTCACGGCAGTCTACCTTAGATGATTTAGATGGACCCCCAGAACATGTTCCTAAAACAAGTGAGCGTGCTCGACCTAAGCTTCGCAAAATGTACAGCATGGAGATGTCCTCCTCATCAGCTGACAGTGACAGCATTGTATCAAGGTGCCTAACTCATGCATGCATTCTTCATTATGGTGTTCTACAGTAATGTGTCCCAATGACTAGTATCTTACCTGGAATAGCCACTAACATGAATTTGTTTTAATAAGTTATGTTCTTCAGTCGCTATCTGGGAATTAATACTGTATGAAATGGAAAAATGATCTTGTCTTTGCGAAACATGCTTAGATTTTCTTGTGTAAATCTGACCTATATGTGTAGTACCGGTAGTCAAATCTTATAAATAACCCACTGCATCCATTATCTTTGATACAGTTACACTGTAGCATCATTAGTTAAACTGGCCAAAAAATGGAGTAAATGATTAATTATTTTTAATAGTGGTCTTGTTTTATGAATTGAATATTAAATATATATTTTTTTATGATACTAAACTATTCAAATTAAGATGGTCATGGACAAGATTGCCAAAGTATTAAAATATATATTTTTTAAAAATCCACACCCTGTAATTTATTTATTTTGATTTAATTACTTATTCTGTTACACACGCAGTGAATATTGTATTTATTTTGCTCTTCTTTAGTCTCGCTGTTTTTTATGTTATGATCTCACCCATATAGAGAAAAGAAAAGAAAAGCATAACATTTTATGTTTGCTAGAACGCAGTACTGTATTTTAGGGTTTGCTCCATAGTTTTCTCAAAGCTAAAAAAAAGCCACTGTTATATTATTAACTGTGAGATGACATTGCAGTTCTCCTTGGTTCAGCTAGTGTAATTTATAATTTGACACCATCCCTAACCTGTTAATAACAAACTAATCTCTGAGATGTGTTATATTGCTTCCCCGATAGTGAACCAACACAGTGCACCACAGTGTTCTCCCGGCAGGGTACCACTGACACAATTGAAGAAGTGGAGGACGAAGAGGATGAGGGCGCCCTCACCGGTGTTGTATATCAGACAGACTCAGGGGTGCCTTTGGGGGCAGGGGGTCCAGGATACCCTAATGAGGAACTTGGATATAAAATAGAGGTCGATGCAAACCGTGCAGCGGATCAGGAATGTCACACTGAACAATGTGATTCAGGGGATCAAGAACATGGGGCGGGAGATCAGGAATTAAATGCAGGAGATCACCAGTATGGTGCTGAAGATCACATGTACCCTGCAGAATGTGTGATCGAGCTGTACACCCCTGACACTGATGGGCCAGCCACCTACCCCACAGACATTGATGGAGACATGCCGCCTTCTTACAGCAAAGCCGTCAGCTTCGACAGAATGTCTGTCAGCTCTAATGAGGACTCTGCCGACAACCAGTTAATGGCCATGACAACGGACGACAGCAGGACTGAAAATTTGGATGACATCATATTGCCTTCCCTTACCCACGAGCTGACTGCCAGTGAGCTGCTACTGAACAAGTAGGCCTTTTTTTAAGTCTTAAAGTTAGGTAGTATGCAGTATGTAGGCAAGAAGCAAATCAACAAATTACAGTTTGTGACTGAGACCTGTCATATTTTGAAAACCTATACAGAGCTTCCCAAATAAGGACCTTTGAGTCTCATCTTTTTTAATTCCCCACCCCACAGTAAAAACAGACAGATCTTGTTGGAAAACATAAATTTCAGGGTTTATCATATCGATCTAATTATTAACCACTGTTAAGTTAAATAAAATAGCGCTCTTTTTACACCAAGGGTAGGAAGATAAAACATCTAAAACTGCATGTGCATATTTTGTGTATAAAACACCAGGATACATTCACGTTTCAATATTTTGATCTGCCTCTGTTAAGTCAATTTAAAATATCCCTGAAGGTGGTCAAAGAGACGCATGTTAGATACATTGATTGGAGGGAATAAATGATCACCCTTGAGTTGACAGGTTTATTACCTTTGTGTCTTTAGTATTCCCTATTGCTTTCACTTGATTGTAATAAACTTGATAATAGACATTTTTGCAAAGGTCTGCAGCTGTGAGGGATATTTTCTTTCTGTTTTGGTTCGTCATGGTTTCCTGTCGTTCTTTCTTTCAGGATGTTTTATGATGAAGAGTTGGAAAGCTCTGATAACTTTTACAAACAGCAGCCTCAGATTCTACAGCTTTGCTATGCCCTCTACAACACACTGGTAGCACGCTCAGAAATGGTGTGTTACTTTGTCATCATTCTGAATCACATGATTTCTGCCTCCATGGTAACCCTGGTGCTCCCCATCCTCATCTTCCTGTGGGCCATGCTTTCAGTTCCCAGGCCCAGCAAGCGTTTCTGGATGACAGCCATTGTCTACACTGAGGTATGGTTGCATCTTTAGCAGTTTATCAGTTGTTGCTTTACTGGTCTTGTAGTTGCAAAGCAAGTTGCTACTTCTGTAATATGTCATGTTTTATTTTTTACATCTGTAAAATGTTTCAAGGTTGAAGTCAATAATGTCCCAAGCTGATGTTAAGAATGAAAGTTAATACTGGAGTTGCTCAAACCCCCTGATCATTACTTTTGGTTGGTTTAGAATAGTTATAGTTTCACAGTTTGTTTTGAGTTTAATTTAACTGCCTTTGCTGTAATAAAAACATACTTGTATATACTGCGTGCTGGCAGAGACACATGTAGTGTATGTGTTTTTGTTTTTCCTTTTGTAAATTAAATGATTAACTAATGTATTATAGAAAGCTTGTGTTAGATTTCATGTATGTGTTTTGTTTGCATTAGATTGTTTACAGTGCAACAATGACACCTATGTCTCATTAAGCATGGATTACTTTTTGCCAAAAAAGTACCAAAACAGATTTAAAAAAAAATCTAAATGGGGGAAATTGTTACAGTATTTTACAATAGTGAAATATGAATCACACAGAGACATTCTATAAAAAAGAAAAAAAAAGAAAATCTAATCTGAAGGCAGAAGCATATTTGGCTGAAGTATTTTCCTCCCACTTACTAAAGCAATCATGAGTATAAAATCTCATCTTACTCACTGAGCATGATTAACAAAAGCAGTACAGAAAACTCCCATATTTTGTGTTTGTATGTGTGTGTGTGTGTGTGTGTGTGTGTGTGTGTGTGTGTGTGTGTATATATATATATATTAGGAAAACATTAACAAATGATCATTTGGATAACTATTGTTAATTACCGCTTCTGATTTGTTTTTGTTGCAGGTAGCGATTGTTATAAAATACTTTTTCCAGTTTGGTTTCTTCCCCTTCAATCAGAACTTAGGGGTCAACAAGAACAAGCCCTATCACCCACCCAATATAATAGGAATTGAGAAGAAGGAAGGCTATGTGCTCTATGACCTGCTTCAGCTCTTGGCTCTCTTCTTTCACAGATCCATTTTAAAGGTACATGTTTGTGTTCATTAAAGCCAGCTAAGGACAGTTCCTTTGTGAGAAACAAGACGAGTGCAACAGTGGTACTGTAAGTTTCCCCAGTGTATCTCTCAATGGCCAGAAAAAAAGCAAAATTAATCTGTGCTTATACACAAATGATACATTAAAGATAAAATGTTAAGATAATAAATAAGTGGGGCAAGGGATTGTCTACTGATGAGTTTTTATAAGCCAAAGATCTTAGATCATGTTGGCACACTATTTAGAGTAGATCTTGGCTCAACAGACTTGTCTTATCCCAATAATTATTGTGTGTTCTGATTTTAAAGTAGTTCTTTTTTTTTATTCCTGGAGCTACAAAAATATAATTAAAAGATTCACAATGTTATTCTTATTCCAAAAGTGCCACGGCTTATGGGATGAAGATGACTTTAGTGTCACAGAGAATGCTACTCACAGGCATGAGTCAGAAGATGAGAAGTCCATGTCCACTGAAAGAAGGGGATCTGCCGGGTCCCTGAAATCCGTAAACCTGGCAGCTTCCTTGGAGTCGGTCCATGTTCACTTCCCAGAAAAGCAGACCCCAATCAGAAGAAAGAGCTCCAGTGGCGGATCCCAGCTCTCACACAGGTCTAACCGTTCCTCTAACAGGTCCAAAAGAGGTAGGACATACCACATTTACCATGAAGATAACCGTGATCCAGCTTCCGAAACTACCATTGTCCAGCTTGTTCCTGCTTTTAGATTTAGACCCCTATGTCTCACAGTACTTTTACTGGATAAAAAAAAGAATTGAAAGGAAAACAAACTATATTTAGTATGGTATTTAGCTTTCTAGCCAGAGGTGTAATATTATTACTTACTCTTTAAGACATTAATGGCAATAAATTCCAAGCATAAAAAAACACACACTGAAAAACAGTGGTCAAACTTTCAGCCTGACCAGAGGCAGAGTTGTTTTATATCGTAAAGATCTATACATGTCAGCGATACTGCAGCAATATTATTTGACTTAGCTTTGCTCTTTTTCTCTTCCCCTAGGAAGCACAAGCACTAAAAACAGCAGCAGGAGAACTAGTAGTGTGATAAGTGTCCAGCAAAAGACTCGAAAGGAGCTTCTAATTGAAAAATTAAAGGAACAGCTCATCAAGGCCAAGGCATTGACAATTAAAAAGTGGGTGTTTCACTTGTGTTTAAGCCTGTGTCGCTGAAACAGATTTGCATCATACTGAAGGTTTGAATAATGTACATGAAGGACAGCTATCTATAATAAGGCTCCAAAAGGTGATATACAGTAGGTATTATTATTATTATTATTTATTTCTTAGCAGACGCCTTTATCCAGGGCGACTTACAATGGTAAGCAAATACATTTCAAGTATCACAGTACAAGTAATAATACAATACAGTATGTAGCCTAGAAGGGGCCAGCAACGAGGTGAGAGGTTGCATGATTTGAATGGAATGAGGAGGTGAGAGGTTGCATGATTTGAATGGAATGAGGAAGTCTGTTCAGTTCAGAAGTTAAGAGCTCTAGGCAAGCTCAAAGGAAGCTCAAAGAGAGAAATACAATACATAAGAAAAATGATAAGAATTGATATGATATCTTGGCAACAGAACCCAGAACCACTCAGAATGATTGCAAACATCATAATCCAAATGGCATTGTAAACTACTTATTCCTTAAACAGCCTTCTGACATGGTTTCAAGTCAGCCAAATTAAGCAAAGTGTAGCAAACCAGATTAACTTGCTTTTAAACAACACAGAGTAGCTGCTCGTGAAATCAAAAAACTGAATTTAACGATACTGTACATCACTCACCAAATTGTAGCCCAGAACTATACTGCTTTTCCACACTGTGACAGGATAGCACTGTGGCCCAAGATGTTATTAGCAGGAAGAGAGACTTGGACAAGAACAGCTGCAGTTGAAGTGCATAGGCGCACGTTTATTAAACAAAAAGACACAAAAAAACTAAGTTCTCAATTACTTAACTAACATTTGATAAGTAACTTGAACTGCAACTGTTTAAGAGCTGAAAACAAGTAAAAATGTCTAATTAAGCAAATTATTAGTTCAGTTAAGGGTCTAGTTAAGTAATTGAGAGCTCGGTTGAATGAAAACACAGGGGGTCCCCAGGACTGAGTTTGAGAAACCCTGTGATAGTCGCAATGCTGAATAACAAAAAAACAAAACACATATTAACGTACGTAGTTAAAAAAAAATAAACATTTAATTAGCTGTAGCGGTAGCATGTTGGCACAACTTTAGCAAAGCACATTAAGGAATGAATCCCTTTTGTGCTATGAGGGGATCTTACTAGAAACATTTAACAAATAATTGCATTTAACCGTTATTTGAGATACAACGTAGGCTGGGCACTAACCAACGACCCTGCTCACCGCAAGCGAGTGTCTAAACCACAATGCAAAAGAGCCGGGCTCATTTGCATGTGTAGTTTTGGAGTTTTTAACCTCATCTCATCTCACCGACAGGGGACTCAACAGAATCCGTAACGCCAGTGTATCACACAACTAATATATGAACAATTAGCATAGTTCCTTCTTAATTACCATAAAATGACACCCACTCGCGTGGCACTTAGAAGTATGTTTTAAACCTTGTCAAAATAAAAAAGGACAGGGTCAAAGGATGGCAGGAATAATAGCACAACAATCATAGTTACCTCTGTTTTTATTGTAAATGTAGCCAATGCTATTCTCATTGACTTACATTACCGAAAGTGTCACAAACCTTATGCTCATCCAGTGTGCTCACTTCATTTTTTTTTCCATTGCCTTTTTGTTTTGGTCTACTATATGCGGTGCTCTCAAAGTTCGAGAAAGAGCTGTTAGTTTAAGATAGCATCTACAATGCAGTTGAAATCAGTGGTGACTTATCTAATGATGCTGCCTTTCTCCTCCCCAGAACACTTGAAATCTACATACCCATTAAGCAGTTTTTCTACAGTCTGATCCACCCGGAGTACAGCGCAGTGACCGACGTCTATGTGCTGATGTTCCTGGCCGACACTGTTGACTTCATCATAATTGTATTTGGATTTTGGGCATTTGGGGTATGTTGGGGTTACTTTTTTAATTGAAACGTGCAACCCTGTGGAGAAAACAATGGTATTCAAACTATCCCAGAGGATTGTAAACTTAACCCCTAACTACTTTGTGGATAGATGCTTGATCTGTGGGCATTTAGATACGTTTTTACATGCTGAATAAACAATATTTCTCATTTATTCTGTTTTTTTTTTCTTCCCAGAAACATTCAGCTGCTGCGGATATCACTTCGTCTCTGTCTGAGGATCAGGTTCCAGAGGCTTTCCTGGTCATGGTGTTGATTCAATTCGGAACCATGGTGGTGGACCGAGCCCTCTACCTGAAGAAGACTGTCAGAGGCAAAGTCATCTTTCAGGTCATCCTTGTGTTCGGCATACACTTCTGGATGTTCTTCATCTTGCCAAGTGTAACTGAGAGGTACACATAAAGAGTATTGCAGTGTATAATGCAGAGGAGCGTTCAGCTAATTGCAATGCAAGTGCCGTATGCTCCAAACACTTCAATGACAATCTCCAATATTTTAAGTTATTGTAGTAAAAACCATAGCTGTTTTGTATTTCCATTAACTAAATTGGTCTCAAATGTGCAGCGCTTAAAGAAACGCATGTTACAGCAAATATGTATTTTAATTTAAAAATGTGAGACCTAGTACTATACTGGGTTATATAGCCTTGCACTTCCCAGGTCATTTCGCCTCCCAAGTGTCTTCTGGATAAAAGCATGTTACTGGCTGAAAGCATGTCAGTCAACATTGGAAGCACCCTCCAGAGTGAAATGACCAAGGAAATGCAACACTATATAAAACCATGGTTTGCAAACAGAGAATTTTAACCTAGTTTAGTACCAAATATCATATCAATGAATTTTGTTTTTTGAAAACAAAAACAAAACATTCTTCAAAAGGATTCTACTTATATAATGCCAGAGGGATTTGGATACAGAGAAAAATTATTAAAATCCTATACTGAAGCAACAAAACTCATAATCTCTCTGAGTGATTGACATTGACAAAGATTGTCTGTTACTGGAAATACTGCACAGATAAATGAATAAGGGACTGTTAATAATTTGGAGCATTGCCTTGCTTTCTGTTTCCAGGCGATTCAGTCAGAATACTGTTGCCCAGCTCTGGTATTTTGTAAAATGCATCTACTTTGGATTATCAGCCTATCAGATCCGGTGTGGATACCCGACACGTGTCCTCGGTAACTTCTTAACAAAAAGCTACAACTACGTCAACCTCTTCTTATTCCAGGGGTGAGTGGATCAACTGTGTCCTTATTGTCAGTATTATTTTGATTAAGGATGTCGTATCGTACAGTGTTTATCTTTTAGGTTCATTCTCAGAAATGAGTTACTATGAGGCCATTTCAGTTACCGTTTTGTCTGTTGGGAAGGGTTTTGGGAATGAACAAGATAACTTGTATATCTCGAGGTTTTTGCTAGATACATAAAACACAACAGTGTTATGACTGGAGCACCCCTTTTGCTAGAACTAGAAATAAACTGGAACTAGAAATATCATCTATAATAATGAAGTGTATATTTTGCATTAGAAAAGCCTAGTACTGTAATATTATTAACAGTATGACATGATTTACTTAACTGCTTGTTCTCCAGATTCCGCCTGGTACCCTTCTTGACTGAACTCAGAGCTGTGATGGACTGGGTGTGGACAGAAACAACTCTCAGTCTGTCCAGTTGGATCTGTGTAGAAGATATCTACGCACACATTTTTGTACTAAAATGCTGGAGAGAGTCAGAAAAGGTAAGTGAGATGTTATAGTAAATGAAAGATCCTCCACCTCCTATTATTCTCATCTTTTGCCCAGTAAACATACCCATATCTATGCTCTAGATATAAACAGCAGCACTGCAAGCTTTTCTACAATGCCAACGCTGGGGCATTGGAGAGCAGTTAAGCACCCAAATATTTTGAGACCAGCAAAATATTTCATATAGCGCCTACATGTGTCACATTGAAATGACCCATTTGTTTCCTTCCTGGTTTGGATTGAAACCAATGACTTAAAGATGATCAGATTTGCTTACAGTAGAACCTCAGAGTTACAAATATCTTGGGAATGGACGTTGTTTGTAAGTGAAATGTCCATAACTCGGAAAATTAGGTTTTAATAGTTTTAATAAATGTGTATACCTGCCACCTACAGCTTTAATCGGGTGAATAACACAATGATACAGCACAATAATGCAATACTTCCATTGTTATGGTTTAAAAGGCTTTAATACCGTACTATACGTGGGAAAATATTAAATGTAACTTACTATTCAAATCATAACTGTAGCAAAAACACATATTTAAATGTGCAGGAAAATCTGGGTTAACATAGTGGTTGTTTTTATTTTATTTTAAAGAAAATGCATTCATGCAGCTTGCTCAGTCATTCAGACTCTTCCGGCATGAAAATAACTTTGTTATGTTGAAATCGGAAATTACCCTTGTAAAATTACCTGTACTTGCTTTGAAATATGCCTCCTCTCTTTATGGATATGTTTGTTGGTACAGTAATTTAGCCTTTTTCATGACCGGCACGCCACTTATGGAGTGCTTTATCAAAATCATCAGCAGCAGCTTTGCGTACGATGCATCTGTTTTTACTGCTCCACTGTCTTTCATCTCCTTTGGAAATTGTTGGATTTTTTCCTTGGCCTTTTTTAATATCACTGACAATTTCCTAATCCATTATTCCCATTGCTGAGGATGATACAAAGTTTGTCAAGTCAAGTAGTCTAAATGTCAAGTTTTTAATATATTTGTTATGTTTTCTTTCAATTGAAAATGTAACACATTTGCATTTCCCAGTTCTTACGATTTCAGTAGGTTAACCTTGCACTTTTTAAAACTGGATTCTGGTTGCATACTGTATGTAAGGTGGGCGTACTCTACCCTACACTCAATGGCATATATGTGTGCACCAGGCAAGTCCACCCATTGCTCTTTACTCAAGGTCAGTTTACAGCCTCTGAATTTAAACCACCACAATCACACATGTTTGCTTTCTACTACACTGTATTAACAACCAGCATGTAGAAAACTGCACTGGTCTTGTTTTAGTACTTTGCATTGTGTAATTTGTTTTTGGTTTTAACATATATTCGCTCAGAATAAAGAGCCTCGGTCACAGTTAGATGTGGGTGAATAAAGCAACAGTTTTTATTTTCTTTCTCTCTTTTCCTCTGTATTTCTCTGCAACTTTTGCTCAGAATCTTCAGTAACAACACAAGAGGAATTGACCTGCGTCATGTGCTGGGGTGTAAGGTCAACTCACACAGACTGTTATTACAGGGTCTTCCTCTGATCAAAAGGCACTCATATTATAGCTCCTTCTAGTGGTTGTTCTTATAACAAGTCAAGCTGCAGCTCAATAGACCTCCGGGCTTCACATACTTCAGTTAAAAGCAGGGTGTATGGTTGATCGGTGTCAGGTTGTAAGTTTGGTGTTCTACTGTACAGTATCTGAAATGTTTTCCGTTCAGGATAGTCTTGAGATCATCTTCTTTTTGAGATGTTAAATGAAGGTTTCACGCATTTAAAAATGATTTGAAAGTTTCTACATAAATTGAGACTTCCTGTCTGTGAGCAAATCTGTTTTATCATACGAGACACTTGGGAACATTTTGGGGTGAAACTGCCGTGTAAATCTATATAAGTCTATTATAAAGAGTATTCTTTTTTTCATCACGTGAATCACTGAAAAAACAACACCTGCATCAGTGCCTGTGAGTCTCAGCAGTGTAGTGTAGTCTTCAAGTGAAGTGCCAGTCCTATTTTTAAACAATGACAGCATTTAGATTTTCCACCATTTAGACCAAATGAATAGATCACTTTGTGTCTTAGACAATATCAAGAAATGTATAAATACCCAATTTTACATTAAGTTAATTACCAATAATATATATGTAATATGCCAAGATATTTCACATTCTCAAGGGAATTGTTTCACATTTATACTTTAAATGAATAGCACTGCATAATATTTAATTTATTTTCATTTAGTTGCAACCAGTGGTGGATTGTATTAAAATCAAGCTGGGTCAATATCCCATTGCAAATCCCCACTGAGCCACCTATCCCTGAATTGGTAACACTTTATATTAAGGTGCTGCGTATTAATGTTTTATATGTGTATAATATATGCTTAATAATTATATTATAGTGTGTTAATAAAACAAGTAGAATAGGTGTCTAGAAACTGACCCCTTTATAAAACTGTAATTCTGTCAACGGCTATTGTATGGTTAAACATCCCAAAGTAGATTAGGTGGCTAAAAACTGTTCCCTTTATAAACCTGGAATTCTGTCTATGGCTATTGCATGGTTCTAAACTATCTATTATGCTTTATTAACACTCTATAATGTAGTTATTAAGTGTATATTATACATTTATAAAACATTTATAAAACATTAATAAGCAGACCTTAATATAAATGTTACCCCTGAATTTGTTTGTATATAAAAGGCACAATAGAGTGCATAACAAAATAGGATTTTAGAGTTTGTACGGTAGGATTGACTGATACAGATAATCTGATCTTAATATTTGTGAGTGATTGTAAATCTATCTGTTTGAATTACTTGGAAAGCAGCAACAGTGCTGGGATCGCTCACAATTCCTGTGTCTTTCCAGCGATACCCCCAACCTCGAGGACAGAAGAAGAAGAAAGTGGTAAAGTACGGGATGGGAGGCATGATCATTGCGCTGCTGATCTGCATTGTATGGTTCCCCCTGCTTTTCATGTCTCTCATCAAATCTGTGGCTGGAGTTGTCAATAAACCATTGGACGTCTCCATTAAAATAACCCTTGCCGGTTTCCAGGTAAAACAAAAAATTGAATTATATGAAATATCCCATAAGGAACTATGTAGCTCATGGAAGAAAGTAAAGCATACTTATTTACTTTAATGCATATAGTATCAAATCTGTTTCCTGTAACGTAGCCATTTATTATACACATTTTAAACTTTCATGTCATGTAAAATAAATATACATCATGAATACATGCCACATTTTGTATGCAATATAAACTTTATTCTTGTCTATATTTCTTTCACAAAAGCACACAATTTGAGTTTGTAGGATTGTAATGTTTAGTTAAAAATAACTATTTACTTTTGTGTTTTCATAGCCCATCTTTACAATGAGTGCCCAGCAAACTCAATTAAAAGATCTCTCTGACAGTGATTTTAAAGCATTTATAACGCGTTACAACAAAATAAATGAGGTAAGTACAAACTTTTGAACAAATTGATTATAGCAGAAATTACTAAAACATTAGCAAGGAACTTGAAATATGTGCTTCTAAATGGAGTGATCTAGCCCATTAGGTTCTCTACTAGCATGGAGGTTAATGCCTATAATTACTACTACTCAGTAAATACATAAAGAAAATAATCTAGTCTACTGTCACATACCTCTGCATTATTTTCTAGATGTGTATTAAAATGATGTGGTTATTATGTGTATTAGGGTTTAAGAAATACAAGGTCTGATGCAGGTCTTAAGTCTGTTGGGGTTATAAAAATAGTATAGAACTGTAGCATGTGTGGGGGAGGCACCAGATTTGTTTCTACTGTATTTCTTCACTTGCAGGATACATTGCAGTTTTTGGAAGCCTACACCCATAAGGACGTCACAATTGCAGAACTGGAAGGGGGTTCTAATTCTCTCTGGACCATCAGCCCTCCTAGTCGTACAAAACTGATAGACGACCTGAAAAAAGAAGATTCAGATTTCTCTCTTTCTATTTCGTGGACCATTCAAAGGTATGTGGATGAAGGCTAGTCAGCATAGAATTGATGTATAACAATACCCTGTGCTGGTCTTAAAATTATATCATACAGTGGCTTGATTTACATCAGGGGTGTCCAATCATGGCCCTGGAGGACCATTATTATTATTATTTATTACTTAGCAGACGCCCTTATCCAGGGCGACTTACAATTGTTACAAGATATCACATTATTTTTACATACAATTACATTATTTTTTACACATTATTTTTACAAACAATTACCCATTTATACAGTTTTTACTGGAGCAATCTAGGCAAAGTACCTTGCTCAAGGGTACAGCAGCAGTTTCCACCACCTGGGACTGAACCAACGACCCTCCGGTCAAGAGTCCAGAGCCCTAACCACTACTCCACACAGCTCTCCTTTCACTTTAGGTTTAACAGGTCAGATTATATCATTAACTACTTTAGGGTCGGGTGGAGGTTTAATTGGTTCAATTAAACAATTTAGAACAGGGTTGGAGCAAAGACCAGGAGTGGAAGGACCAACTTTGACCACTCCTGGTTTACATGCAGTTTAGAAATTCCAAATTATCTCTCCATTGTCATAAGAATATGATGTAGCATGCACATACCATGCACATTTCTCACACTGTAAGAAAGGCTGTACAGCTAGAAAGGGTGGGTAAATTGCCTTCTCACACTAAAAGATCGCTCATTGGTTTAACACATTTTTAGACTACCATAAGGATCAGAATTGTTTAAGTTAATCTTCTGCAGGGAACCTTGTATTATATATGTATATAAATATATATGCAAATAATACATGGATAGTGCAAAGCCTCTCTTATGGAGTTTTGATATGTATTTTGGGCAAATTAATTTTTGTGAATGTTTATTTTGGTGGCCAAATGAGGCAGGCTGCACTTGCAGGTCTTCAACACAACCTGAAATCTTCTTGTAAACCCAGTTTAACCAAGCTGAACTGTATCAATATTTGTGCAATATTTCTCTCCCAAAAAGAAAACTACATGTAAACCCAAATTGCCAAAAAGGTACTACTAAAATAATGAAACAATGTAGCAAAATGGTAAGACTTATTTTTATTCTCCAACCGTGTGTCTGTACGTCAAATTCTAATGAGATTTAAGAAGGACATTCTTATCAGAATCTGGGAATATATGTAGACAGCTGTCCAGCTGTCTGTCCAACATGTATGTCAAATCTGCTGCAGTAGATATAGGTAATTGTGATTAACTTAGTCCTGTTAATAATGGCTCTAGGTGTAATGTACATTTACAATTACAATTACAGCTGTGGTGGGGGATGAATGTCACTGATATGCTTGTTTTCATTCTTTACAGGGATCCCAGTCTTGGGGCTAAAGCCGAGATGGCATTTAATAAGCATGTAATTCAGCTAGATAAAAAAGTAAAAACTGGTCTTATAGAGCTACTGAAAAGTGACAGTGCGCCCCCTGTGTAAGTAAACTTCTTTTATCATGAATTTCTAATATTAGGCAGATATTTTCATCATCTTTCTAATATTAATATATATTTTTCTTCTTTACAGCAATATAAGTAATATTTTCCCATGCTATATCCGAGCACCCAGTGATTCCAATTCAAAACCTATTAAGCAGCTTTACAAAGGTATGTAGAGTTATCTATCCGTAACTTTAAAAACTTTAAATTCATACACTTAGTGATAAAACTAGTGTTCATTCCAGGATTGACAAAGAGCAAGGTAAGATCTTGGAGTGCCTGATGTGGAGTGCCAGCTTGTTTTGCTTGCATCACTGGCCTCTGTAAAGCGTCTGTACAAAAAATGTGTTCAAACCCGGCATTAAAGTGTCACTGAAGATTTAGTTTGAGTATTGTAAGTTACATATTAACTACTTTTCTTTGTCCCTTGGACCATATCATTCTAAATGTGCTGGTGGCCTTGATATTGACCTCTGGCCTAATGTGGCCATCCCGATTTGTAGCGCATATCTAGAATGTTGTGTCCCTTTATCAACCTTTAGTTAAAACAGGTCTCAGCACAAGAGTACAAGATCAATTTTAAAATGTGTGCTTATTTTTAGCTACAACTAGTTATGCATGATGCATAGGGGCTGCGGATACCAGAATACATGCTCGTTAGTTCTTCCTTTCTTAAACACATTGTAATGGGTTTGGTTAAAGTACAGCAAAACATTTTTAGTAATCTTATTAAAATAACCTTCAAAAAATTATTAGGTCTAGGAATTTTGTCCTAAAATGATTTTTTGGTTAAAATGTCATAAATGACAGCCACACACACCTTCACCCGCATTTAGAAGTTTTAGGTTCACACTAGGTCCTGTCCAAGGAAGTTGCTAACCCTAATGCCATGTACAATGTGAAATTCTTTCATAACACATACCTACCTTTTGTACAGTATATTTTCCTAGTAAAAAAACATTTTCGTATGCTACACAGACAGTCAAAAAGTGGATGCAAGTACAATTAGAACATCGCTTTTAGTTGTGTGTAAGTTAAATGCACAGCAACAATAAAAACATCATGAAAGCAGAAGCATCTTGGTGGCTTCAATCAATTTCAACTTTTGTAGAAAGCCACCAACTGAAAGCACAGCTCTGTCTGCAAGCGGGTCATAACGGATTGAGTCCACGTGTCCAACGTATTGTAAAAAATAACAGATGTGCCATAGTGGTCCAAATCAAAGAAACCTTCAACACTGGACAAGATACGCGTGCATCCACTTGAACAATGCACTGTCAGTTTAAACAGAAACACATAAAAGTACAATTATTAGCAGATTTCCTCACTTGTAAACACAAGTTTGTTTTACAACATACAGTGGTGCCAGTATTAAAAGATAACTCATTACATAATCTATTGTAGTTCATTTATACATGATTTAGTATCTCATTGCCTCAGTGGGGAATTAACTGAGAATGCCATCTCTGTGGTTTTTCAACAGATGGCAAATACCACAACATCTCCTTAAAACTTGAGCGAAACATGAACAGTACCAATCAGGCTCAGGAGTGGTGGATTGTGCGTGATAACGAAAATAAAGAAGGCCTGAAACTGTATGTTTTCAGTGATCAAGTCAGCCCACCAAGTTTAGGTTTCCTTGCTGGATATGGGTAAGTGGGAATTATTAATGTACCTTGAAAGCAAAGGTTTTTTAAACTTTTGTTTTGGAAACACAAGCCAATTGATGAAAGTGTGCATTGTGTTTATTGGTAAGGTGACCATATGGCTCCGTGTTCTGCGGGACAGTTTGGGACAGTTCAGGCTTTTCAACTCACAACCCAATGCATTCTGGTAAGTGTAGTCCTGCTTCTCTTAAAGGAAAGAATGGTACCTGAGATGTAAAACGTACCAAAATGCCTTGGGTTGCGAGTTGGAAAGCCTGAACTTCCCACACTGTCCCGCTGAACACAGCGCCATGTGGTCACCTTATTTATTGGGGAGGGGAGCATAATATTACTACTTATTACTTATTATTATTATTTATTTCTTAGCAGACACCCTTATCCAGGGCGACTTACAATTGTTACAAGATATCACATTATTTTTACATACAATTACATTATGTTTTACACGTTATTTTTACATACAATTTCCCATTTATACAGTTGGGTTTTTACTGGAGCAATCTAGCTAAAATACCTTGCTCAAGGGTACAGCAGCAGTGTCCCCCACCTGGGACTGAACCCACGACCCTCCGGTCAAGAGTCTAGAGTCCCTAACCACTACTTCACACTTATATGTTATTCCTCCACTACAACTGCTAATAGACCATGAACCATTTGGAATGCTAACCTCATATTCACCATGTTATGAAAACTCCTCTGGATAAGTCTTAACGGCACACTTCATTTTTACTTGTAACCAGGGTGGTTCAAATCAGGTCACCTGGTCGCCAAATGCAACCTTCAATTTTAATATGGCCAGTAGATAAAGTCGCCACATTGACTACTCAGCATTGACAGAGTATACAACAGAACTTCGGTTCTGTAATAAAGGCTTTCTGCTTCACTGTCAGAATCTGCACCGCCCTGTTGATTTCACAGAGCCAATCATTTCGTGGAACCAGACCCCTTTTCTTGTTTCCATAGCAACGTGCACCAGCCAGTCATGTTAGGGTAGAACAGTGGGAATTATCATTGTGAATTCATTCTACGTTGTCTACAGTTCGGAAGAGACAGCTATTGTCAACTTAAAGACATTTAAGAAACTAAAAAACTTTAAAAGGCAAGTAGATTCCCCTCACCCCAACAACAACAAGGGATGAAACGAGTGTTGAGGTGTCTGTGCTGCCTTACGGCACAGACGGGTGTTTAAAATAACTACACAGCTTAAATTCTCTGTTGCAGGAGTGCTGCAGCGCTACTAGCAATTGAATTTCCCATATATATATATATATATATATATATATACCTTCACTCACAGAATATAGTTCTCAGGAATTATATGGAGTTAGTTTTCTGGCACATCGATTGTATATAGTTCCCTTTCCACAATGTAAAGATAATAAAAACCACTCATTACATGAAAACAAAGCATGCAAAAGCAATGTGTGTGCAACATACATATCTCCTCATATTGTCCCCATTTGAAAATGTTGGCCACCATAAAAGTTCACTTGGCCACCAGGTTTTGAAAGCTAGTGGCCAAATAGCCACCAGCATACAAAGTGATTTGTCCCACCCTGCTTGTAACCCAAGACAGTTGGCTGGTATCCCCAGAGACCATTTGATGTATTGACTATGCATTTTCAGGGCCATATCACTGATACAGACCACATACTTTGAAATACTGTCTTAACAGTTTGTACACAGCTGTTCTCTATCATTCCATTATCATTTAACCATCCATTTAACTTTATGTTTACAAACTATTCCATCAGAGATGCCATTCCCCTTACATTATGCCCCAGGCATCGGTTTGTTTTAAAATGTTCATTTGTTTGGTGTTCATTTAACTTCTAGACTTTTTATTTTTTTATTAACAGTTTTATGAACACCAAACCTTAGTTTATTAATTATAACAGACTTGACAATTAGCTCAGCCTGTTACTCAACAGTGGCTTTACTAATACTGTCAATCCTACTCTACTCTTTTTTTTCCCCCAGAATCATGGGTCTCTATGCCTCTGTCGTGCTGGTGATTGGAAAGTTTGTGCGTGAGTTCTTCAGCGGGATCTCCCACTCAATCATGTTTGAAGAACTGCCCAACGTAGATCGCATCCTCAAACTTTGCACAGACATCTTCCTGGTTCGTGAGACTGGGGAGCTCGAGCTAGAGGAGGACATGTACTCCAAGCTCATCTTCCTCTACAGATCACCAGAGACTATGATCAAATGGACACGGGAGAAGACAAAATGAGCACAGTCTGCAGGTTTAGCAGAGCACGAATATGGAAAACAAAGCACAATATTCTCAGAATAGCTAACCTATCTCAAAGTAATGGATGCTGATAAGTTTTTTTTTTTTTTTTTTCCCTGCCGGTGCCATGGAGTCTACATTTTTGCCTTGTACACAAATGAAGACCTCCACACATTTTATTTTTATTTTGACTGTCAATATATTAACTGAATGATCTTCTTACTGTTGGGATACTGTCAGGGCTTTTATTGTAATGTCATGCGTGTCTTTTACTGCTTTCGTCTAGTTTTTTTTTCGGATTGGAGTATGTAACACTTGAGTTGTGCAATAAGCTGTACAGCATGGCTCGCTGTGAAGTTAGAAGAATACAACACTTCTCATTATTCAGTATTCAAAACCAAGGGTCAGCGGTATGTGGAGAGACACTAGCAGCTTTTTTAAAACAAAAGGACAAACTCACAAGCAGTGGTTCTGCAGGAGCCATTCATAAGACAAGGCTTCTGTGAAAGTTATAAGACAATCTCTAATCTGCCTTATTTTATTTTGTACAGTCAACTGAAAAACATGTATTAACCATCAAGGACCTTTTTTTCTCAGGAACAAAATACACAAATAAATAAAAATGCATCTCATGAGGGGAGTAATCCCCTGCTTTGTACATGACCATTGTTACGTAAATATCATCTCTCCTAGAGTACATTTGAACCAAAGGAGACCATCCTGTAGTTCCATGAAAAATCATGTCTAAAAGAAAACTCTTCACAAGGATATGTGCAACCAACAACACTAAAAAGAAACACCTTGCTGCACCCCTTTGTGAAGTCATGTCATGTTTTTACCCAACATACATTTTTATTGAAAAATGAAATACTAAAAAAGACTTTAATTAATATTTGTTTGTCCAAAAAAAAAAGAAGAAAAAGATACATGAAAAAAAAGACTTACATCTTAAATATTGTGTAAAGGGTTAAGTAAAGGAGGTCCCGTTATTAGGGCAGAGGCTTCCTGCAGTCTAAACTATGCATTAGAGAACATTGTAGCATGAAACAAAAATTATGATCGCTATTTAATTTTCATTCCATGTACATACAGTTTTGAAAAAAAATGGAACAATAAACAATTAAAACATTTTGACTGGGTACATGTATGTTAAACGTATATATGGTGTAGAAGAGTTAAACAATAAGGAAAATAAAGCACATGTTGCAAAGTATTTCAGAAGGTATTCTAGTTTCCTGATTTATTGTTTAGCATTAAGGGTTTTATTAATTGATTTAATGTGTGAAAAAAAGCTTGTGAAAGCAGCACTATAAAAATATTAATTGCTTTAATTACTAAATTAGCTAGAGTACTTTTTTTCTTTCTTGATTTTGTAGGATGTGTCCATTTAATGCAGCCACTGTAAATGGCTTGAATGCTTTTTTATCCTTGGGTCTATCTGAATGATCTAAACGGTAGATCGAAATACATTTAACTGCATATTAATCCTGCTGGTGTACCCCCCACCCCCACCCCCACCCCCCAAATTGTTAACATCATGAAACTCAAAAAAATAAAATTTAAGAACCGTAAAAGAGCATGTTTTAGGGTGTTAAAGGGGGCTATGTGATAAATCAGTATTATGATTTATCACATAGCCCCCTTTGCCATGTAGCTCAAATAAATCTGCTAGCAAACAATATACATTACCTGTCAGTTAACTGAATGAGGAGACAGGGTAAATAGTATTGCCAGTCATGTCTGTGCAGGAGTATAATTATTATTGAACATAATAAAAATGTATTTTGTGAAAGCTTATTTATTTGAGATTTTGGGAGACTGACATGAGGCTGCTTGAATACAGTATTTAGCATCTGCTACACTGAGCCCTAATCATAAAGCTTCGTTCATTTGTTTGAGGTTAATTAAACAGTTCTAGATTGTCGACGGTTTTGCTGACAGTCTAGAACAGTTTTAAAAAAGAAACAGTTTTGTACCTTCTGCATTTGTGGTCAATAAGATCATTTTACCAATGTGTCTGTTGTACATTTTGTGAATTTTCCAACCATATATGCATGACACTTTGTTATTCTGAATAAATAAACTGAATCAGTTTAGCTCCTTTACAACCTCTGATCAGATTATGGGTTAGCATTCTAACCCTCTGAGAACACTGGATTGTTTTCAGAGCTGCTGTCCCAAAGCCAGAGATTCACAAAACTTAGTTTTTACACTTCAGAAACTTAAATAAAAAAATTGTATTTCATCATTGCACACAAACAAAATGTAAAAATAAATAAATAAACAGACACTACTTATTAATACTGTAGAAGCTATCATATCTGATCTTATTTACAATACCCTCTATTAACTGATAGACCTCTGGCTTGTGTCATTTACCCATGTTGCTACCAACTAAACGGTACAGATGGAAACTTATCAGTGCACATTTTATTATGGGTTCATGTGGCAAAGTGGTAACTACGTGCAGGTGAGTGCAGTGCAGAGTGGAATAATCACACAGAAACGTATGGTACAGGTGCAAGGGTGTTTATTATTGTTTATAATGTCCAGAGCCTTATGGCAACAACCTGTAAATAATAATACTGTTGGAAGTGGTACAGCGGCGTGTATCACTCCGTTTATACAGATCCTACGGGTTTGACTTGACTGTCACAGTTCACTTTTGACATGCTGTCACTTCACATAAAACAAACTAACCAGTTTAATGATGTTCAATAAAAGAAAATAAGAAAACAAATAAATAATTACTGTACCCTTAAAAAGCTGAAACAAGATTTTTTCGCTGACCACCAAAGCCAGTTTGTGTGCATGCTTTTTTGTTGTTTTCTTAAACACCATTTCTGTCTCAGGTCGCAATTAGTTAAAACTGTCAGATTACTTTGGAATGGATGAAAAGCACAGTAAGAACTGTTTTTAGAATGCTGGCTGTAAATTGCCAAATACTGTATTGCTTTGAGTATTTTAACAGTAAAAGATCATTTTAATTTAAATCAACAAATAAATAAATCATGGGAATAGACACAAAGTAAAGCTGTTTATTATTATTACTACTATGACTACTACTACTACTTATAATAATAATAATAATAATAATAATAATAATAATAATAATAATAATAATACAAGGTTTCAATGATAAAAAAATGAAGTTTTATGGCTTTTACAAATGCCTGATGCATGTGTTGTGGATACATTTTATCAGTTGATTTCCCGAGAAGACCATTAAAAAAAAAATTAAAATAGAGGTAGATGTGTCAGCAATGACTTAGTATTTGGCAATAATCTGACCGCTGAAAATTATTTCATTTGAATGTATACATATTTAACTTCTTGTCACTCGAAGGATTGCACATCGGCTGCGTGACACGTGATGCAGACTTCCTGGGGGCTACACCACTCTCCTCCTTTTGAGTGCTTTTCCTGTCAGCTCACCATCCTCTGATTTCCTGTCTACATCAGAACCCAGGGGGGAGACTAGCTGCAGCTAGCCAAACAGTGCCAAGAGTAAGGCTACTCTATAATCTGTGGCTCTCTCTCCCTGAAACAGGTGAACAGCAGCATATATCAGCACACTATACTGCACATATTGAAGCTCTCCAGGCAATCAGAAATAAAAAAATACTGTAATTTACAGTCAGAGACACTAAACCATTATTTATGGAAATAATCTAAACTATATATATATATTTAGACACCAACAATAATGAAATGTTGTACTTTGCTTATGTATAAAGCTGGAAATAATCGTCAACTCCAATAAGAGCAGTAATGAATGTATAGTCACAATCATCGAGCACCAATTTCTAAGTATTGATGTTGATTTGTTCTTTCCAGGATATTCAGAGTTGCACTTCCCTTGACTTCTCCGGTTGCAATTAACTTAAAATGAACTTTAACTTGAAATCTCTGGGCAAGGTGAACCCTACCTAAATAACAAGTTCAATCTCTCCCTGAAGTTGTTGGCAGAAAAATGATCCCCCAAAACTGTGAGACATCTTGCAGATTTCATGTGCTAAGCTCTTACAGCAGAAGGTCATATAATTTAATTTTAAAAAGTCATTTTCACTGAACAATGTACCAGTGAATGAATAAACTTTTGATTTTAAAAGCTATAGACATAGTAGGAGACCTTTGCCATATTCCAAACAGGAAACTGTCATGAGATGTACTGGCAATGTATGAGAGTACAAATGGTAGCTACAAACACTGCCAGCCTCAGCATACATCTGATCAGCACCCTATCTGCACACTGTACTTTGCCACAAAGTCTGCAGTGAGTTCCTGTTTTTATCCCTCTAATAGGCAGCCATTTTTATCCATCCGATGGCAAGTTGCACACCCTCCAAAACTAAACTAATAATGTGCTTAATTATACCTTTTTAAATTGTTCTCGGCTCCTAAAAAGTTGCTGATTTCAAGTTACATATAAAATTGTATAGTTAACTTGAAATCTCCAACTGTTTAAAAGCTAAAACCAATGAAAAGGGTATAATTATGTTAATGAATAGTTCAATTAAGTAATTGATAATTCAGTTGGAATTAAAACCAGAAGACACAGTGGATCCCCAGGACTAGTATTGGGGAACCCTGATTTAGAGGACAGATCTCAAGCCCAAAGACATTTTGAAAAGAGCTTTGAAACAGACTTTAAAGTTAGAAGTGTAAAAAGTTGTCAGGATGTTAACAATGAAAAGAAAAATGACAGGAACGTTATTTAAACAGTTGTAGCAACACGTGGGGACGTATAACGCTATATTTTTCGGAACCCCACTACTTACTCTTTAAGTGGAAACAAAGCAATACCTGCATTATTTATAAAACAATATATGTATGTATGTATGTATTATTATAAATAATGTAAATGTATATTAAATATTTTGGATGCAGTATCAAAGTTGTCATCACCTACCATATTTAATGCAGGTCCTGTTTAACTCACACTGTAAGCTGGAAAAGCCACATGTATCCATACTCCAGACCAGTCAAATCCCATGTGAGCAGCTTCAAACAAGCCAGCACAGGAACACTGGGCATTATTTCTATCCTATAAAAAAGGAAAAATAAACAAATTATTACAAGTGAATTCTGACATAAGAAAAATCTCACTTTGAAACTTTTTGTAAAGGATTTATTTTTTTAACCACTGCATAAATGTAACTAATAACTGACAGTCAGCATGTGTACCCTGACAAAATCCTTTGAACTAGGATAGATTACTTACAAGGACACTTCACGTGTTTGTTATTCATGCAACAAATATAAGGTTCACTTTATCACCATAATGGCTTTGTACGATACGATACAATTCGACTTGATGTAGAGAATCATAGAATAAAGAAGTGTAGCAAATTAAAGCCAATATCTTTATCATCCTCAAAACGAAGTCACATGACCACAATAAGAAAGCCATTAGGTCACAAATCCAAATGAAGGGTACTGCAACATAAAGAAATACCGGAAATATGAAGCTGGCATCTAAAACGATTCATGTTATGTTAACATGTAGAAAACAGAAAGTACTGAGAAACCTCAAAATGGATTGAGGTAACCAGTGGAGTACCACTGGGATCAGTATAAGGTCTTCTGCTCTTCCTAAGCTACATTAATGACTTAGGTTCTGGTATAGTATGCAAACTTGTTAAATTTGCAGACGCCGGCTTTCACACATCCCAGTTCTCACTATTAGTCAGCAGCCCTGCATGATACTTCCCTGTTGCTATTCCCTTGAGATAATAATAATCAGTTATGCCTTCTGATCAGCTGGAATGTTGTGCCAGCACACTGTTCAGCAGCATTAGATTTTATGTTGCACCACAAATTGGTAAAGATCAGAATCAAATCTGGGACCCAGAGCGCTCTATTCACTACACTGCATTCTCCAAAAAAACGTAGAATTAAATGGAACTTGTAAATTAGATCAAAATAGTGTCCAATACGTAAGATAGCAATAATAAAACAAAACAACCACAACAACAAAAACGTAACAAACTCACAATCAAAGCATTTTTAATATTAAGCATAGGTAGCATTTTTTACCAGCATTTTTCATCTGAGTCTTGAAACCTGGTGTAGGCAGGGCTCTATGCTAAATTTTTTTTTAGGCACATCTGTGACTAAGCTAAAAAATATAGGCGTGCAGTGAAAAATGTTGGGGCACACAAAAAAAAAAACAATTTTGCTCAAATTGATTGTTGAATATCTACACATCTTTTTTTTTTCTTTCCTTTCTTACATAACACTTGTGCAGTTCAATACTTTTGCTTCAACAAAATTATAATGGACAACTTGTTCCCACAACTTAACTGCGTGGCAGCATCTTCCACAGAATGTGCTACTTGCAGCGGGATGGTCTGGCTGACTTTTTGGATGTATGCCTCTCCGCACATTGAGTGCTGTTTTGAAGCACTGTGTTATATTTTCACGTTTGAACTCCTGACTCCTTGTTAAAAATGCAGTCTTGCTTGCCATCAGTTCCCCGACATCCTGACAAAACATGCACAACATGGATTTTTCTTTTAACATTGTCAGACTTGAGCCAGGGAAAATCTTTTAGCCACTGTTGGTTGAACTTGTATGTTCATTTGCTACATACAACTGTGAACACGCTGTAACGAACACGCTGTAACTAATATGCTGTAATATTCACACTCCCATGTGACCTGTTTTGACGAATCAGGTATTTAAAAGACCCATTTTATAACAGAAGATATTGGCCAATCATCTGAAACCCTCTGCTACAAAACTTGGTTTAAAGAGCAACTGGATGTTCCAATACAACAATGATCCAAAGCACACATCAAAATCTACTTCAGAATGGTTAAAGAAGAATAAAATCAAGGTTCTGGAATGGCCTAGTCAAAGTCCTGATCTAAAGCCGATTGATAATATTTGGTATGAGTTGAAGAAGGCTGTGCACAAGAGAAATCCTCGGAATTTGAATGAACTGGAACAATTTTGCGTTGAAGAATGGTCAAAAATCACTAAAGAATCATGCCAAAAGCTCATTGACAAATATCCTAATTGTTTAAAAGAGGTTATTATTGCTAAAGGTGCCTCAACTAGATATTAATTACATTTTCCTTGTCAGGGTATGATTACTTTTGAATTAACATTTTTGGTGTTTTGCAGAAAAAAAAAAAAAAATTCTTGTGACTTTTTTTTCCCTCATCCACAAAAGCAAAACTTTTGCTACAAAAGATGTTTCCAAAATTTTTTTGTTTTCGAGAAATGTCAAGAAATTATAAATTTCCATTGGGGTATGTAAACTTTTGACTACAACTGTATATATTGTAAGCAAATCATCTTGTCTGATAGAACTAATATTTAGGGCTTTTACTTCAGTCTCAACACTACTTAATCGAGAATTAAGTTGATCACAGATATCACGAATACTGGGTAAATCAAGCATGCTATGCAAATCTGCTTCAGTAGGCGGAGTAGGCAGATCTGGTTCAAGGTCATTATTAATTTCAGGCTCAGGGTCAGTAATATACAAATCATCCAAGCTAGTCACAAGATCACGCGCTGGATCTCTACGAGTTACAAATTGATCAGCTGTAAAATCTAATGGCAATTGAAAGGACTGTAGTTCAAGGGTATCTGGCCCACCAGTAGCCATATCTGAACAACACACCTGTTATATTGAATACTTGCATCAACTGGTTCCCCGTACGGGCCACCAAATTCTGTAACGGTTTCCCAAAATTTATGGAATACTGTCAGAAAAATAAATAGATTCTGGACCCAGTTCAATTAACCAACAAACAAGTGTATTGTACAGAAACATTAACGATGTAGATACAATTACAAGTGACCAAAAATAACCCCAAACCAAACACCCCACAAATATACACACAGTCCCAAACAGAATAGTCAAGTTGCTGTAGCTCCTCAAATAGAAAAACAAAAAAAACAAAAATAATCCAAAATCTAGAAAAAAAGATAGGTTTGATCTCACCAGGTCTGATGAAGCTGTTAATGTAGAAAGTCCTTGGTGTTGCTGCAAATCCAAAATAAAATCAGGAAACTCCAACAAAAAACAAACAAAATAAAATATATTTGTAATATATTAAACTATTCTTTAAAATGTGTTTTTAGTACTTTTAATACTTTCTTTTTCCTAAAAGGACCTTATAACCTTTTATTTAGTAGATAAGTTTGGTTAAAATCAGAGAAGCCAGAAACCTAACTCTTTTTACCAAACACAGAACAAACACACACCCACCCCTGACCTTAATAAAGGAAAAAAAGTGAAAAAAAAACAGGTTTTCCTAATAATTTGGCCACCTGTGGATAGACCTGGAGGCGGAACGGAAAGGTACTGGAGCCCAATGGCTCCTCTTAAAGGGGTATTACACTTTATTTATTATTTTGTTGCTTTTCTCATTTACAGCTTTCAATTCAATGTAACTGTGTTACAATATATAATTATTTAAAGCAGTAGTAGAAATAAAGCCCATCCAAAAAGTTTTTGTATGGAGTTTATATAAAGCATTCTGTTGCACACTAATAGACTGATATGTACAGTAAGTGGTTTCCAAGCCCCAGACCTCACAATGGATCAAGTGCAGATGCTACTGTAGATGTACAACCTGATAGTATGGGCTTGAGGTTTGAGAATTGCTTTTGTAAATAAGACTGCCAAGGTATGTTTTCTAGAGGACATCGCCTTAAATTTATTACAGCCTGCAAAGTGTAAAATAAATGACGCAAGCACACAAGGAATTAATTAACTATTAGGAGACAAGGTTCTGTATATATATATATATATATATATATATATATATATATATATATATATATATATATATATATATATATACAACAAAAGTTAGCTAGACGTTCTCTTTAAATTTCCTGATTGCTGTTACAGCCTAGAATGCACCATACCAGAACTTTTTTTTTTTTTTAATTTAGTCCTTGCCAATTATTTTTTATAATTTTCTCCCCAATTTGGAATGGCCAATTATTTTTAGGCTCAGCTCACCACTGCCACCCCTGCGCTGACTCTGGAGGGCAAAGACGAACACATGCTGTCCTCTGAAGCGTGTGCCGTCAGCCGACCGCTTTTTTTCACACTGCGGACTCACCGTGCAGCCGCCTCAGAGCTACAGCGTCTGAGGGCAGCGCAGCTCTCGTGCAGCTTACAGGCAAGCCCGCAGGCGCCCGGCCAGACTACAGGGGTCGCTGGTGCGCGGTGAGCCGAGGACTCCCTGGCCAACCTAACCCTCCCTCCCCCCGGGCGGTGCTTGGCCAATTAAGCACCGCCCCCTGGAAGCTCCCATCCTTGGTCGGCAAAGGAATAACCTGGACTCGAACTCGCGACGTCCAGACTATAGGGCACATCCTGCACTCCATGTGGAACACCTTTATTGGATGAAGCATACCAGAACTTGTCCAAGATCCAAACAGCTATTCTGTATGCTGTAATGCAAGAGAAATGGCACACATGTGTGCCTGCTGTAAGAATTCTTGCATTTCACTAGCAGCAAGTGGTTAGTCATTACTCTGTTGCAATGTGATGTCAAGAATAGCACATCTATAAGAATTATTTTATGTACAGTGCCCCCTTGCATTTATGGATCCATAAGCAACCTGCTTAGCTGTGGTGGTACATTGTCACATGATCATGGGCACCAACTCCCAATGTTTGTGCCTTACAAGTGCAGAACTGTAGCCTGAAACCAAGTCTTTGAGAAAACCCTATAATTCAAATTTAATTCAACAAAAATACTAGTTTCAGAGACCCCGATAAGTTCCAACTTTAGGTAACATAGTTGGAGAAGTAGTGTGAACAGGGTTGCCAACCTTGCAATTTTGTTTACTGACACTTTTTTTACCAATTAAAAAAAAAAAAATCTGAAACAATACGACATTATAAAATAGGCTATTTTTTATGCACTTGCATTTCTTTAGGTCTTATTTACTTCTTATGGTCATACATAGACACATTTGCAGACTGGATCATTTACGTTGGTCTGAAGCTGGTGCTGTTTTTAACAGATTCTTGATAGTCAGAATTCAATCCAGAATGTCTGTACAGTTGATTTCATACATCTGTTTTTACAAGGTTCACCTGAGAAACTCACTCCAATTCTGCAGTACTGTGTAGCAAAGCCAGCATATTAATAACAAACTTGGCAAGTGTAGGAAATCGTGGCTCTCCACTAAGTGTAGACAAGAACACACTTTTGTGCCAGTATTTATAAGCTGCCATATCCTATCCATGATCCGTTAAGTCAGTCACTTGGTACTGCATAAATTTAATGTCTAGGCTAGCCAGAATATTTTCGAAAACAATCTGTGGGGAAAGCATTGCAAGCTGGAAGATGTCTCCCGAGCTCGCTGTGCTTTGGCTACTTGGTTGAAGAACACATACTAATTTCAGCAAAGTATTGTTAATTAGCACTCTTTTGATACTTTTCACTTCCATCATATAAAAGGTGTAGGTATAGGTCATTCAAGATGATTGGGAAAGCAATAAGCAAAATCATGGAGATTTGTTAGTTATGTCTGGGCTGCTTGCAGTCACACAACCAGGAACAGTGCGTAGCTTGCAGCGGACCTGGAGAAGGGAGAAAAACAGACAGAAAAAGAAGAAAACACACCGCCTCTGGGCCTCCGCGGCAGCAAACACAAGGGTCCATCAGCAAGGACGGGGATACACTGTACGTGGAGCCCCAGTGCACCAGCGCCCAGGGAGACAGTTCCAGAGGAACCGCCCCAGGCAGCCTCCTCCCCAGCCTCAACAGCCCCAGCAGGGGCCCTGAAGGCTTGCGGCCTCAGACCCACTCGTTCGCACAACACCATCTGCACTACTGGCGCAGTTGCACCTCAGACTCCGGGGTGCTCGCCACCGTACACACCAGCTACGCACTGCAATTCTACTCGGGACCTCCTCCCTTCCAAGGGATCATGGTCACATCTGTGAAAGACCCTCTCCAGGTCTTGGCCCTCAAACAAGAGGTAGAAACACTACTTCAAAAACAAGCCATCCGTCTCGTAGAACACACCTCTGAGAGAGGGGTTCTACTCGAGGTATTTCTTGACGCCAAAAAATTAGGCAGACCTGAGACACCTCAATGGGTTCTTGAGGGAGAGGCGGTTCCAGATGGTCACACAACGCCACATCCTCCAGTCTGTCCGTCCAGGCGACAGTGGAACTGAAGGACTTTCTCATTTCACATTCCTATCCGTCCAGTGCACAGGAAATATCTCCGCTTCGCCTTTCAGGGGAGCATCTTCGAGTTCTCTGTGCTACCATTTGGCCTCTCCTTAGCCCCCCGCACATTTTCAAAGTGCATGGATGCCATCCTAGCTCCCTTGCGGCTGTAAGGGATCAGGGTGATGAATTACCTGGACGACTGGCTGATTTGTTCCCAGTCCCAGGAAGGAGCAGTGGTCCACACAGCGATTGTGACGGTGCATCTGTCGAGACTGGGTCTCACCCTCAACAATGCAAAAAGCCAATTAACACCGGTGCAGAGTACGGTCTATTTGGGTCTCCGGCTGGATTCCGTTGCAAAGCGAGCCTACCTGTCGGACGACGGGGTAGCTGCTATTCGCAACTGCCTGACCCAGTTTCATCCAGGGTCCACAGTACAATTAGTGTTGTGCCAGAAACTACTGGGTCTGATGGCTGCAGCGTCCTCAGCCATTCAGCTGGGGTTACTTCACATGCACCCGCTTCAAGAGTGGCTCAATACCTTTCGGCTACACCCCAAGCACGACAGACACCGTCGTCTGACAGTGTCTCGTCTGTGCTGGAATGTGCTACGCTGGTGGAGGCAAGCCCCTCACCTGAGCGAAGGCGTAAGGATGGGAGTTATTTACAACCATCATGTGGTGATGACAGACGCATCCAACTCCAGTTGGGGGTGGTGGTCTGGGCAAGAAGAGGAGTCCGCAGATCCTGGTTGGGCCACTGGACGTCCCTGCACATAAATGCGCTAGAGCCTTTTGGCTACTGATCTGGGCACAGAGGCACCTACTGTCCCTTTGGGCTGTACATCTCCCGGGTGTGGTGAACTGGGCGACGTACCTCCTCTCCAGGGAGGGTCCTCATCTGTCAGAATGGTGACTGCACCCTCAGGTGGTGCAGCGCATTTGGGAACGCTTCAGGGAAGCCCAGGTTGACCTCTTTGGCATGGCATAGATGACCCATTGCCCCGTGGTTCTTCCTCCGAAGCTGTATGCCTGTAAGTGGAAATATTTTCAAAACTGGTGCATGACCGGAGGCCATGATCCCATGTATTACCCTATAGCAGTTATTTTACAGTTTCTGCAAGAACTACTAGAGGCGGGTAAATCCCCCTCTACGTTGAAAGTGTACCTTGCAGCCACATCTGCTTGCCATGTCCCCATCGACTCAGTATTGTTACTAGTTTTGTTACCATTATATTTTCCTTTTCACAATCTGTCTACTGGAGTGTGATTGTGACTTGTTCTTTTTCACTGTTGTGGAGTCATTAATAAAATACTGCCGATATGTGTTTTTGACATTTTATTTTCTATACAGAACATTTACAAATCTAAATAAAGGTGCTTTGTTACAAATAAATAACACCAATCACTGCAAGCATATTTAGCACAAGCCACATTTACATTTTACTTCATTTTTTAGTTCAGAAGAAAGCAATTTATCACATCACATTTCCCAACTAGTTTTTCTTACCCACTTGTACATTTTGTAATGCACACTTTATTACACACCACAAACAACAGGAAAAGGTAACTTAATCAACAATATTGCATCGCTTGTATATTCTTTGGATGCAAATAAAAATACAATATAAATACATCCTAGCCGATTGAAGTTGGTTTACATGGTTTGCACTGAGAGACTGAAGCTAAGTAAACAGGCATCACTTCCTTAGACGTTTTTAACTGATAGGCTATTTAACTGCAATTGTCCTTATTTAAGCATTTTACAATCATCAGGACTTGCATGTATTAACGATCATATCCTTATTGTGGAAGTTTATATAAACATACTTTTATAAATTTATATATATATATATATATATATATATATATATATATATATACAGATGTGCTCAAATTTGTTGGTACCCTTACAGCTCATTGAAATAATGCTTCATTCCTCCTGAAAAGTGATGAAATTAAAAGCTATTTTATCATGTATACTTGCATGCCTTTGGTATGTCATAGAATAAAGCAAAGAAGCTGTGAAAAGAGATGAATTATTGCTTATTCTACAAAGATATTCTAAAATGGCCTGGACACATTTGTTGGTACCCCTTAGAAAAGATAATAAATAACTGGATTATAGTGATATTTCAAACTAATTAGTTTCTTTAATTAGTATCACACATGTCTCCAATCTTGTAATCAGTCATTCAGCCTATTTAAATGGAGAAAAGTAGTCACTGTGCTGTTTGGTATCATTGTGTGCACCACACTGAACATGGACCAGAGAAAGCAAAGGAGAGAGTTGTCTGAGGAGATCAGAAAGAAAATAATAGACAAGCATGGTAAAGGTTACAAGACCATCTCCAAGCAGCTTGATGTTCCTGTGACAACAGTTGCAAATATTATTAATAAGTTTAAGGTCCATGGAACTGTAGCCAGCCTCCCTGGGCACGGCCGCAAGAGGAAAATCGACCCCAGATTGAACAGAAGGATAGTGCGAATGGTAGAAAAAGGATAACCAAGGATAACTGCCAAAGAGATACAAGATGAACTCCAAGGTGAAGGTACGTCAGTTTCTGATCGCACCATCCGTCGCTTTTTGAGCGAAAGTGGGCTCCATGGAAGAAGACCCAGGAGGACTCCACTTTTGACAGAAAAACATAAAAAAGCCAGACTGGAATTTGCTAAAATGCATATTGACAAGCCACAATCCTTCTGGGAGAATGTCCTTTGGACAGATGAGTCAAAACTGGAGCTTTTTGGCAAGTCACATCAGCTCTATGTTCACAGACAAAAAAATGAAGATTTCAAAGAAAAGAACACCATACCTACAGTGAAACATGGAGGAGGCTCGGTTATGTTTTGGGGCTGCTTTGCTGCGCCTGGCACAGGGTGCCTTGAATCTGTGCAGGGCACAATGAAATCTCAACACTATCAAGGCATTCTGGAGCGAAACGTACTGCCCAGTGTCAGAAAGCTCTGTCTCAGTCGCAGGTCATGGGTCCTCCAACAGGATAATGACCCAAAACACACAGCTAAAAGCACCCAAGAATGGGTAAGAACAAAACATTGGACTATTCTGAAGTGGCCTTCTACGAGTCCTGATCTGAATCTAATCGAACACCTATGGAAAGAGCTGAAACTTGCAGTCTGGAGAAGGCACCCATCAAACCTGAGACAGCTGGAGCAGTTTGCTCAGGAAGAGTGGGCCAAACTACCTGTTAACAGGTGCAGAAGTCTCATTGAGAGCTACAGAAAACGTTTGATTGTACTGATTGCCTCTAAAGGTTGTGCAACAAAATATTAGGTTAGTGGTCCCATCATTTCTGTCCATGCCATTTTCATTTGTTTTATTATTTACAATATTATGTTGAATAAAAAATCAAAAGCAAAGTTTGATTTCTATTAAATATGGAATAAACAATGGTGGATGCCAATTACTTTTGTCAGTTTCAAGTTATTTCAGAGAAAATTGTGCATTCTTCGTTTTTTGTGGAGGGGTACCAACAAATTTGAGCACGTCTGTATATATATATATATATATATATATATATATATATAATTTGTTTATTTAGCAGACACCTTTATCCAAGGCGACTTACAGAGACTAGGGTGTGTGAACTATGCATCAGCTGCAGTCACTTACAATTACATCTCACCCGAAAGACGGAGCACAAGGAGGTTAAGTGACTTGCTCAGGGTCACACAATGAGTCAGTGGCTGAGGTGGGATTTGAACTGGGGATCCCTTGGTTACAAGCACTTTTCTTTAACCACTGGACCATACAGCCTCCTATATATATATATATATATATATATATATATATATATATATATATATATATTAAACATAAAAATAAACCACCACGTAAAATGATTACATAAATGATTTTGGAAATGTCTCAGTACTTCATCACAGAACAATTACACTTTATGCTGTGCTTATGCTACCAGGGTTTTACTGGAAGGATTAACCAGACAGTGGTAACATACCATTAATGAAGACTAATTTCTAAACTGTCCATAGTGGCCATTTGGGTTAACGTCTCCAGATTCAGATATGGAACCCAATTTAAACATTTTGAAAGAACTGCTGTATATATTTTGTTTATGTATTTGTGTCTGAATACATATTGCATTTTTGTATGCAATATTTAGTTCCTATGGGCAATAGGAGGCACAATGTACAGCTTAGTGTTTCTTATTACCCCTACAGAACTGTGCCATGATAACCCTATCCCTTATTCGCGTTACAAAGCCATTAAATACAAAAAAAAAAAGTTTTTGATATTTTGTATTTAAAAAATTGTGACAGTGTAATAAACCACGCAAACAGCAACAACTTACTAACAGTGTCTATGGTTCTGCCTTAGATACGGGCATTCAAATAGTAATTATTTCACTACATAACCTCTGGTGGTAGGCTGTTACTTCCATGGAGGTTCACATAAATTAACCCTACCTCTTCTGATACTGTGGTATCAGAAGAGGTAGGGTCTCTCAATCTAAGCATTTTAATACACTATCACTTACAATTCTTTATATTTAAAAAAAAAAAAAAAAAAAAAAAAAAATAGCAATCACACCTATTAAAGGAGATGTCGTCCGTCCGCCCCCCTGCCCCAAAGTGTCTAAAAGAAAGTGTACTGGACCTCAACTGACTCCTACCTGACTAAACTGGTGGAATCTTACACCTTGAATGTAATGGATTATAGATTGAAGAAGCTTTAAACATACTGTGCATTATAATGCACACTTTATTACACACCACAAACAAAAGGAAAAGGTCACTTAATCAACAATATTGCATCGCTTGTATATTCTTTGTATGCATTATTATCAAATATTTACACATTAATAAATACTGTATAATTTACCAGGTTGGCTTAAACATTTGACATTCTATTAACCTAAAATAAATTACCATTTTAAAACAATAAATACAACGATAATTACAGACTGTACAAATACAATGTATCCTTTTTTTCACACCAGGCTTTTCTCTTGGTTAAATGACAGTAATTTAGAATTGATAACAGTCAACTAAAATGGGTGTACACGTAACTGATTTTGACCCGTCTGCCAAATGTGATGAAATTGGAGGTGTAGGGAAGACCCTGCCAGCTTCCTTGATCATTAGAGAAGCGCCTATATTTTTTGTATGTATGTGTATACATGCACAATCACAACTGCAATGACCTTTGTGCCCTTGCTTTGGAAAGTAATCCTTTAGTGTCTACAAACGCAACCAAATATATATATATATATATATATATATATATATATATATATATATATATATATATATATATATATATATATATATATTCCTTTCTCGTCTAATCTATGCATTTCATAGGCCCATGAAGCGCTTCATATAATGAACATAATAATAAAAAGTACCCCTGCTAACATGGTGAATTTTGGGGCTCAGTGTATTTTTATAGCTCACTGTGATGCACATACTGGATCCAGTTTGTCAGGTTTGGCAGATAGACCAAAAACACCTGTGGGTATCCTGTGAAAGTTTACATCTGACCTTGTTTTTCACTTGATACACATTTCAAAATCTCAAATTAATTAATTTAGGAGGAAAATGTAATTAATACTGATGGCTGGCCACTAATCCGCTTACTACTTTTCTTGGCTCTGCATTGGCAAAAACTTGAATGATATGACAAATATAACAAATAACAAATATCAAGTGTACAACTGCTACCAGGAAACACAAGCTCCATGGTTATCCGTGGACGAATTAATTGTGCTGTTTTCACAGTAAGAGCTTCCTGGCACTGAGTGGAATTCAACAATACAATTATTTAAATAGGTATCAACCAAGGGCTGTATGCAGCCAGTGTTACTATTATGGTATTAGCATTCTTTTGAGATATAACATTGCTATCACAATTCAAAAGAAAAGTGTTACACAATATATTTTTTGTTTAATAAGGGTGAGTATATGCCTTTATTCAATCACAATGGGCAAGCATGGTTTGCTTTAATATAATATCTGATCATGTTTCTCACAGAACAGCAAAAAATGAATATGTTCTCATATATAATATTTAAATGTGTGGTGGTGTATATCTGTGTTCGCCTGCGATTAACCTTAAGGAGACGTTCAAGGTTCTGCCAATACGTGGTTGCTGGTCTGTCTTAATGTCTTAATGTAAGGTAGTATCTGAAAGATTACGGCATGTCCAGGATTAGCAGAGTCCTCCAGAGTACTCATCATCTTCCTGCTCCACCCTTGAGCCCCCAGCTCCATTCTTGGGAGTTTCAGGAGATTTCTTCTTGGTGCCTCCTCCTGGGACCTTTAAACTCAGAGCCAATTTGGCATACTGCAAGAAATAAGGTCGAGGTTTAGTTACAGACCTTGTGAGACAATATACAGCCCTCACTTTTCAATGCAATTGTGCAGTATAACCTGTCATACACGATTTAATTGGTTCCAGGGGTTAATCGGACACATGAAAACATTATATCTCAGGGACACTTATCCTACTACATTGCAGTTGCTTTATAAATGAAGAATTAAAAATGTCAGGTACAGCAGTGTGTCTAAAACACAAAAGTACAGAACTGCAGCGCTCCAGATAAGTTTTTGGTCACAGAGTAATTTACTCTCTAATTTAGACACTGTGGAAAGACAGCACTAATGCTGTCTTTCCACAGCACTGATCATTTGCTTAATTAGACCTTTTTAATTTTCAGCTCTGTTTAAGAGCTGAAAATTAAAAAGGTCTAATTAAGCAAATGATCAGTTCAATTAAGGGTCTGGTTTAGTAATGGAGAGCTCAGTTGAAATGAAAACCAGCACACAGGGGTCCCTGAGGACCAGGATTGAGAACCACTGCTCTCAATCACTGCAGGAAGAGCAATTTATATATTTTATATATATATACTATATATATATATATATATATATATATATATATATATATATATATATATAATAAAAATAAATAAAAAAAAAACATAACAAGTGCTTTGGCTTTTCTGTTCCGTACTGCTTCATGCATTGTTTTTGCTGTGTTACCTGTTTCACAATGTGGGCAATAATCCCTATACCATCAGTGCACTAGAGTGGACATTTTGAAAAGAGCTTTGAAACAGACTTTAAAGTTATAAGTGTAAAACATTGTCAGGATGTTAACAATAAAAATAAAAACTTCAGGTATGTTATTTAAACAGTTGGGCATGTGTAACGCTATATTTTTGAGAACCCTACTATTCTTTAAATCGCATGCTAAGTAGCACTGGTGGAAAGCAAGTGTTATGAACCGAGATACTACTTATAAAAACTGCTAAAAAGTAAACAGTTTTAGCAACACATGGGAACATGTAACACAATAAAATAAAAAGGTCCTTATGTATCCTTTAAATTTAATCAAATGCTCCATCTGGATTCGTCCTGAATTTTTTTTTTTTTTTATATTACAGAAAAACCCTGATTCTGGAACACATATTTATTTTATTTTCGTAGAAGACAGTAAGAGGAATCCAGTGGCATATACTGTATGTGTTATTTAAGTTGAATTAACTGTATGATGCTCCTCCAGCATTTTTTTTTTTTTTTTTTTTGTAATATTACCTGGCCAAAAGTTTTGCATCACCCTACAGAATTAACTCATTTTGCTTTATAAAGTCGAACGAAACCTGCTGAATAATGTTAGGATAACATATTGAATTACATACCATTTTGCCGTTTTCTGTGTACTTGACGAAAAACTAACAACATTTTTAAAATGTGACATTTTGAAATCCAACATGAAATACTGTACCACGATTATGGCTTCCGGTAGACTTTTGCAATATAATTTTGTAGTTTCTTGGATTAGATGATGTTAAATCAAATATTTAAAAAAAAAGTATTAATGTCTCAATCTTAAAATTTTAGGCGATGCAGAAATATACTGCATTGATGGAAGAAAGAAAAATAAATAAATAAAAAATACGTTGTTTCATGGAAGCATAGCTTGTATATCAGCTTGGTCAGTCCCTCCACGTTTTCTGAGTGCAGGATAAAGGCTATCTTCTCCATGCTTCCTCTGTCTCAGCTCCTTGCTCAAGCTGTGCAGCAAAATTGCTATGCGTATTCTTTATGGAATTAAATATCATACGTAATCCATATCTTTTTTACTATGTAAAACACCAATTACACAGCTTATCTGGAGCACTGACTGCATGTATACTACACATATAAAATGAGAATTATTACTGTTGGAGAACATGAATTAACCATTAAATAAGTATTGCGTAGCAGTTTGCTATGCATGTGTACTGGCAGAGCTACATACTTTATTTTCTGAAAAGCAACTAACATTGGAGATAGCAGACTGCTAGTTCCAAAATGCACGTACTGCTGATAATTGATGAGGGCCAGAGTCACCGACTGGGCCTACAGCTTACTTGTCCAGCTTTGACTACAAGCAGGCAATAAATAACAGCACTATGGGCTGGAAGGTGCCCAGGCTCTAAGAAGATTTTTCAGACAATGAATAGCAGTGCTACTGGACTGCCAGGACCCCAAGTACGGAAGAGAGTCATGGAGACTTCACTCTAAAGAGATACCAGAGCATTGGACCAGAAGGGACTCCAGCGCTTTACAGACACCTGGAGAACACATCTGGCCTAAATTAGCAAAAAGCCAGAAAGGTCAAATGCGAGTTCAGAGTTAGTCACACTACAAGCTACACACACACAAAAACTCACACACACTTATGTACACAACACTAGTCACATGGGACACGGACCCTGAAACAGCCATAAATCAGCCGGCTGTAGTTTTGCACGATTGGCCCATGGCCAGGACTGGGGAGGGGAAACCCAATCTGGGCTTTGCTATAAAAATGTAATGTGCCTTTTGTTCATTGAATCTTTCTTTGAATCCTTTCTTGGGCCTGAGAAGGAATCCTTTCTTGGGCCTGAGAAGGAACCCGATTCCCTGCATATATTAAAAACCCTAACATTTATTGAAGAAATGGAGTCTGCGCATTTTCTTAAATCTGCTTACTCACTTTTTAAGTTACATCAATTACAAAACAAACCACTGTAATACAGTATTTGGCAATTTACAAAACAGCAGCCACAAACAGTTTTTACCGTACTCTCTCAGGGTTTTTTTTGCACCCGAGACAGAAATGACATTTTAAAAAAACGAGAACAACAAAACAGCACAGACAAACACAAATTGGTTTTGGAGGTTGGCAAAAAAATCTTATTTCATCTTTTTAACTGTTCAGGAATTATATGAATCCCTTGATTTCTTATTTTCTTTTATTGAACATGGTTCAACTGGGCAGTTTGTTTTACGTGAAGTAGCAGCATGTAAAAAGTAAAACTGAATTCCCAAATGCTTTGTCTGCAACTACATTCATTCTGTCCTGCTAAGAACTGAATTTACTGCTGTAGACCCATAATAAATTGTGCATTGATCAGTTTCCATCTGCACCATTCAATTGGTAGCAACATGTGTAAATGAAACATGCCAGAGGTCCATCAGTATGTAGATGGCTTTGTATCTTAAAGGATCGGATATGATAGGTTCTTCTGTAATTGCTTAAAAGAGAACATTGGTTATGGATAAACTGACAAGCTGAATCATTTAATTTGACAGTATGCACTTTTACACTAGAACTACCAGACCGGTAAATTTACCGTTACATAGAAAACAATTGTATTTTGCTTAGACAGTACATACGGTATTTTATTTTATTATTTGTATTTATCAGTCAGGACTGTGCCGGCGATGTATTGAACTGTGATTAGATCAGTCTGCAGCCCTTTCATGAATGGCTTCTTGTAATCTAAAGTGTCTATTGTAATTCAATCTGCCTTTTGTAGTGTCTACTGTCTGTTACGTAAGCAGTTATCTTTTGTAAATCAGGCATGTGTCTGTCTGTCATCTCCTGTGATCTATGTGTTTTACAATGTATTGTATTGAACCCACAACCCTCTGGTTAAGAGTCCAGAGCCCTAACCACTACTCCACACTGCTGCCCTACTCTTATTCTTTACAACGAATGTACAGGCAAGAAAATAACAAAGAAATTATATATTGCAGCTAGCCGAAGAACTTCACCAGAAGCATTTTGAACAGAACAAGAGTGCAAAGCAGGTACCCGCAGCTGAAGGTAGTGACCCTGGTGCCAGCTGCAAGCGACGACAATGCCAGGGTGCCAAATGCAATGGTAACAAGACCCTTGATAGCTGTGCCCAATGCACAAAGGCAATGTGTGGAAGTGCACTGCAACATCTGTGTGGATTGGGCAAACACTTAGGCTTCTTTGATAACATGTTGTGCTGTTGCGATTGTAAATAAACCCATTTATGTTCAAATGTTTGTTGTATAGTTTTGTATATAAATAATATACAGAGTAAAAGTTGACCTTGTGTAAAAGTCGACCCCCCCATTTTGAGGGCGAGACTCGAGTTTCATTTTTTCCCCCCCCTAAATATATGTATTAGATATTCTGATGCTGTTTGAGCAGCAGATTTTCAAAAATAACAATTTTTTAAGCACTTCTACCTAGAACCACCAGATGCATCATTTTACAATACGGTACATGTTTTTGTTTTTTTTTTTTCTTTTTTGTATAGCCTACAATAGTATTATTTTAGTATACAAGCCCCACCCCTTCCTTCTTAGCCCACACGGAAGTATGTATTTCAATGGAACGTGGGGGGTGGTGTGCTCTGACTAATTCAATGAAACTGCGTCTGTGTTTTACGTGACAGCTCCTGGATGTAAACAAACCTGGGATTAATTTTTTTATATACAGACAATGTCACAGAATTGTTTTCGCCAAACTTTGAGATGTCTGTGTTTTGATTTGAGAGAAATTAGAAGCATTTGCTCTGGCAACAATGGAGGTGCTGCTGTTTCCCACAGAAGCACTTTGCTGCAGGGTCACGCAATAGAAAAGGTAATGTTATTATTATTATTATTATTATTATTATTATTATTATTATTATTACTACTATTATTATTAAGCCCCTCCATAGCGTTCATGCTGCTGCCGGTCATCGCAATCAGCAAATATAGGCTTTTAATATAAATGATAGATCAGCTCATATGTTTGCTAGTGTATCAGTCGACCCCCCCTCCCCCCAAACTTCAGGATTGTGTTTTGGGTTTAAATTTCTCGACTTATACTCGAGCAAAAACGGTATTTCTTTTCAAATCGTTTTTTGCAGTTGCGTTTTATATAATATGTCTGTATATAAACCCATTTCTGTTCAAATGTTCATTTATTTACAATGTTTCGGTTGTGCAGATGTTTTATATGATGTGCCTGAATAAAACTACGACTTATATCCGATTGTTTGTCCTTCTGTTGTAATATTTACGTTGTTTTTAATACGGCGGTCAAATTAACTGCTCATGGTAGTTCTAGGTATGTGTATAACTCCAGTAGCTCTGGTGTTAACACATTCTGGACCAGGCTTTATGTCCAGCCATTATAAATCTTTGTTTTGTTTTTTAAAATCAGCATTAGCTAGACTGCCCTTACCCCTTTCTACTGGAACTTTAGCAGTCTTGAAATTCCAAAACTTACGTCATTGTCCATGTACTTGACTAGAGGAGAGTTACACACGGAATACACTTGGTCCTCGTCTTGCTGATCATAGCCTTCTAAAAGCTTCTCCATTGCACCACAGTCTTCACTGCTGTTGAACCCTGGGATACTGACAAGGAAAAGTAATAATATTTAATTGAAAATGTATCGGTGGTGCTACATTTACAGCTGAATTATAGAAAACCCATGAAAGCCCCCCCCCCCCCCCACCACCACCCACTGGATTAATGCCTTCCCTTTACCCATGTCTCCAGAAATATTAATTTGCTGTAGAAGAAGAAGAAGCTACTTGCCTGTAGCTTTCTCTGACACATCTGTCTGCTGCAACGAAGTCATTTCTGTGAAGGTGAACAAGCACTTGTGCAATTGTTTTCTACGAAAGGAAAATACAACAGGTAATAAAATCAAGCAGTATCACATGCTTTTTAAAAAAAGGTTTTCGAAATGTTAGTTATGTTATATACACTTGACAATATCTGAGGAATGTAATAAACAGGCTGCCAGGTATCCTTACGTTGTTCATTTAGTTTTGTAACTTTAAAAAGGTGTTTTTCTCTTTCGATTAAAAAAATCCATGTTTTTTATTGCAAAACAGCATTCCTCTATGATCTCTTCAGTATTAGACAATTAAACTATGTATTTTATCTATTTCAATAACATAAAACTTTATACAGGTAGTAACTTTGTTAGCAAGGAAATAAACAGAAGTGGATCCATTTTTATTTGTATTCATCATTCATGATGTGTTAATCAAATAAAAAATGCTACTCATTTGCTCTGCAAACACTTTTTCCTGCCCATCAAAGAATTAACTGAATTAACCTCCTACGTCTGGTTTCGCAGTCACTGACTAACACTAATCTCAGACTGTGTTACTTAAGGTAACATGAGGTAGTCCAGGGTTCGTGCTAATCAGAAACTGTGAAACCAGCCATTCACATTAAAAAGGTTACAATTGATTTGAACATTGTCAAGCTATTGTTATAATCTGCAGCAGTTTTGATTTTACTTTACCTTAAAGCATGTAGGATAATTTTCTATTTCTTTATATATGTCCTTCTCTTTCTGTATGGATGCAGCAGCTTCATCAAATCTGTAAACATAAGAAAATACATTTATGGAAATACAGAACTTATTTAAGCATTACAGTATAGAGAACCAAAAAAAATAATATGGATAATTTAAGGAAGCTCTACCTGCGAGCCCTGACCAGCAGTCGGGAGGCTTTTCCCAATAGTTCCACCGCCTGCCGTAAACGATCTTCATTCTAAAAAATACAACACATGAGTTCTGAAACAGTCTTAAATAATGCTAGCCAAACCCTTTATTTTTCACAAAGGACGTAAGGGACAGACATAAGTAACTTCTGACACTCTATACACAAATTTCTCCTGAAGTGCAAATCTGTAGGTTAACCATGAATTAGCATGCTTGTGAGTAAGTGTGGTAAATATATGGCTGAACTTACTTCAAATACAGACGCAGCCTGTTGATAAAGTTCCACTGCCTTTTCCAGGTTTACAGGCTCTATCAATCTGAAACAGAAAAATACTTGGTTAGGGGTCATCTCCAATTAGTCTCTGATGAATATTTGATGTATTTAGTACAGGATCAACACAAACAGGTTTGTATGCATTTTACTATTCCAAAGTTGTTAGTTACACCCTTAGTAAGTGTTCAAATTGTGAAAAAACATTTTTGCCAGATATTCTACCAAGCTGCTAACATGGCTAAGTTATGATCTCCAGTTACATTGTGTTAAGCAAGTGCCTCATAAAACCAAGAAAATGTTAAATGATTTCTAAACACAGCAGGAACCGAATACTGTATGTCACACAATTACATTCTGACTTACTTGCCAGCCCGATCCAATGCCATTGCAGCAGTGTCTGGTGTACCATTCTCCACATACATCATGCTTGCTTTCTCAATATACTGAATTGCTTCAGGCATTCGTTGCATCTCCTGCAAGGAACAGATTACACAGCTTGATCTTGGTTTAGCATACATAGCTAGCAATGCTAAATGTATGTTTTACTAAATAATTTAAACACATGTGATTCATCTCAGAAAACAATTGGATATTACCAAGCCAATGAAGCCTGGAGGCAAGGGCCAAGCCTGGTAAGTGTCTGCCTGAACCCATGAAGTGCAATGAGGTAAACTATCCCCAGTCTCTCTTCCTCTTTAATAATGTGGGACTGCAGGCCATTGCATCCCTGTGGGTCTCCAGTCAAGATAGGCAACTTGGCTTAAGCAGCAGTCAAAACTACGCTTGCATGACTCACCTTGCACTCCAAGGCACAGTGCTTTTAAAAAGGTCTCACTGAGGACCCTATATTTACCCATTTCAAACAGTAATTCAAAAGCACCAACCTTTAACATCATGCCAGCTTGTTCAATTGCTCTGTGAAAAATAAAATGTAAACATATGAGATAAAAGGGGTTAACCTTTCACACAAAAATAAATTTCATAAATTATTGTATACAGTAATTTGAGAACTAACAACATTGTAATACTTACTTTGCAGCATGGAAAAGACTGGAAAAGACGTTAAGGAAAATAACGGCAAACAACACAATACAATATACAGAATAACAGTCAATGACATTTTACACAACACACTGTTTTTAAACTGTATTTAAAGGATACGCTCTGTTATCTGTATGTGCCTGGGCTTCACTCAGGTAGGCTTCTTTTGCTTGATCTAATTGTTTTGCATTTTTAAAAGCAACAGCTGTTTAAAAGAGAAGAGACAAAAGTCATATTTAACAAAACACATTGGACAGTTTGTTATGTTTCTTTGTTCAGTCAGAACAGCTTCAGACTAATCTATAGTTGTCACCACCAGAGAGAATTCTTTGTGTAAAGTAGTGAAAGACACTACAAATATTAACCATGAATAAGAAAGAACTGGGAAAGCTTAAGACGTGCCAAAACAGCAACTAGTTTTTTTTTGTTGTTGTTGTTTTTTAAATATGCTTTATTAAACCTCTGTGCTTTACACGGTGCTTTGTTACACTTTTCTATGTGTTTTAGATGGAGTGTCCAGGGTCGTTGTGTGATCATAGTAGATAAAAAAAAAAAACACACAAAGTAAAGATACAGCACCAAGAAGGCTCCTCACAAAGTGCCAAAGAACTAGAAACGTCTAATAGAACTGGAGTTGTGGAGATTAACAGAATATTCACTAAGGACCAGTAACTACAATATTTTGGTCCAAAATAGTCTAGTACTAGGTTAACACTAATATGATAATATGTCTACCTAACAAAAACATAATGTGCAATCTTTCACAAAATCAATTTGTCAGGTTTTCTGACCTGCTTTTGCATACTCTGAAGCTGCACTGTCATAGTCGGGTTTCCACTTCATGAAACTGGTTTTTAAGCTGTGGTTGAAAAAGAAAAAAAGATGTTCAGAAAACATTATTTAGGTACAGAAATAAACAATATTATATATAATTTCTAGAGGTGTAACTATAGACTACTCAGGTCGCGATGTGATATGTATCATGATACATGGGATGGTCCTGATAGGTTGTCTGTATGGTGCATAATAATAATAATAATAATAATAATAATAATAATAATAATAATAATATCAACTGATCATTTAATGGACTGTTTTGTTTAAAGACATAAAGAAAATTAGAGGAAAGTATGCATTCACAATGAATTCGATATGTCATGTAAATTCAGCAAAACAATGAATCGTTACATCCATAATCTAAACAATTGAGCTCTTTTCATATTTTACATATAACTCACTAAAGGGCATTAGTCAGGTCTAAGAATTATAATGATAAGCTTAGGCCAACTGTCTGTGTAATCTAAAGCCTTCCTGGTCAGAGAAACATGTATTGATAACTCTGATCGTATATCTTTCTCCTTTAAAGAACTAATTTATTGTATGAAACATATCCCTAAATAGATTACTGGATTGTAATATTACAATCCTTCAACATCAAAAAAAATTAAATAAAGAATAATAAGGCTTTCGTCTAGACCCCCCTCCCCCAAAACATCAGCTGCTTTGAGTCATGTCACGCTGTTCTCTGGGAGTTGTAGGTCTTTTTTTCATATGGACAAGCAAAATATTAAGCAAGAAACCACAATTCCTAGAATCCTTTACAACTGGTGCGCAACCGATTACGTCTCTAAACCAATCAGAACTCGACATTATTAACAGAACCCCTTTCACTAAAATACAAAAACAAACAAACAAAAAAAAAAAACCGGAGAACAGTTTTAATATAACGCTTAGTTGTCATTAATACAAAATGTGTTATAATTGTAAAATGTGTAAATGTTATTTACATAGCAAGCGTTTGTCTGTTTAATGATAGCCACGTCTGGTGACAGCGCAGAAGAACGAGCAGCAGCAAAGGTTGTTCAAGATAAATTTGTAAACAAAAAATAATAAACCAGTAAAATGTAGCGTTGCTTACTATTTTTCAGCTTTGGCGATATGTTCGTGGGCTTCGTTTATCTTCTGGGCTGCCATGGTTCCGCGGTTCCGCGGTTCTGCTTTTCTATAACAAACAACAAGGAAATATCCTATTTCAATGCCAATGTATATGCGGTTTCAGAGAGATGCAGTCAGATTAGTGCGGCTACACTTCCTCACTGGCTGTGACTACGGGTACCCGTGAGGTGCTGCATTGCGCATCGCCGCCGCCTATATTTCTTTCACACACATACTATACTGTACTGTACTGTATTTAAATGTGTTGCACTGCGAATTATTGTTTTGGCTGCAACACCTACACATTGAATTGTAATGTGGTAAAATGATAAGTAAAACATATGAAAAATATACCTGCTTTAAAATTAGGCAATGGATGAATATAAATATATATATATATATATATATATATATATATATATATATATATATATATATATATATATATATATATATATATATATGAATGTATAAATACCAAAATATGAATGTTTTGTTTAATGCACGTAGGTCTTTGAAAGTCCTGTATAACATCACAATGCATCAAATTAATAATCATTGCGTTTCTCGTCTAATAATAGAGGAGAATTGTTTATTAAAATAATATATTATGAATGCTCAAATGTATAGGTGTCACAACAAATGAAATAATTCCATAAAGCACACCTGTCATGCAGTTTTCAAAGAAGTATTTTATTATACCTCTCTCTCTCTCTCTCTCTCGCTCTCTCTCTATATATATATATATATACTTAGCATTTTACCATTTATTGTAAAATGTATACGTTATCACCAGATTATTATCGAGATTAACAAGTACGTTTTATTACGACTGCAAGAAAGCTACATTTGGATCTTTCTTGTGGTTCACTGTGGAAACCAAAAAAATGGATACATTGAGATCACACGTCAAATGATCTAGACATTTCGTTGGTTTATTTGAGATCTAGACATGGGTGCAGTGTCTATTTTTGGCCAGCAGATGGTGCTGCTTCCTATCCGTTTATCTATTCATCTGTCTATTTAAAAACAAAGTGTGAAGTCTCAGAAAGATCTAGTTTGTCTGCAAATTCATGCAATATAAATCTCATTTATTTTGAATTAGCTTGTGTTCTTTTATGATCTAGAAACATATTTTTTATGTATCATTTTATCTTCATTTTTTTTTTGCTAGATTTATACCATTAACAACTTACTTACCTCTGAGCAAACTAAGGCCAAACTGAAGCAAATTGAGACCTACAGTAAAATAACTAAAACTCATTCTTCCTTTGAGGTACTAAACATAATTTCAAATTGCTTTTCAGTAAAAGCAAGACACATCTTTCTTTATTTAATTGAAATGATCAATCTTTATATTGTATTACACTTCATGTGGGCAGAAAAAAATACAGTGCAACCTTTATCAGACTAATGTATTGCATAGATCTAAGGGATTAGGTCTGAACAGTTTAATCCTACAAGAAGAAGATTTATGCTAAAGTGAGTTATTAAAGATCCCAAAATGGAAAGTGGGGTACCCCTTTACAACTGTGGGAGTGGAAGAGACATGCATCCAACAGTACACTTGAGAAGGATTTGCAAACTACCTTCCCTACTGTCCCGCTGGAGCCTCCTAATATCTGAATGTACTTCTCTGAACACTTCGAAAATAATAATATAATAATATAAAAATAGTTACATTGTGTATTTAAATCATTAAACATAATGACACGCCAGTCGTTACCTGCAAAATTTCTTTATAGGTTATATTTCAATCTGGATTGCTTAGAGCTGTAAATCTTCCTATATTACAGTAGTTGTTGTAGGTGATGTATTTCAGTTCAGGCATCATCTGAGAAGGAAGACCTACTATAGGGTCTAGCCACTTTGTTGGGAACAACTGTAAAAGGAACTAATCTTCAAGCAATGTTATGCCAATGAACTCATGATGTGAAAATATAGAATGGTTAGCTGTTAGTTTCCTGAAAAATGGGGTAAAAACAAAGAAAGAAAACATGCCTTTAAGAATTAGCCAACTTCCCAGAAGACAGCTGCTAGTCATTCTAGTAAGAGTCAGAAGCAATCACTCCAGAGTACTGTGACATCTAGAAGAGTCAAGACATCTGAATGTGCACAAAAAACAAACAAACAGTGAACGCAGGTGGGCTGTACTGACACAGCACTGTTGCTCATTGTTAGTTAATGGTTAGTTGTATTTCCTCAACTCTCAACCTCAATGCTCAACTTTTCAGTTAGGTATTAGTTTTTGTTGGGCAGCTACGGTGTAATTAATTTAATCTTTTGGGTTGGGCTACTGTAGTACCAGATATCATGTTGTAAATTGAAAATCCATGTGTATGTTTCTTTCCAAACTGCACATTTTAAATATGTATAGGGAATGGAATTGTAAGACAGGTAAGATTTATGAAACGATTGTGTGAGCTACAACATCCACTATGTAATGGCACAAGTATAAAGAGATGGTGAGGTAATCTTTAGTTTTATCGTGTGGTGTTCCAGTGCAATGGAACTTGCATCTAAGATGCTTTAATTAACTCAGAGTTTATTACAATGCCTCTTCCTTTATAGTTCATGAAGCCTAGAGGATGTGAATGCTGCTGGAGATCCAGATTTTAAAAAAAGTTTCATCCGGTCATAAATTAAAATACGTTCTTCAGTATCTAATTAAATATACTGCTGCAGTATCTCACTTTTATGCACTGCCAGAGTGGTGCCATTATGTCGGTGATTTAAAGATTTATGTTCCCACACATAAATTGTCTGAGCTACCCACCCACATTTGGTTCTTTAACCTTAAATGGTATGTTGGAAATCCTGACCTTCAGATGGCATGGCAAAAAAAAACAAGTCAAAACCCCAACCAATGTGAATGATACATATGAGTGATTTAAATCCTAGGGCAGGAGAGTACTTTCATAGAGCTCCTAGAAAGAAAGACAAATGGCAAATGGCAAATTAAAGTACTGGTGAATACACAGTATCTGCGTGACAAAAATCAGCATTAGCATCTCATGTTACTGGCTGGTAGATAATAATGAGGAAAAGAAACTGCTTTTGGAAGGTGTCATGTTACCATTGGAAACAGAGATCAAAGTCTCCATTCATCCATGAGCAGGTGCAGCATTGTACAACTGCAGTGCAATGTTTTCCAGGCCAGAGGGTACATTTTCAGGATACTGGTGGTTCTAATTGTATTATTCTGTATCTGTGGCAGGGATAACTGTAACTGACATACTTGTTTTGATTTTACAGGTCCATGGGAGAAGCGGTTCTTTGGCTATATGTTGAATTCCTAGGTCATTTTACCTCGGCAGTGACCTTGGGGTTGAAACAGGCTGGCTGTAAAGAATCTCAGTCAATAGGGGAATCTCCTGGTTGGTTATTTTCTTTATTAACAGAAAAGAACATTAAAGGGTGAGGACAATTTCACTCTCCAAGTGAAATAAACAAGGAAGTGCCCCCTGAAAGCAAGGCTTTCAAACAGATGGACTCAACAAGTTGTAGAAATCAGTCAGCAGCTTTATTTCTCAACTAATTCCTAACCTGCCTAGGCAACTTTTCACTAACTGCAAAGTAGGTGCTGCTCATCGTTAGTTAGTGGTTGGTTAACTGTACCACTCAACCTTAATGTTCAACGTTTTAGATAGCCATTCGTTTTTGTTTGAGTAAACATTGTGTAATCTTTTGGTATGGGCTTGTGCAGTACCAGATATTGTGTTTTAAATTGAAAATGCACGTGTATGTGTTTCTTTCTAAACTGCACATTTTAAATCTGTAAGACAGGTAAGATTTATGGAATTATTGTGTTACTACAACCCCTATGTAATGGTGCAAGAAATATATGTGATAAACGGAAGGGCTTCTTTCTATATCTAAAAGAAAATATCGAATTTGTGTGAGCTGGTTAATTCTTTGTATGTTGGTTCCAGGTAGGCAACTGAATTGCCCAAAAATTACAGATAACACATAATTGTGTGCAGATGTTAAAAATGATCCCATTGGAAGACGTAAGTAACATTGATATGTCAAGATGTGTGTTAATTGGGGCCAAGATAATATATTTAAAAGTCAGTATGCGAAACTGTGCTTACACCAACAGAAAAAGAGTCATTGATGTAATGATCTAAGAGTCAATGATGTAATGATCTGACTATTCCTCAGTTATTCTTTTTTTTATTATAAAAGGTATTTCAGTCCTTTTGCAATTACAACTTCAGCATATCCACACCTCTAGACTTGCAGTCTTTAGATCATATCTTTGAATACCTCTTTTGGAAAAAATAAATGTAGTTTCCCTGTCTTTAGTGTGTAATTCCCTTCCTTTTCAAAATATCTTTCATGCTCTGTATTACAGTTCATCTTCTAAACACAAGATGGCTCCCTGTCAGTATTTTCTGTTGAACTGCATCTTAATAAAATCCTAATGATCTCCTTTATCAGGGAGTGTCCTGAGGCAGGGCTGAGGCCCTGCAAATGAAAAGTGGGTTTGTTGTGTTGTATGTGTGTAAATAATTATGTTTATTGGAATAAATAAATAATGGAGAACCTGACGCCCCGTCTCGGACATCCGACCTGCTCCATGCAAATAGCAGCTGGTTTGACGTGTTCCAGCTGAGTGTCATGTGTAAAGGGTCACGCAGCTGTAGCAGGGCATAAGAAGGGCTTCCGGCTTTTGGCATTTAAAAAAAAAAAATCGGCCGGTACTTATCGGCACTTATTTTCAGGACCATGAAACGGGTAAAAATCGGATAATGCAACCCTCCTACCCATGTTCCACAATAACTGGCAAAAATTGGTATACATGAACAGTAATGTAATATCAATAGTACTAACATCAATAAAACAAAACACGTTATATTTGCAGCTTGTGACACTATTAGAAGGCATTTGCTCGCATGAAACCAAATGCTGCACTGCACAGTCAGCTCCGTTGAAATGAACTTTGTACGTCCAGCTTAAAAACATCAAAACTCCCTTTTCACCAACACAGTTTTAAAATTAATAAAGTCTTTTTTGATTATAGTAAATGCACACATATTTTTCCAAGCTAACAGCAGACACTGAGGATTGCTCTGGACGTTACAGAAAATGTAAAGAATGTGTGTAACAACAACAAACCAGATGCAAACTGACGCGGGAAGCCTTCTCTCCCGCGCATTCTTTCTCGGCAGTGGATGTCGGGAAATGGAGTTCAAAATAAAAACAAGTGGAGAGTCAGCTTTTATCGGTTTTATAAAAATAAATGCCGGTAACTATAACATTAAATTCGGCAGGTAATTATCAGCATTTTTTTTTTTTTTTTTTACTGAAAACCGCAACTCCCAGGCATAAGCCAACAAACTGAAGACCATTCATGCTACCCAGACAATGAAATATGAAAGCTGAAATCCTCCGATCTCCGTGTGTTTTAACAGGGATTAGAGTTTTGTGGAGAAGAAGCCTCCCCCATTGTTGCTAGCGTCACATGAGTTGTCTATGTAAATAAAAACTGCACACCCGCGGGGCATGTCAACTGCAACCTCCCTCTCAATCAGTGAAAATACACACCCCTCAATTTTACATATCCATATTTATTTCTTCTAATGCTTCAATTTAACTATAAATGTCAGTTTATGAGAAATTAACATTAGTGTCTGGGTGAATAATATATCTTTTTTCACAGACCCTTATTAACACTAATCTTGGTCTATCCTACCTCAGGAAATGTAAAGCATTCCAATATGAATGCTAGTTGGGATCAGTTACAAAACATTTAAAAGCTGCACAACTAGACACATAAAAGACACATTTTAGAAAAATAATATTAATTTAATTTTTAATTTTTTTTAAACAGTTACATTCATGTATAATAATCCTGTATAACTGGTTAGCTCTAATAACCGTTTAAGGGAAAAAAGTGTCAGATTATGTTGCTAAGTATTCCAAAATAGGAATGTATCTAATATATCTATATTGTGGTAGAGCAGAGGCTCTACTCATGGGTGCACATGTGTGTGTTTGTGTAGGTGTGTGTGTGGATAAAGGTTTGGTGGTCGGCAGACATCTTTGTAAAGGGACAGCCTGCAAACAGAAACAGAAAGAGAAAATATATATTGACTGGCGCACCCACACAAAAGTGGTGATAGAGCCCCAGGCCAACCTGACAAGAGGGGTTTCACCACAATATCTAAAGTATTTACAACCTTGACCCCTTACCCTAACATTGATATGATGAGCTGTTGCCACATAGTGAACATATAAATAGTTTAAAAAAAAACAAAAAAAAAAAACAGGTGTGTTAGAAGCACTGCCATTTTACAAAAATCAACTGCAAATAACAACCAGAAAATGGAAAGTCTTTGGTGTCATTCCATTGACATCAATTTTGTAAATGTAATTAAAATATCAGCTTATTATTGTGTATCCAACACAACAATGGAGCCCTGGGTTTTGTATGTTTATCTGTGTCTATGAACACAAGCTTTCCATTACCGCATCACCCCCATGCCAGACCTCAGGTCTCCTCTAAAGCCCCACACAAACCCCACCCTACAATGCTGGAAAGCACTCCAGCCAATTCTAAATGAATTAAAGTCACTACCACTCACAGCTGTAAAGGGATTAAGTACAAAATACTGATTTGTTTAGTTTAATTACTGAAGGAAAACTGGCATGCAAAATCCTGTATTTATTTATTTATTTTCAAAAACTTAACCTACAGAACAACCAAGACTTTGAATCATCTATAAGACTTGCATGCTGATGAAGCCACAATACTGTGGCAGAGAAAATAGTGCCTAGTTTAAAAACAAGACATAGTAATTTAGTAAATTCAAGCCCATGACAAGACACAGACAGGACAGAAACACTGAAGTATGAACATTGTTGATGTAAAGACAATAGACACTGTAGTGTTCCGTTGACATGTGAAACCATATATTCAGCCTTGGTCCCTCCCCCCAGCAATGCTGACCAATCTCCTTATTGGTGCCCTACATTCGCATAGTCCAAAGTAAAGGTTTTTTTAAACTCTCTCTCTCTGCAAGGTATTCTGGTCTCTTCAATTTTCTTGAAAACAGTGCATTCACAGTCTGGATGGGTTTTTACAGGTGAAATGTTTCATGATGTAAAATACAAAGAAAGCATCATCCACTGACTCTTACAGAGGCTAAATGTATATGAATATCGAAACTAATGATTGCTTAGGATGGATTGGAGTATGAAGAAACATATTTTTGCAGCCTTGTTCAGAACCCTCAAATACAGTTTAAAACATCGTAGCTACAATAGTTTTATTGTAGCTATTATGTTTTTTTGTGGGGGGGGGGGGGGGGGGGGGGGAGGGCATAATCAAACATTCTGTAATTACCGTTTCATATTTTTTCCTTATTTAAATTGCTTTTTTTTATGTCCTTTAAAGCAGGATATTTAAATGAAGGGGTGTTTTCTCAGGCCAGTGATAGTTAGTCATTTTAGTCATTACTCCTTGAAAATCACATGGCTTTTCGGCTGTGCTGTTTAGGATCGTTAAAAGTCCAGTTACTAAAACAATGCCTCAGTATGTCTGAGAAAACAGACAAACACAGCCACTAACATGGAAGACACTGCTGAGTCAGCACTCAAGAGATGCTCTCAACCCATTTTTGGTCACTGGCTTTCCATTTAAACAGAAATATAGATGCCCAATGCAATTCAACTATAATCATTTAGCTTCTATGATTAAACAGGACACATAACATTGTGTATTTTTTTATTAGAAAACAGACTACAAACACCAGTTTTACAGACAATGGGCTGTATTCTGATCACAGCGCAAATGTGAGTGCATGCGACAACAGCGGTTGCCCCCGTATCTGAAGACTGCGCTGAAATGGTATTCTGAAGACATGTCTTCTGCCGTATAGAGCGTCTGGGGCCACGGGTCAGCATATATTTCGGGGCGTGGTATGATTAACATATTCACTGAAGCGATTCTGATGACAGCGCAGTGGGGTCCCAAATAGACAACTGAGCACTACATTAAGACCCGCTGAAACCAGGTTTATTTAGTGGTGCAATCAGAAACTTTCACAAGAACACACTATAAAATAATGTATAGATAATTTAGTAGGAACTCAGCAATCCGGATTAGTTAGTGGCAGACATCTCCCTTATAACATAAGGCTGGTTCTTGATATTTTAGACTACTGGGAGCAGTTTGTTTTAGATATATTTAGTTTTTTTTAGATTTCTATAAAGCCTTTGACGCCATGAAACTGGAATTTATGTTTAAAAACCTAGAAATGTTCAATTTTGGCAATAATTTTATAAATGTAATGAAGACTTTGTATAGACACAGCAATGCAATACAAGCATTTCATTTTATAATGGGACAGGTAAGCACCTTCCACTTACAAGAGGAATAAAACAGGGGTGCCCTCTGTCACCTCTTCTGTTTCTGTTAGCTGTATTGTATTGTTTCTTAAAACACAAGACGAACTCCAAGGATTTGTATTCAGTGATCAATCTGGAATTATTAGTCAGTTAGCGGATAATACATGTTTATTCTTGAGGAATGTGGAGGAATTGAAGCTGTTATTAGACTGTATACAAATGTTCTCCACATTTTGTGTTTTAAGGTTACATTTAAAGAAGTGTGAGATATTAACTATTAAAGCTACTGATATCTCTGAGATGCATGGTATCACAATCAAAGAGGTAGTAAATTACTTAGGAATAAGCATAAGGAAGAACCAACGAGAAAGAGCACCCCTGAACTTTAATTCCAAACTTGATTCTGTGGGGAAAGTATTTAATAGTTGGCTTCAGCATGATTTAGTATTTGGCCGATCTCTTGTTATTAAAGCAGAAGGAATTTCTAGAATAGTATATCCATTACTAGTAATGGCAGTACCAAAAGGTGTAATGAATCAAGCAAACAGAATTATTTTTAACTACTCTTGAAAATGTCTGTAGAGAAAATCAAAAGGTCTGTTCTCATTGGTCCCCTAAAATTTGGGGGGTTAAATATTATTAACTTTGAAATTCTAAATACATCTTTCAAAATTGGTTGGATATGAAAACATTTGGTTAATAATCTAAATCTATGGTGTGCAGTTATTAATGCTGTACTTAATAAAGTGGGAGGTATCAAGTTCCTGTGGCAATATGACTGAGGTTCAAATTTGTTTGTCACCCTTTCATAAGCAGATTCTAGAGATATGGTGTCAAGCAAAAAACTATAATACTTATTTCTCACAAACTATAATTTGGAATGATAAAAACATCATAAATAAGAGAACATCTATTTTTCTTGATAGTTGGTTTAATTCAGGTATCAAATACATCACTGACATTGTGGGTGTTGATGGGAACTTCCTTGCATATAACAGCCTAATAGAAAAGACCAAAGCCGTATTATATCAAGGACAATGTACCAGAGGATATAAATGTTATGAGAGCATGGACATCCCCTTTAAATTTCCAGTTCTAAATAGGCCAAGGAAATTCACTTCAGTATTCTACATAGGATCAACCCAATCATCTCAAAGAGAAGCCTTTAGAAATGTTTCCCCTCACTGCAGTTTTTATAACGGTTCTGAGGAATCTATTGAACATTTGTTTTACCAGTGTGATATAAGCTATCAATTCTGGAAAGATCTTTCAAGCTATCTGTTTAACTGTTTATGTGTCACCCTGTATGAATCTGTAAGTAAAGAGCGTTTTGTATCTAGGCAGTACTCGCACGCTGCCTGGGGTGTCACGTGCACAGTGCAGCTGTATGTACATAGGGGTCTGTGTTAGCTGCACTGTGATTTGTGTTCAGTTCCGCCAGTCAGCTGCTTGCGTGGGACCGAGGGTCTGAGCGATTGGTCTGTGTGTATGTAAATGAGCCCTTGTGTGTGTGAGCCAATAGGGCTCGGGGGGATCTCTGTTTAGGATCTGCCTGCGAGCAGCTTGGGGCTGTGTTGTGGTGTCCTAACCTTGTGTGAATAAATCCTGATTTGAGATCTTGCTGTGGTCGTCTGCCTCCTGTTTGTTTGTTCCCCATGAAACGCTACAATATTAAGTCAAAACAAAACAAAAAAAAACTGTTTGGATACTGATTAAAACTTGACTGACAGGCAAAGTATAGCTGGTCAAGATGGTATGGCCCAGGATGCAATTATATGCTTGGAGCTCAGTCCATTATATGTATGTAAGGTAAGGCACGACGGGCCGTGCGGTTCCCATGATGTATACCACGCCTGGGGTGGTGATAACCACTGCAGAAGTGGTATATATCATCGGAACCGCACAGCCCGAAGTGGTTTATATCTCTTATAACACGGCTACCTGTCATTTGTGGGAAGAAAATTAATTAAAATAATTAAAACACATTTAAATTAAGACAAAATAGAAACTTTTATTGTGTATACATCCACAGTGTAATATAGTCCCAAATTTATTTTAATTGAATTCATTGTTTGCTTATTAAAAATAAATTGCACATGTTTGTTTATTGTGAATTTCTGCATCAAAAGTGCCATGGAGACTGAAGCCGGATCTTGAGGTGACTTTGTAAACTCATTATTTGCAAGGCACACATATTCTAGTACGTTTTCATCCTTTTGGGTCTCAAAAGATGTTTTTGTTAGTTGTCGGACACCCTCACGTCCAAGTCGTACCAGATTAAGTTGACGATCAAACCAGACTTTACGCACCAATCCGACCGCGGTGTCAAAGGTTTTTACCAAATGTAATCATGTGATGTAAACAACATCACACCAAAAGCTATTATTCACCTGCTCACCCTGATGGCATTGCTTACCTCACAAGACAACACAATCTTTGATTTTTTCTCTCTCCAAATGTAACCTCTTTTTTTTAATGTCTCTTGTGTAGCACATGGAGCCACGAGTGCTAGAAAGTCTAAACGGCGCTATTACCCTATTTCTTTTAACCGAGGACTGATGTCAAATCCACCCAACCACTACAGTACTTGGAGTTGCAGTCCGATACTGACCTGAACTGTTAATGAAGAAGCGGCTCCTCTAAAACAAGGCAAACTATCAGGTTTTTTTTTCCAGTCATTATTAACATGAGTACTGTTTTATTACAGTACTTTATACTAAATTGCCAATTTGTTACTTTAAGCTTTATTATTATTATTATTATTATTATTATTATTATTATTATTATTATTATTATTATTATTATTATTATTATTATTATAAAACCGGTATTGTTTTCTAAAACTAAAGTTTTCATATGCTGTAATTTAAAATAAGTGGTGGATGTTTTGCTCCTTTTCTCGCATGGCTCAGCTGTTTTAAACATCGCGCAGCTGTCTGCACATTAAAATAAAGGTGAGACACTACCGATTCAGATTTTTTTTTATTGCTGACTATCGAAAACAGTTAATAATGTGCATTCTCCTGATGATCCGAACTTTCATTTTTTCCGAGCTGACTCCGCCCAATTAGATTGGATTAACGGGGTTCTACTGTATTTCATTTAGCTGTTCCTCATCTACTGTTGTTCTGAGCAGATGCCCTTATCCAGGGCGACTTACAATTGTTATAAGATATCACGTGTCTACTCTTGCTGGTGCACTTATTTTGTTTTTGTTTTTTGTTTTTTCAGATGGACTGCCGTCTTCACTCAGAAAGGTGGTGTTGTACCAGTTATGTGGAGTTTCATCCCCAAATATGTTAAAGGAAATATACGCTATATATACGCACGGTCATGTGATGCTGTTAACCAATGAGGTTTTTATTTTTTCCAAGCAAGTACTGATTAAAGGAGAAACCTCAAAATGGAGTACCACAGGGATCAGTATTAGGTCCTTTGCTCTTCCTAATCTACATTAATGACTTAGATTCTGGTATAGTAGCAAACTTGTTAAATTTGCAGACAACACAAAAATAGGAGGAGTGGCAAACACTGTTGCAGCAGCAAAGGTCATTCAAAATGATCTATACAGCATTCAGAACTGGGCAGATACATGGCAAATTACATTTAATAGAGAAAAGTGTAAGGTACTGCATGCCGGCAATGCAAATGTGCATTATAAATATCATATGGGAAATACTGAAATTGAAGAAGGAATCTATGAAAAAGACCAAGGAGTTTATGTTGACTCAGAAATGTCTTCATCTAGACAATGTGGGGAAGCTATAAAAAAGGCCAAAAAGATGCTCGGATATATAGTGAAAAGTGTTGAATTTAAATCAAGGGAAGTAATGTTAAAACTTTACAATGCATTAGTAAGACCTCATCTAGAATATTGTGTTCAGTTCTGGTCACCTCGTTACAAAAAGGATATTGCTGCTCTAGAAAGAGGGTTTAAAAGGCATGCCATATGCAGACAGGCTTAAAGAACTGAATCTATTCAGTCTTGTACAAAGAAGACTATGCGGCGATCTGATTCAAGCATTCAAAATTCTAAAAGGTACTGACAATGTCGACTGTGACAGAAAGACAATGATTCTTGGTTGTAAATCTCCCTCCCGACCTGTGAGGGTGCTAAGCAGCGAGAACAGAATTCTTTGGACGGGCTGGTCTGACAGTTCTTTCCCAGGGTCGGGAAGTCAGCCAGTCTGGATGAAGGCGAGACTCCGTTGCAAGAACGCATTGACCCGGGAGGTAAACGATGTGGCAGCCGCAGATTGGAGAGGCGGTTGCACTCGTTTACCAAGGGGTCATGTGTGACAGCATAAAAAGGGGACGGAGAATCGTAATCCTTTGTTGTGGTTTTGAAACTGAACCGAAAGGACCGGTATTTCTGTGTTTAAAAAGAACGTGTTTTGTTTGTTTTTGTCAGTCTGTCTATATTGTCTTGTTTGTCTTGTGTACTGTTAGACTAGACGGCTAAACACGATCCGGAGCTGTCGCCCACGGCCAGCACAAAACCCGGACAACAACGCACTGTTCACTAAAATAACATTGTAAATTCCCAACCAGCACTACAGCACTCACTGGGAGAGGTGACCGTGCTTGTGTTTGGGTATATGCTTTGGGATTATTGTTCTTGTGGGATAATTGTTTATTGTATGCACTGTTTTTTCTTGCTTTCACTTCTACATTCAAAATTGGAGACTTGTGGTGCCGCAAGAGCATGCTGTCTCTTAAAGGGATTGTTGCCTTGCGCTGGGTTTTTAATTTCATCAGACTCACACTTTTGGAGAAGCCACTCCCTGCAGGGCAGACGCGATTGACTTTAACCACTGCGTTTGCAATTGCACTCATTTCATCAGAATAGAGCCCATTGACTCTCTAGTTATGCACTCTATTTATAACACATCATATTTAGTGTTACTAAAATACAGTAAGTGCATTGTGAAAGCTGGACTTCTTATTTCCTCCACAGCTTGGTAAAATGTTCTTACCAAAGTGATTCAGATATGTGGCATATTACTATAAATGTCTAAATGTGCCTTGGGTCAAATCCCTTTCCTTTTGTATTTGCATTTTTGTCCTCTGACTTTTGAATTCAAACTGATTTGTTGGGTTATCTTTCAGGTGTTGGGTTATTTTCTCAATCTGAGATATAACCCAACACCTGGGTTATGCCCTGGGCCAATCAAAATTTACATAATAACCATCACCATGTCTTGAGTCTCCTTGTTGTTGTTTTTTTTTTTTAATTGTCATGTGTAATGTAATATATTGCTGTATGACAAGATATATAGACGCAGCATCACAACAGCTGCGTTCATACAGTCTATGTTACATTTAATGTTCACAAATAATAATACAGTAATAATAATCAGTACACACTGGTATAATTTGCCTTGTTAATCCAGTCTTGTACCTGTATTTTTTAATAGTTTTAAAAACCCTTTGTTTTCAGGAATGGTTACTTCCTTTTCTGATGTTCATTGTTTGCATTTTTGTGCCGATTGATCCTCTTGGGTTGAAGATTTTCCCATCCACGGCACACTTTCAAAAGGAAGTGTGATGTTTTGTCACCACCCCTTGTTGTGTAAGGGAAAGCTCTCCTGTCCTGCACTGGAATTCTTGACTATATGGGGCACTTCTGTCCTAATCCAGGAGTAGAGTTTCTGTGAATGTAAAAATTCTGTGGTGAAGAGGTATGAAATTACTGACAGTTCCAGTCAGCAAAGATGCCAGTACAAGGTATCAGCGGTGATAGCCAACGATGGAAGAAATACAGGTCACTTGGAAATATGTATGTGGCAAAAATATCCAGATTCAAAAAGTGGATGAAAAACTGACTGAAAGGTAACCCCCCAGAGACAATAGAAATGCCATCACATAAATAATTCTTTTCCACCCCACGATAAGTGAGAAACTGATGTACGAATGAGGAAGATTTACTTTTCGGAATTCTTTAATGCATATTAAAACCAGAAGAGATGAAACAACAGCAGCGATTGGGTTTCACAGCAGTAACATTATTAGTTGAAGAACATTAAGAAATGTCGCCTATGTGAATGAACAATAGCAGCACAGAAGATTCCACTTGCAACAAATCGGGAGTACATTACAGAGCTGGAGGCCTCGACAAAGTATCGTATGGAGAATACAGGATGCAGTTCATCTTTAGATCGCCCACAGCAGTGTTTCCGCTTCTAAGTGACAGAAAAGGAATGTGTGTATGAAACCTGCATCTAATACAGTCATGTTTTATGGCCTACGTCCAAGGTTAAGAAGTCATACAGCAAACTGTAAATCCTTGATGTTAAGCCCTATCACACAATAAACACATGCAAATGCCAGAACCTAAACCAAAGTATAGCATTTCTGGGCAAATAAAAAGAGTGAAATTGCAATGTCTTGAGGTGTTCTGGGATTTGTACCAGGTTCATGTGCCATTTGAGTTGAAAGTATAGAATTCATGTTCTGTCTGTCACAGCGTGTGCTCTTTCAAACCCTAAAGAATAATTATATAATTATAGGCATGAGTAGTTAAGGCGAAACACTGATTCTTGAATTTTTGACCTGGTTACCAGCCTGCTCATTGTTACAATATAATATAATCTATCATGATAATTCCAAATGTATATTGTTAATTCCAAATCGATAATGTTACTATTCTGGAATGCATAGTACTCCTCTCATCTGCATGTCGAAAAAGTCAGAGCCACTTGTTTAAAACTTTCAAAACAGCAATATCAGGCTTTAAGTACAAGTTAATTACAACATCCACAACTCCTCGCTACTATCTTTTATAAGCTTACTCCAAGCCATTATTTAATACATTATTATTATTATTATTATTATTATTATTATTATTATTATTATTATTATTATTATTATTATTATTATTATTATTGATTAGTCAATTAATTGTATAAGAAGGAATTCTGTATTTATCTTGTGTTCTGAAAGAACATTAAAGGTCTTATTTAAAGGTTTGCAAAATGCCAGACAGAATGCAATATCTGCCTGGCCATCTACCAGATGCTGTACTAAATTCTGTTTCCTGCCAGGGGTTCTGACAGGTGGCCTTTCAAGTGCTGAGTGTGAGGCCAAAGGAGCCGTGGCTTGTGCTGAGTTTGCAACTTTTAAACATCTACAGTCAATAGATTACCAGAATTTGAGAGTCTAGCACCAAAAACACCTTAAATCATAAAAAAAACATGTGCTGTGCATCTGCTTGATAAGGAAACGTATATTTAAATAAAGAGGGTGATGTAATGACTCACAACCCATTGATTAAATAACCAACTAACTTTATTCAGCAGGTCAGCTTGCACACATACATCAGCTCTAAGAACACGAACTCTGAACTCTGGCCTGGAATAACAAGTCAGTGCTCCCCTCCTGCGTAGATGAATAATTATATACAAGTAGTGTTTAGTGACACTACAGTTAGTTACTTTGAATTACTGTACTTGGTCTTACAATAACAACTTGCCTTTCTGGAAGGGGGGTGTTATTATTATTATTATATTGTGTGCTTATTGTTTTATTGGATTATGTTATATATATATATATATATATATATATATATATATATATATATATATATATATATATTTTTTTTTTTGGTTTTAATTATTTATTATTTGAATTCAATTGATGTTTGTGGTGTGAAGTTCATTTTTGTGAATAGTGTTAAGTTTTTTTTATTTTTTTTTTACTTGTCCTTTATCCACATGCAGCGCTGTGTGGCTCTCCGTGGAGACTGTTCAGCTGTGTCTCCCAATTAGCACAGGGTGTATAAAAAGTGCTCATATTAATTAAACCTGAGCGCACAGGTTTTGGGGAACTGACGTTTGTGTAAGACAGACTTTGTTTTTCTTTAAATATGCTTGTTGCGCTGGGAATTGGCTGGAAGCGCATGTTTGAAAATGTTAAAGTCGCTATTTCTGTGAATTCTGTATTAGAGTGGTTTGGCAATAGTATCCCCGGGCTCTCAGACTGTGGTAACTATTTAAGGTTCTCTATGACAAAAGCATGGGGTTTTGCGTTTAAAACTTTTACTATGGGCCGGTCCGAGCGCAAGCAGCTTATAAAGGTTTTTTTTTAATTTTTTAATTTTTTTTTACTGAGTAATCTGTAAATAACGCTCTGTGTATTTTACTACCACATGTATTAATTGTTACAGGCAGTGTATTAACTCTTGATTCGTGCAAGTTAGAGTATACTAATCTTTTGATACCAGGTATTTCTGACTTGCTGCTATATACTACTATATTGATGTACATTTAAACTAGTGCTGATACTAACACAGAATTTTCATGTTCGGATATTCGCTCATAATTTAAATATTCATTCGGATATTCAGTCGTTTTCAAAAAGTAATAAAAGCCATTATATTGCAGTGACCGCATAGGGGCAGATGGCGTGGCCCCTGTGTGTGTGCCTTTATTTTACAGTAAGACGTTACACTATGTAACACGCTAAAGTAAAAAAAATATCCCAGGAGTAAATAATACATCGTGTAGCCTTACTTTACCCCAGTGAATTAACTACAAAACAAAGAACGCCAAATAGCAGTTCAAGTTAAACGTTGTTTTGTTTACTCCTGAAATAAAAAGTACATAAAGTTGACACAACATTTTATTTATTTTCTACTTTTTTTCATTTCTTGCCCATACCGTTTCTTCACAGTAAACAGTGGCAGTACACATGTTATTCATAAAGTAATAACGTGAGGTTTACTTGTGGCTTTTTGTAGCTGAACAAGCAAACGAAAACTGCAATTTAACTTCAAACACTTCAAATAAAACAAACGTGGAAATGGCATTGTAAAACGACACAACGTTTCCAGCAAGTTGGGCACTGTTAAGCGAGGCATTTCAGAATGACGTGCTTGCCTTTTTTCTGCCCCATGAGATTCTGACTCTATTTCACTATGCGCATAATCTGGTTTCTTTACTTTTTGCTGTCTGGTAAAACTTTTAAATAGAGGCTCAACCTGCTGTGTTTTATATATATATATATATATATATATATATATATATATATATATATATATATATATATATATATATATATATCAAATCTGGCATCTTCTGGTGAGGTGGTAAATAAGTGGAAGGTATTTGTCATTTCTAGCAAATAGAACATCTGATTTTTGTATCCAAATACATGCCAAAAAATATTCGGTTGAATATTTGTCCCAGCACTAATTTAGACTGTTCTTATACTTGAAGTCTTTGCTATTTGGTCTTTTATATCAGTGTGTCATAACACCACTCCCACGCGATAGTATAAAGGGAAATGACGCAGAAGGGTCAGATGTCCTGTATTTTTCCTTGTTTCGTAAAGCTAAGAAGTGTGGGCATAGTAGTAGTTGTTTATTATTATTATTATTATTATTATTATTATTATTATTATTATTATTATTATTATTAAATAAATAGAAATAAATTTGCTCCCCATTTACTGAAAATAATTATAAAAGCTTAAAGGGGTCAGGGGATCCATGTGTACCCCTATATAGATGACTGGTTGCTAGCAGATCGGTCACAACAGCGAGCTATCCGGGATCTTGCTACAATGCTGGATTGTTTAACAGCTATGTCTGAGAAATGGGGTTGTCCTCAAGTGGATCTATTCGTGTCCCCCGAAAATACTCACCATCCACTATTCTGCAGCCGCTTCCCTCATCAGTGTGCCCTAGCATCTGACACGCTCTCCATTCCCTGGGGGGCGGGTCATCTGTACGCTTTCCCACCTTTTCCCCTCATTCCAAAGGTGTTGCAGAAACTGGACAGAGACCAGGCACAGGTGATATTGGTAGCACCTTTCTGGAGCAAGAGCTTTTGGTTCACCGCTGTCCTAAACATGGCACAACAGGGACCAGTTCATGTACCCATCAGGAGAGACCTACTGTCTCTGATTCAGGGGGCAGTACTCCATGGAAACCCCCGGTACTTCCTGTTAGCAGCATGGCTGCTGAAAGGCACAAATTCACAAAACACATGAAAATAAGCATATAAATGAAACGTGAAACAGTGACTGAGGTTCTGCTGGCAGCAAAGAAGAAATCTACCCACGAATGTTAATCTGCAAAACCCTAAACCTAACCCTTAAGAATCATCTAATGCCCTGAAGACAGTTTCTAGTGGATATTCCTTTGTGCTGCAATCAGTGAAATTGACGGGGTATGGGATTTGTAGTTTTTATTGTTAACAGTGTGGAGTAGTGGTTAGGACTCTGGACTCTTGACCGAAGGGTTGTGGGTTCAATCCCCAGTGGGGGACACTGCTGTTGTACCCTTGAGCAAGGTACTTTACCTAGATTGCTCCAGTAAAAACCCAATTGTATAAATGGGTAATTGTATGTAAAATAATGTGATATCTGTATAATGTGAAATAATGTATAATGTGATATCTTGTAACAATTGTAAGTCGCCCTGGATAAGGGCGTCTGCTAAGAAATAAATAATAATAATAATAATAAACTACATTCCCAGAGTACATTATGATTGAGCAATGAGAGTTTAGAGTTGTTTGTGGGTTTTTTTTTTTTTGTTACTGTCAGCAATAAAAAAAAAATCTGTTATTTTCTTTATGCCCGTCTAGGAATTTTTAGTGGCACACGTGCGCCTAAATTAAAATGTACATTCGCACAAGCCAATTTTTAGTCGCATATACGACCAAATTAATCGCACTGTAGAGTACTTTAGTTTTGTTTCCGATTTAGTTCCTGAGAATTAGTAGCCGCAGTTACTAATTGAGGTGTACTTGCTGTGTTATTATTTTCTGTAAAACATTCATATCCTGTCAGTTAAGAAAAGGCTTAATGCAAAAGCTTGTTTTAATGTTGTGTGTGTGTGTGTGTGTGTGTGTTTTTTTTGTGTCCAGAGACCCCTGCTTACAACTGTATTGTCATATTTTTTTACATTTTTTAAATTCTCAAATTTAATAATTCGAAAACCCGTTGTAAAAAGAGACCAGGGTAGCGTTGGGTAATTTAAAAACCCAGGTTTTTGGGTACCCGTGCCGACCTCGTGTGTGTGATTAATATATATATATATATATATATATATATATATATATATATATATATATATATATATATATATAATATTAGTGTGCTTAATGGTTTAAACACATTCATGGTTTTTACTCTTAATTGGCCAAACTAAAATACTTTTTTTTTTTTTATTAGTTTTTACTGTCTCCTTTTCTCCAACATCTATTATTATTATTTATTTCTTAGTAGACTCCCTTATCTAGGGCGACTTACAATTGTTACAAGATATCACATTATTTTTACATACAATTACCCATTTATACAGTTGGGTTTTTACTGGAGCAATCTAGGTAAAGTACCTTGCTCAAGGGTACAGCAGCAGTGTCCCCCACCTGGGATTGAACCCACAACCCTCCGGTCAAGAGTCCAGAGCCCTAACCACTACTCCACACTGCTGCCATGACCATTTAGTCCTACCTTAATAATACAGTATGACATTATAAATACCATATGGGAGAGACTGAAATTGAAGAAGGGAACTAAGAAAAAGACCTAGGAGTTTATGTTGACTCAGAAATGTCTTCATCTAGACAATGTGGGGAAGCTATAAGAAAAGGCCAACAAGATGCTCAGATATATTGTGAGAAGTGTTGAATTTAAATTAAGGGAAGTAATGTTAAAACTTTACAATGCATTAGTAAGACCTCACCTGATCAGTTCTGGTCACCTCGTTACAAAAAGGATATTGCTGCTCTAGAAAGAGTGCAAAGAAGAGCAACCAGAATTATCCCGGGTTTAAAAGGCATGTCGTATGCAGACAGGCTAAAAGAATTGAATCTATTCAGTCTTTAACAAAGAAGACTACGCAGTGATCTGATTCAAGCATTCAAAATCCTAAAAGGTATAGACAATGTCGACCCAGGAGACTTTTTTGACCTGAAAAAAGAAACAAGGACCAGGGGTCACAAATGGAGATTAGATAAAGGGGCATTCAGAACAGAAAATAGGAGGCACTTTTTTACACAGAGAAGTCGACAGGCATGCTTCCTAAAAATGTAAACAAATCAAATATTTTAAACTGTACTGAAACTGCATTAATGCAAATGAATAACAATACTATTGTATTCCTTATTGATCACATTGCTACAGCAATGTAAACCACCCGACTAAGACGGCGCAAAAGAATACAGTCATTTATTCACCAGTCACAAACGCGCCAGTGAGTGGATTCAACAGTATGTTCATTCATTTCTATTGAAAACCTGGACTTATTGGTCATGTGTTTCTGACAATTCCCAGACAGGCAACAATCAGCTGTCTTGGCATTTTTATGATCCATTCCCTAGCTACCACATGCAGTATATTCACAACTGATCACTGAGAAGCCAAGAACCAACAAAGTACAAGAAGCTTGATAACATGTGAAGTCAAGCTGTGCAGCAAAATTGCTATGCATATTCTTTACGCATTAAATTTAAATATCATTACGTAGTTCATATTTTTTCAATATGTAAAAACACAATATGCAGCTTATCTGAAGCGCTGACTAAACAGAAACTGTCACTATAGTTTATAAAATCTTGCTGCAACGTTGTATTTCATAGGTGTTAAATACAGACTGCATTCGTAATTGGAAAAATTAACATTTTAGATGTGCTGAGTTTGTACCTCTTATACAAAAAAAAAATCAAAAGCGACATTGTTGGTACATCCGTCCTCTCAACCAACAGAGAATCCAAAAGGGAGAATTTTATATATTTAATTAGAGAGATGCGGGTATGTGACAGTGAGAGGTATTTTAGAATGACAGGTGAAAGGTTTGATCTGTTAAACAGATTGGGACCATTGCTTCAATGCAGAAATACACAGTGATGCAGTGACGCCTGCAGAAAGACCTGCAGCCACACTGCACGTAGCAACTGGCAATGCCCAGCACAGTGTGGCCGCATACTTTTCTCTCCCCCTTTTTTTCTATTTTTCTTAATACATGCAGTTTCTATTTGAGCATCTCTATATTCTTTAAATGAGGGGTTATAATGTGGATGTTTGCAAACTTTTATTAAGTTCCTCAAATTCTTGCTCCATGATGGTTACCAGCATACAACTATGCATCAAATGTTGAATTTTTTCAACATCATCTGATCCCATGTGATTTCAGGTCGCCGACGCATGAGAAAAGGCTGTACTACATTCCAAAGAGTGTGGATGACGTAATTCCGACCTCGACTCGGACCAGGAATGATGTCAGTCTCAAGTATGAACCAGCCAAATACGACTGATGGCACTGTTGCTCTGGGTCTATCCTCAAGATATCCCTCACTCTTTTCAGTTCCAGTCACAATGGCCCTGAAATATCAAAGCTTTTCCGACCATCAGGAAGGCTTTTGTGGCAGGGTTTTAACTTTCTGACTGTTTTTCGTGTCCCGAGCAAAAACCAAAAATGGTCAGGAAGGATGAGAACAGCTGCAAGCACCCAGTTCCGACAGTAGGAGAAATGTTATGCAAATTAAGTGGCTACCTAATTAACATATATCCCGTACAAAAATCTAAAGGGTTGATGTGGTCGGATTGAGTATTTTCTGTCTGAAGTGGTTCCGTCTGTTTCAAAGAGTCCTAATGGAGATGAGAATCTATTACAAACAGGCTCTGTCTAAAATAAAAAGGGTCTGATGTGGGTGCAGCGACTCTGACGACTATGGTAATGGAGCCCAATGTGCTGCTAGAGATTGCTGAGATTTTAGAGGATGAAAGGGATAATATAGCTGCTAAATAAACGAATACATAAATTAATAGATTAAATGTGAAAGTCAGATGTACATAGTAAAAAAAAACACTGATTTGGAAAGAACCAACCTTCAATATGAGCAGCACAGTGCTACAGAAATTTTAAATTTGGACTTGAAATAAAGGAACTGGAACAAATCACTTACAAAAAGTTTTATATGTTCTTAAAATCCATGAAAAACAGATTCATTGATATGCTACAGCAAGCTATAAAACTTTAAACAGCTCAAATAAGCACATTTTGTGATTAAAAAATAACTGGACTAATTTACAAGTTTGAACAGAACCTCTAACTTCTGTCTTTAATAAATGTGCTCATCTCCAGTAACTTCTGAATCACCCTGTATGTGTACTGTATATACACACACACATACTCATAATGTTAGATTCCAAGAGAAACGTTACACCAGAATTGTTCAGGATGTACACTATTAGGGGGCAGTGCAGGTTAGCCACCAGGTCTGCATTACTGTTTACTTTACATCCCTTGGGCATTGTGGGTTCTGTGGTTTGAACGCGCATAACTTTGATAATCATGAGCATTATCTCTTTCATGTCAGTTAATATGAGTTATGGGCTCATCAAAGAGGTCTAATTATTAGAAGTAAAAAAAAAAAAGCTGTTAAAGGGAGCTGTGTTTAGGAATATGAAGCTGAGGGGTTGACGAGGGAGGATTACAAGCATACAGCAGCACCTCCAGGGCAAGGAAGGGACTGGGATATTAGGGCACTACTGCTGCTTCTGAAGCTCAAGCACCTGTCGGTTTGCCCACCTCCTGCCATCTGTTCCTCTGATGATTCAAGCTGCACTCCACTCTACTACCTAATTATCATTCACTTGATTTTAATATAGGAACTTAAACTGTAGAGATTAAAATCTATTAACTCTTTTTTCAAATTACACACATTAAAAAGATTAACTATGCACAAATCTTGCCTGTTCAAGCCAGTTGGTTAATTGACATACAGTACAACATGTTTCCTATTTGGTGTGTGTCACTTTGCGGTCCATTTATTCAGCACCTAATTTATTTTCTCACAAGTATGTTATTTTACACACACTGTTTTAAAAGTAATTTTATTCACAGTAAAACAGGTTTAAAAGGCACTGCATAGCAACATGACACTCAGTACTGCATCTCCAGCCCTGCCCCACCCCTCGTTCGCTGTATTTAATAATAAACTTTATTTTATATAGAGCCCTTTAAAAGCAATTGTCTCGGGGCGCTTCACAGAACAAAGAAAAATTCAACAAAAACAGTAACACGTAGAAACAAGAAAAAGGAATCATAAAATTGCCTTTCTAAAAAAGTTTTTAAGCTAGCTTTAAAAACACTCAATGTTGCTGAATCCCTGGTCTCTAACGGAATAGAGTTCCACAGTTCTGGGGCATAGCAACAGAAGGCCCTGACGCCCATAGAGCCTAGGCGAGCAGAAGGAACACATAACAGTCTAAGATTGGTGGAGCGGAGGTTGCGAGTTGGTGTGTAAAAGGCTAAAAGATCTGACAAATAGAGTGGAGCCAGCCCATGGAGAGCCTTGTAGGTCAGGAGAAGGATTTTAAAATCCACTCGAAACCTAACAGGCAGCCAATGCAAGGCCTCCAGCACAGGTGTAATGTGATCCCTGGAGCGTGACCTTGACAAAATTCTAGCCGCAGACTTTTGAACATATTCCAATTTGTTGAGAATGTTATTAGACACCAGTGAGCAGGGCATTACAATAAAAATCCTAAAGAAAACAAACGCATGAACCAATTTTTCAGCCGCAGATACAGAGAGCATAGGTCGAAGCCTAGCTATATTTCTGAGGTGAAAAAATGAAAACTTGACAGTATTCAACACATGCTATTCAAAGGTTAACCCAGGATCAAAAATCACACCCACATTTTTAATTTTATATCTTAACTCAAGCATGGTACCATCAAATGACAGATTTACAGCATTGGTTTTACATAGCTGATGGGAAGTACCTAACAGCATAACCTCAGTCTTATTATAATTTAGATGCGACATCCAACTTTTTATATCAGAGATACAGGCAGTAAGAACAGAAGCAGCAGCATCAATATTAGATTGAGAATGAATATAGATTTGAGTCATCTGTGTAAAAATGGTAATTTAGGCCATGTGATCACATATCTCTTCATAGTCGTGCATAAAAGTATGGTCTGTAAAAAAAAACAACACAACAAGAAATTCTTTCCATTAAGATAAAAGCATTGGATTTACAGGACAGGCGAGATATGCTATTGCTTTGCTTTTAACAAAATGCATTGAAAGCACGCAGTAGCAGTACATTTGTACCCCTTGTATAGACAAAGACAGAGTAATAGTAATACTACAAGACAGAGGAATAGTAATACTGTAACCCACGCAGTCCCCCAAAAAAACAAACATCTGAAATACCAACACAAAAGAGAGAAAAAAGGCTAAAATCTCCATAAGTATATCCTTGGGGAAATCCCGTTTTCAAAGTGGATGTATGTAGGAATTCGCTGACAACAGCTCTGCTCTGCTCTGAAATGGTAACTGCCTAAAACATCTATGGGGATCAGTGCATAATGCAATGTTAAAAAGATTTCTCAACTCAATTCAGAAAATCGGTCTTTCAGAAGCAATTTTAGCTGGAATACTTTGTAAGCATAGTAAGTAATACTGTAACAACAATAAAGAAGCACACTCAACACACCTAATAAGAATATTAGGACAGTGTTCTTCGCTTCTGTTTAACCTTACTATACAGGTGTAACGTGTGTATTAGAATCAAATGTCATGACCATTGTATCATAAGTTGGAAGCTACAGCTAGTCTTTGTATTGTGTATGCCTTTCTGCCAGCTGTCACTAGACTTCCATACTTTTAACACTAAACACAAACAGGGGCAGTTTAGATCACTATTGTCGGCACTTATAATCCTGGACCCAAGCTTTACCACTTTTAGCTTTCATTGTTTTCTTATTTTTTTCTCTAGTCTCCACCAGGACTATGTACTTTAATTATGACTCTCAGCATATACAAACCTTGCTAAGAACCTAAACTACAATAACTTCAAACAGGTTTACCTGAATTGATACGATACCTTCAGTGGCATTAATCCTTAATTATGTGCTGTCCACAATTCCCAGGAAGGCTTCACTTTACCAGGCTTCTGTGTGATATTTATTTTAAAGATATATATATATATATATATATATATATATATATATATATATATATATATATATATATATATATATATGCAGGACTATACCACAGAGTATATTTAACTGTCACAGGTGTTTCAACAGCACAGTACATGCAACATCCCCCATACATTAATTGGATTTAGACTTAAAAGGTTTAAGCAGTACTGATAAATCTTAAGCAGAGCTGCTAAAATAAAAATGGGCTATGAGACAGATGAGTAATGGAAGACAGGTACCTGGTGTACTTTGAGGTTCATTTAAACTAACAAAGATTATAACTTTTGGAACTCAAAAAATGTCATTAGAATAATTTATTAATCTTTTATTGGGAAGATTTATTAATCTTTTAATTACACTTTCAGATCACAGGGATTTTGCCTTTCATGGAAAGCGCTTTCAACTTCTGTTTTAAGTATTTCTAATTTTCTGAAGAGGACTGCAATGCAGTTTTTCATTCTAATGAGAAACCGTTTTGTAAGATTCAGCCAGTTATTATGGTCGCTGGCAGTAAATGATAGATAAGACCACGAATAATGGGTATAAGTAGGGCCCCAACATTAATCTTGGTTTGCAATGATTGCAGACTGCAGCTGGTTGGCTAATAAAATAGCTTGATTTTGAAGCCCATGGTGTTCTCTGGCAAGCAGCACTTGAGCAACTCCAGATGTCGGCATCTAATTTAAGCTTGAATCATCCAGAAATAAAAGGTATTTTATTAATGACCCTTAAGTACTAATTTCTGTACAGCATAGTTGACTTTGAGATCATCATGATAAATATAAATATATATATATATATATATATATATATATATATATATATATATATATATATATATATATATCATTTGTACTGGGTGTGGCTAAGTGTGTCATTATGTAATGACACTCTAGTGCAGTGGTGCACAACTCGGTCCTGGAGGGCCGGTGTCCCTGCAGGCTTTTATTCAAACTGCACCCTAAGTACTTTATTGGACCTTATAAGAAGGACTTGACATTTCTGACCCTCAACTTGACGAATCTCAAGAGTGGAAAACCCCAGTGAGATGTGGTCAAAAGATGGGTTTATTTAAGGATTTTTTATTCAGTGAAACCACATCAAATGTTTCACTGAAGACAACTGGCACTGTTGTGCGGCCCACTTTAATGGTATTAATGTCTCAGAAGGTTTATTTGAACCAAGCAGGTTTGAACCTGAGTAAATATTAAAGCTGTTTTTTGCAATAAGCCAAAAATATAATTCTGAAATGTGTCCAATAGTATAAATATGAAAGAGCAATGAGAACCATAGATATTATTATTATTATTATTATTATTATTATTATTATTATTATTATTATTATTATTATGTATTTATTTGTAAGAAACAATCCTTAGAGGTCCCTGAGTGGCTTACTTGGTAAAGGAAAGTTGTGTACAGGATGACTCATACAGTCAGTGGAGTGCAGATTCAAGAAGGCACCTGCATGGCTGGGTATACAAAGGCAATTGCCTTAAAAATGGGATCCGAGGATGTCCACTGACCTTCATTTCTCAGGGAAATTCTTAAAACAGCACCAAGTTTTGTAAATAGAGCAATGTCTCAACCAGTTGAGGGTTGTGTCATCCAAGAATGTAAAGGATTATTTTCGCCACCCAAAGTAAATCTACAAAAAGAATGGAATCATTGATTAATCAAAATGGGATGCACTATTTAATATACAATATCTTGTTTACGAAGATAAGTCACAATAAGAAATAATAAAAAAAACTAGAGATGACAGTATGTACTTAATCTTCATTGTGCATCAATAATTAGCCCACAATTGAGCTGGAGGGCTGATTCCCTCCTGAGACGTTAAGAATTTAACAAAACACAGTTAAAAAATACCCTCAGGGACCTGTTGAAAGCGAATGGCTGTATCAAGGGACAGTGTGAAATTGTAATGTGAATCCCAGACCAGTACCTGTCAAAGCAATACCTCAATAAAAGTAAGGATAGAAACAGTAGTGTAGTTTTGTTTTACTAGACACCTGCTAATCCCAAAGGGGTTTGGGGGACTAAAAGGCAAACCTTGGTAACACTAGATCTTTATCAAACATGCTGTAAACATGCCCTTTCAAGCTGACTGTTGTCATATCAAGCCCTAACAATTTCTATTTTGCAAATGAAAGCAGCAGCCAAGGATCCCTACTGTTTTACTCTAAAAGTAGGAAAACAAAATATAAAGTTTCACTGCATGTCTCCAATGATTGTACCTGTGTCTCGTGTTGAGCACTGTGCATTAAAACCATTGCTTGTTTTAGTTTCCAATATTCTGTTAGGATTCTGTGAAACGTAATTTGAATTTTATTGTTATTATTATTATTATTTTATTGTATCAGTGTGTAGACTGCATACCTGTAAACTAGATTAAGCAGCACAACACAAGTACAATTTTTAAATAAACAAATAAGAAAGTTGCTGCATAGTCACAACTACCTGGGGGGGGGGGGGGGCATGTGTATAGGCTGGATTGGATTCCAGAATGTGGGGGGGGGGGGGACAAAACAAATTCACAGCTGCTGAAACATGTCAACTGCTTTTTTGGGATCGCTACATTTTTTGCCTTTTTTTTAAAAAATCCAATTTGAAAAGCCTTTCATACAAAACGTTTCCTCTGTACCTACTGCCTCCAAGTACTGTATTGATTGGTCAACAATGATAGGCCTACTAGCATTAATTCCAACAAAAGACTGATTTGGTAGCTATAAACTACTGTATTTTAAAACAATCATTACAACACTTTGGGGATAAAACAAATGAGGGGGGTCTGACTTGAGAACGTATAAAAAGCTCTAATAAAAATCACGTTTACAACACGTCTTTATGGTTACACACTATTTTATAGCTGTTGGGAAACCAATGCAGACCTAACCTAATACTACTGCCTTAATACATACTTACTGTATCAATCAAATGCAGGTGTATTAACACATGAAAGTTACAGTACCTAAAAATGCATTCAGTTCAGAATCAATTTGGAGAGCAAAGCCGTTGATTCAGCTGCAAACCTCTATCAGCTGACATGTCTTCACTTAGTCTTTGCTTTGCACAGTATTATTCGACAGTGGGACCCATTGGATTTGTATGCAGCCTCCTTACCTAGCATGGTCTTCAACGATGTCCACATAGAGACAGGTAATAACATCAGCTTCTCAACGATTGTATGGGGCTGCTTTGCTTTTGAAACGCGGAAAGAGGATAACTTTTTTTTTGTTTGTTTGTTATCGGGGAACCAACTCAACAAATACTTACCAAGTGGCATGCAGTCAAAGTAGCAATATTTATTGTAAGATATTTGACAGGCTTCCTCATATGACACATCATATGTGTGGTTGAGTCTATTGCATAAGGAAAGTGGGGGGTTGTTAAACACATTCTTTATAAAAAGAAAAATCTAGATGTTTATAATTATTATTATTATTATTATTATTATTATTATTACTATTATTATTATTATTATTATTATTATTATTATTATTATTATTATTATTATTATTAATAATATATTTGTACGTGTTAATCGCACCCTGTTCAGAGACCCACCTTGGGACCTTTTGCAACCCATAGTTTGGAAAACACTGATCTACATTTCTTCTTTTGGAGACCTGTATTACTGTTTCTTCGTGCAACTGTCACTGTCAATTGTGATTCTAGTGCATTTTTATAAAATACAAATCTAAACTATACCTTCAGTCATTTATTTCCAATACGATAAGGCTTACATCTTGATTAGTATCCCACGTAAACACACAGTAATAATAACTAGTACTGCCTAGATTCAAGTGTCAGCAGTCAAAGGTCAGGGTCAAGGCAATTTTTGAATAGTGCATATATGGGTTCCTATATGTGTTCCATGGTAACCATTACCCTATCTGCACTCTGTAAGGAGTTAAAAGCTAGTTTTGCATTTGACCTTAAGGACAGGTCAAAGGTCACGGTCAAGTAAATTTTTGAATAGAGCATATATGGGTTAATTTGTGTATTCTATAGTAACTATGTCACTGTCTAAACACTCAAAGTTATTCTGGGAAGCCCAATAATAATAATAATAATAATAATAATAATAATAATAATAATAATAATAATAATAATAATAATAATAATAATAATAATAATAATAAATCCTTACAATAACAATAGGCTTCCCGGTCATTCTGGCTGGGAAGGCTAGTAATAATACAAGTAGTTCAATTGGTAGTGCAGCTTTTTCCCTTGAACACATTTGTTATAAAAAGTGTGTGCATGGGTGGGTGGGTGCAAATACCAGACATAACTTCAATGCACTGGACATCGAAATGTGTGCCACTTTTAGATATCGTTCACATCGTTCTGTTTTTGAAATGCTTATTTTTCCATAATTTTAATTTACCCTTATTTAGTTATAAAAAATTAGTATCCCCTACTGGAGACGCATAGTGGCAGGGGATATAGTTGGGCGGGTGTACATAAGTATAACTGCCAAACATACATTTACTTTTGTCTAGGGAACCCTGTTTTAGGACATTCTTTATCACATGTTATGATGCATAACATAATCTGGGGTTATATGGAGTCTGCCATTCTCTGTCTGTCTGTATGTCACACTTACATTTTACATATATCTAGGTAACAGCTTATCCAATTATGATGAAAATTAAAAGGCACATTCTTTAATCTGTGAGTATACAGGGGCATCTGTCCATGGTCTGTATAGAGGACTTCTCAACAGAAAAAGGTCATAACGGAAACTATTACCACCAGGCAACAGATACTCTTCACCATAGTCAAAGTGAAAGCAAAGTCTTGAACTGAACAGCAAAATTATAAAGGACTTACAAAAAAAAAAAAAAAAAAAATATGCGAAGAAAGGTCAGAAAATGTTTTTAAAGCCTTAGTTAATTTTTATTATGCCTTTTATTAAGGGGGTTGATTTTACGAGTCAATAAATGGCTCCTGTACACTCTATAAACAGTTCCAGTAGGCCCCACACTGAAAAGCTTAAGGCTAAACTTGTAAACATTATTTTATAAAGAGCAAACTCATTACATAGCTCTTTTTTCTTAGTATTTATTTTTCATTTAAAAGATGGTGCTCATGAAAGTTGAGGGACAATAATACTAATCCAGTATTATCTAAAACACATACAGCTTAAGCAATGATTTTTGTTTTCAACATCAGGAATTTCCCCAGCATTGACTTCTAAGAAGTAAGGTAGACGACAATGCAGGACCATTTAAAACAGAATACACTATGAGGCAAGCTAAGGAACAACGCCCAGTAAGTTGTTATTTTTGTATTATTAAAAGTATTCACATCTTAAGAAAATCATCTGTTTTTAATCCACTTTTATCACCAGGTCCTGTATCAAGCAGGCTCGTTCAAGCCTCTCCTTTTCACCTTGTTGTGTGTTGTATCACAAATATGTTAGAGGCTGTCAACATCGTCAGTCTTCAGAAGTCCTGGTGGTCCTTCATTTTTCTCCAGCTCACCAACAACAAGGCCCATCACAAATTTTAGAATTTACAGTATATAAAACACGCTTGCAATATCTGTGAAGTACAGTGGAACCTCAGAGATCCGAACCCCTTGGGAAGAGAGGTTGTTCATAAATCTGAAATGCCCGTAACTCTGAAAAATAGCTTTTAATGGTTTTAATAAATGTGTACACCTGTTATCTACACCCTCAATCTGAAGAATAATACAAGGATACAGCACAGTACTATAAATGGAAAAAGGCAAAATTGAAGTTACCATTGAAATCGTAACTGTAGCAAAAACACAGATTTCAATGTCCAGGAAAACCTGGGTTAACGTTGTGCTTGTTTATAAACAAAATTCATGCTTGCAGCTTGCTCAGTCATTCAGCATCCTTTTGGTTTTGGGGGGGGGGGGGGGGGGCGACGACGACCTTTGCTTTGTTTAAAACTAAAATGTTCCCAGTAAAATTTGCCACTTATATAAGAGTGCCTATCTGGTTGCATTGCACACATGATTGAGTGATTGCATGCTTTTGGTTGAAAGTGGAAAAAGGTTTACTTTGTAAAAAATTGTACAACTTAAAAGGGTGGGTAAATCACCTTCTCATGCTAGCCAGCTGTGCATATATTTTTTGTTTGCATGGAAACATGTCGGAAAGCCATACCATGTTCACGAGACTTCAGCAGTGAAGATCCCACTTGTGACAACTTTTATATTATAATTCTTTATAAAGCAATTCTTTATTAACACTGAGGTCTGCTGGAAGTAGTCCTGGCAAGCATTTTGACCAAATAAGAAAAAATAAGCATACCGTACGAGGGGTATAGAGATCATTTCTTTCAGTATCTTTTTATGTGACACCATTTTTTCAACATTTCAAATTTGTTGCCATTATAAGCAATGTTATAAAAAAAATACTGAAACTACAAGTTAAATACAGCCCTTTATAATAAATAATAAAGCCCTTTGCACAGAACAAAAGATTCTTTTTTCATCCTTTACACTTTTGTTACCTTTGTCTGGTGATCAGATAGCTGATTGCTTTAAGCTTAGACTTTTCTGTCCCTTCACAATAAGATGCACTTCATTGTATTCTAGCCTTAAGTTGCATCTATTATGGGTACCTACCAAGTGCCCCAAAATGTATTCAATTAGCACAGCTGGGAACTGGTGCGAGTGGTCTCCTGTATTATTGCTGCAGGGTACCGACAGCACCAGGCTTGAGTGACTACCTATAGAGATGAATTAAAATCTCTTAAACCTGTTTTCATTGAGCAAAATTTTTTAGAAGAACAAAAAACATGAAAAGTACAGTGCTGTAAACTTGTTGTTATTAACAAGTTTACTTCAGTATGTTTACTTTTTTTATAAACAGTTGAAGCTTTTGTCCGAAACATCCTGAAATAACTGAATTTTTTAATCATTTAAACCCCTTTGTGTACATCCAAGGCTGTGCCGCCATAATTCATCACCCTGTCACAATATGGTTCAAGGCAAACTGCAGATATGATATGGGTGTTACAGAGTGGCAGCATAAATCCGGTTGCTGGACTAGATCCATTCAGAGGTGTACCATTTCATTATACACTCTACATTGTGCACTGCACTAACAAAGGATTAGTGTCGCTTTATATTCCATCTATAACAGTGTTTTATTATCAAAATACTTAGCATGTCAACTGCTGGCTGTGGCATGTCATTCATGTTTGACAGGTTGTGGTTCATTTAAAAGCATGGATTAGCGCTCATCTTTTTAACTAAGATTTCCATAGTTTCTTATCCTTTGGGAGAGTATGTCATTACAGCCCTATACTCCTGTTGAAGTGAAAATCTCCAGTGTAAGAATGCCACAGGGTCAATAGGGAAGCTTTTAATGATCCACACTGGGGATGTATGCATGTTTTACAGGATGTAACCCGAACAGAGGTTTCCATTCACAACTTGGTGTATTTTATCAACTATTTGCATATACCAGACTTGTAGTTGAGTCCTCAAACCTCGAGTCCGAGTCACGAGTCCTTGAAACAAACTCAAATCCATTTTCATTAAACTAGTGGTAGTAGTGGGGAAACAGTTTACCTAACGGACGTTGTCTGATATCCCTCAGGAAAAATGCACAAATAATAAAAAAATAAAAATACAAAAAGATTATTTTATTTGCATGACTTTTTCAACTTGTATGGCACTATCTTCTTTTCTTTCTGGAATTGGAATACTGTTTGAATGTACCTGAAATTTATAGATAACCTTGAAGTTGAAGTTGTTTTTCACTGATAGAAGCTGTGATCTGGACTATAGAGCCAGTGCAGTACACCGTCAGAATGTGATACGCGTACCAAAACTTAACCCATGTGATGTCAGAAAGTGATATGCGGTCAGATTTTGGTACAGGTGCAATCAATTGCGATCTGATGGGTGTTTTCTTATTATCCAAAAGAGGTACATTTACCATTAAATATACATAATTGTTTTGCAAACTTAAACTGGAAACAAACAATCAATTTCTCTAAAAAGAAAAAACAATTCACGAGAAGTCCACCGCAAAGTTGCACAAGTAAAGAAAATGTACAAGACCCAATGTATTGCATATGATAAATTACATTAAAAAACAACATAAAAGACTGAAAAAGATGCTAAATTAATGATGTAAAAGACCGAAAACAGCATAACATACCAGATTTGAATGGGTGCTTCCCTGCTTTCTTAGCAGAGGTTGTTTAGGTATGTACGAGCAAGCACAGTGCCAGTTTTTTTTTTTTTTACAAATTTAGTCTTCACCAATTTTTACCCTGTTTTTTCTCCCCAATTTTGTAATGCACAAATTATTATTTGTATCCCGGTTCACCGCTTGCAACCCCCTGCCGACTTGGGAAACGGAGGCTGGAACACGCGTCCTCCTAAACGTGCTCCTGCCAAGCCGTCACTGCAGATCCACAGTGCAGACCTATAGTGCCGGAGGACAACACAGATCCGGCAGCTCCACTGCAGAACTTCAGGTGCCCTATCGGCCACAGGGGTCGCTAGTGCACGGTGAACCATGGATTCCCCTGTCAACCTAAGCCCTCCCTACCCAGGCAGCACTTGGCCAAACCTTATTTTCACTTTGGCAATGTTTGATCGAATATCATATTGAAAGTGAATGCAGAGACTCATGGTGATATTCAGAGAGGACTCTTTTACTTTCATAAACTTTTTTTGTCAATAAATTATCTTATTGTCTTTGTAATTTTATTTATACACAACAAGTATTGTTTTACATTCACAATAGTAAATCAATAATATAAAATTCAGAGATTCTCAACTGACAAAAAATCTATTGTATTGCTGACTGCTGCTGCAAATGTAGTCCCTTTTCTGCCTAAGAAATTGCATCTCACATATTCGTTTTTTGTCTGTGCCATGCAAGACTGAAAAAAGCGGTTATCATTTTTTGACAATTATTTGTGTTTTTCTTGGGTGTGTGCAAAAACAAATCAGGTATGTCTTTCCAAAAGTCCACAAAACAAAATACAGTGTACAGTCATATTTTTCAGACCACAAATACTGGTTAAGAACAGGTATTGTAACATGTATTGGTCTTAAAATGCATTGCCTTGAATTCTGAACTTTTGACCATTTTTTCCCAGAATGTGTATAAAATGACTCAATCTTAATGAATTGTTGGTAATTTACTTTAGACATCTTAAATAATGGTTGTTGAGAAAATAGAAAAAATGTATCTTAATTATTTTTAAAGCCTTTCCTTAGCCCTACCTTAAAAAACAGTCTCTCTTAAATCTACAGCAATCCAATGTTCTTTTTTATCTCACACTTTAAAGATGTAATAATGGTTAAATGATTATTGTTTTATTGATGTTTTACATCTCAAACTCTTTCATTTATCACCACTTAAGCCGATTGAAGCCAGCTCTCTATCATTTTCCACTGCAGGTGATACTATATAAATTAACAATGCTTCTTTCAGAACATGCCAGATTTATTTATTTTATTATTGCCACAGCCAATCCTTGTCTCCTCAGTAAAGGAAAAACGGTATGAATTCTCTCTCTCAAATGGCCCAATTGTTTCTTCTTGTCTGCTTCGGAAGTGTGCTGAGCCTTTGAAGTGGGCTAGACTGGCTTTATGGCTGTGTTTGCAGCTGTTCCACTGCAAACTACACTATCACAGGCATTACACCATGTGCTGTGGGACACTGCCGTGTAATGTATATGTCTCTTTGCACACTGGATATTTGCTGGAAATGCGCTGATGGCCATATGTGAAGGGCTGCAAATCTAAGTGTATTCAGACACTGGTTTCTCTACCCTACATGTGTACAACTTGTGAAAAAGCCCCTTTTATGGTACTTTGATGGATAGCGGTCATTCCTGGTGGAGGAAAATAAAAAAAATAAATGTAAATATTTTCTTTACATAATGCTTTATGTGAGATACTGATTTTTCTCAGGTTGCACGGATCATCAATAAATTGAAACACTTAGTTGTAGCCTGTTTAAAACCACTCTGTCTGAATTAGGCAGTTATTCTGTTTTTGTTATTAGTTTAGTGAAGCTTGGTAATGTCTTTGTGGTGCTCAAGCTTTATGAATGAGTTGTAAATGACACAATTAAAGTACAGCACTGCAACAGTCATTTGAACAACATGTAATTTTAAAACGGCAGAATAAACTGACAATAAATCTCATGTCTATTTTGAGATATAATTCTTCATGCAATCATCTCATATTTTTACAAAAAAAATAAAAACGCGAAGGATTTGCTTTCTTGATCTAGTATTCCAGATATCATGTCCGGGCCTGCTGTCAAAGTAATTCATAGCACTCTCTTATACTCAATTATACTGGCTATTTAGGGCAAATTAGATCTAATTTCAAAGCTTTGCTTTTGCTTGAAAGGAACATGTTATGATTTACTTAGACAATTGTGAAAGGCATTAAAATGCTATTCTTCTATATTTGCAACATTATATTTTCCCAACAGACCACAAACAATATGGTGGTTTAATTGGTGTCATTCACACAATTTCCATGAATCAGACAAGCTCGTATTCAAATTAAAGACAGGGATGGACACTTGCATCAGGAGCGTGGCAACAGCAGAAGGGAAGATGAAAATCTAGCCTTTATCCACAACAACAACAAAGTAGCAAGTATACTTCTAAATATGGGGAAAATAAAAGGAATTATAAAAAGACATTGGTATATTTTAAAATCAGATCCTTCTATCTCAGCTTCATTTGCTCTACCACCTTTATTGGCATAAGGGACACTCTTGTGGGAGCTCATTTGCCTCTGCTCCAGCTCAGTCTCTTTTAGCTCCCATACTTAATGGCAATTATTAATGTGGCTCTTGCGCACAATGCAATAGCACTGTTAAATGCCACTCTTTTTTTAAGCATCCACTTACTGAAAAGGTCATTCCCATTAGCCCTTTGATGCCTAGGTAGAATGACCATATTTGGGCTTGAATATGACCACTT